>NW_026126460.1:24420000-24967500 GCF_943737965.1 Phodopus roborovskii | reverse complement strand
AGGCAGGCAGGCAGGCAGGCAGGCAGGCAGGCAGGCAGGCAAGCATGGTGTTAGAACACTATCTGAGGTTTTACATCCTTATGCAAAAGTAGACCTGAAATACCTTCCAAAATACTTTTGAAAACCTCAAGGCCCGCTCCCAGTAATACAACTTCTCCAACAAGGCCATGCCTCCTCATTCTTCCCAAATAGTTCTACCAATTGGAGCCCAAGTACTCAAACATATGAGCCTTTAGGAAACATTGTCATTCAAAGGGGTAAAAGTAGAAGCATCCCTTCCTCCCCCAACACACATATCATTATGCCCAGGGATGTATTTTGGTCTCTATAACCCAGAATGAACACTTTCACCAAAAGTTTAAAGAGAATTCCATTAACTTTTAAAGCATTGGGCTGCACCCAGATACTTCAGGCTTCTTTTGCCAACAAGAAGCAAAACAAACTGCTTTCATCTTGACAGAAGTAATAGTGACCACCAAGAGAAGTTGAGGCTTTGTGAAGAGGATAGAGAATATGTTTGGAGTCTATATGATACATTGAATATGTATTTTTTTGGTGCTTTCATGTACAACATTGTTTATAAATGTTTGTTCTCATTTAAATGGGGTTGGTTATAAATAGATAATAACCACAACCAATCTCTTTTTAAAGGTAAAAGGGGATTATGGTATAGAAATAAATACTTTGTTTTGGATTTTCATTTATTGATAAAAATTTAAGGTCAATTTTGTGATACATATATTTCTCCTCTTGTTTAGCTCATTTAAAAATATAATGTATAATTATGTGCAAATTACAGATAGTTACCTATAATAGTCAAAACTTATAGTTAGGTTTGTTAGGCTTTTATAGATATATAGAGATGTATTTAAAATGGATATGCATTCTTCAAACTTTTCAAAGACCTACAGAACATGGCATTTAAAATTGTTTAGGGTTTTTCTTGACAGTGAGACACAACTGCTCCCGGCAACATCACCGCATCACAAAGGAAGATGGACATTGAAGAAACTCGTTATGGAGTTTACTCCCAATATGGCAAGACTAGCCACTTGGGCAAGAAACTGCTTTTGTCTGGACTGTTTGACTTTATGCTGTATGAACTGGACATGCAGGACCCACAGAAAAGTGACTGCTAAAACAAGATGGACATTGCTACAGGGTTCTTGCTTCATGGAAGAGTCTGCCAGACAAGTCTGCAGGACACAGAGAAAAGTGACAAACTGCCAACACAGGTGACAGTTTGAAATTTCCTACTTTGCTGAGAAGACTGCCAGATCCAATGTGACCTATGGGCCATGGCGGATGCGCCAATTTACAGAACTTTGGATGACTGTCCAAGTACTGAGATGTCTCTGTCATTTCAGAGTTTATATACTATCTTTCTGTGGTCTTTGATGGAGTTGAAGAAAGGTAGTTATGGTTATAGTTTTTCTTAGCATTAAAGATAAGTTACATAGAGGACTTTAGACTCACAAAGAAAGGATAAATGATGCAATATTTTCTTTAAATCTTGCTAAATGTTAATGGACTGAACATTGTTAACCATGGTTCTTATTTGATAACTGTTTTGTTATATATTTTACTATGTTAAAGTTAAATCCTTCTTTTTATTTTAGACAGAAAAAAGGAGATGATGAGAGATATCAATCTGTAAATATGTGTCTCTTATTGGTTAATGACTAAAGACTAATGACTGTTCGCAAATAGGAAGGCAAGATAGGCAGGACTAGGAGACAAGGAGAATTTTGGGGACATAGTAGAGAGCAGTCAAGATGTAGGACTTGAGCGAAGAAGTCTGAACCCTTTCTCCGGTAAGATAAAACCACGTGGAAACACTTAGATGGATAGAAACGGGTTAATATAAAAGTCAGAACTAGTCAATAAGGAGCTGTAGCCCTTGGCCAATAGCTTTATAACTAATACAGCATCTCTGTGTGTTATTTGGGGCTGATTCGGCTGTGGGACCAGGCTAACGGGAAACTGTAACAATCTCTGATTGAACCTGGAAAGAAAAACTGGCCCTGATGATGTTCCTGCCTGGGTATCTGGCCTCTAGTACTGTTGGAAGGTAAATCTCTATTGCTTGAAGATTCCCAGGTGGCAGTTTCCACAAAGCCCTAAGTGATTTCTGGGGGCTTGTTTGTGCTGCTTCCTCTGAGAACACCAGCTGTCTTTACAGTGATTTAACTATACTGAACTAACCTGAACACAGATGGATCCAGCCATAATCCATCTTAAAGAATCGTTATCTACTAGTTCTTAGAACTGTCTTGAGACCCAGGAGACCCTAGATCCCAGTCCTTTGGCTCTGAACTAAAATAATACCCCACTGTGATATCACATTCTCTGTCCCTTTGAGAAGAAAAGTCATAGGTATAAAGTCTCTCCTGTACTTTCTCAGACAGCTTTAAAAATGGGTTATGCTAAAGCTGACTGATGGAGGTGATTGCTCCATCAGAAGCACATTATGGCTCTTCAAATTTATGCACAAGTTGGCTATTTATTCCACCAACATTTATCAGCTCCTGTGGTCTGCCAAGAATTTTTCTGGGTGCTAACTTCTCAGAAGCAGGAATCCTGATGGAAAAGCAATGACTATCTTATTCAATACACATTTACTGAGGTTCACATTCTGCTTCAGGCAAGGGCTATGAATGTGGTGTAAGAGTAAAGGTCCATTTTGATTCTGTCTACAGAGGTCCAGCCAGCTGCTCCTTTTCTTGGGATTACTCATGTTCATCCCACAATTCATTGCTCTGGAGAATCACTGGATACTGGATGCAGAATCTGAAATGCTCCCAGTATTCAAACACTCTACACATCTTAGAGGATCACATCTGTACAGTTAACACTGACAGAAGAGAGGATCACTCCCATTATGGGTCAGCTAGCTCATCTTCCTCCAAAATACCTTGCAGACATTTCTGGCCCAAGTAATCCATCCACCTACGGTAGTCTAGACCAAGCCTCCTGTACTGCCCCAACTGTTTCTGTTACTGCTTAATGTTTTGCTAAGTGTTATATTCTCCCACGTAGTGGAATTATACCCAGACAGCTAAAATAGGTTCCTAATATTGTCCTAATGCAGTAAATGCAATAGGTGGTTAATAATTTGTTTGAAGAAATGAGTGTAATTTGCACTCAGTAAACATTGAGTGCAGTTGGAGAGTTGAATGAATGAATCCTAACACTTCTGTGCTCAAAGCCTTCCCATTACCAACAAAGGAAAGTGGAAAATTCATCCCAGGGACCTCTGTGACATAGCACCTGCTATCTTTCAACATCACCTCCTACCAGTCTTCTGTTGCTCATTCACCACCTTTCTTGCTGTTCCTTGGACACACTACACGTACTCCTTCCTCAAGACTAGCCACATTCCACAAATAAAAAGACAGCATACCCAGATCAGGCTGAAGTTTGCATAAACTGATGTTTTAAAACATCCAATAATATCCTAGGTAATATACATATGTGGAAAATATTTGTTTTTATATGGAATTCAACTTGAACTGAGTGTCCTATGTCCTAGTCCCTTTACATGGAACATCTTCTCTAGGAATCCCAACATGTCTCTCAAATTCTTGGTTCCCTCACACATCACCGTCTTGAAGAGGTGTGCCCCTAGTCCTAAGTCTCTCAAGAACACACCACCATCTCTAGCTGGGGCCCCCTCCACCCCATTCCTAAGCTTCTTTGTAGAATTTTGTAGGGCATTTCCTGTGGGCTTGTTGTTCATCGTCTCCCACTCTCATGACAATTCCAGATGGGCAAGGATTTCTGTCACTGGTTGATGTATTACTTCCCAGGACTAGGAAACAGTAGTCTGGCTTGAGGCAGGCCCTTAATAACTGTACCTTTGATAAATAAAACAGAATCATGTGTAGCTTGCTTTAATATGGTGACTTTTTACAGAAAAAAAACAAGAATTTTCTAGCAACTTCCCTTCAAGAGTAACATAGTAGTCCACGCTTATTCTTAATATTTTGGTTTTGTAAGCCTAGTTGTTAATGGCTGGACCATTTTTCTAGCCCTCCGCCCTTATTCTTGGCTTCACGTTGCACCACCTTGGTTACCCATGGTTAACTATGATGCAAAAATATTGCTTATCTTGATCCTTTTGAGAGAAAGGGACCACTTTCATGAAAATTTTATTACAGTATACAACTGCACTATAGTGAGTACAGTATACAACTAGTTATAATATGCAACTACTTTTCTATGGTTGTTTTATTATTAGTTATTACCACTGTAAATCACTTATAAATTGAAATTTCTCATAAGTATGCATATGTAGAAATAAATGTAGTCTATGCAGGGCTTGGTACTGTGCGGTTTCAAGCACCCGGTGGAGGTCTTGGCACATGTCCCACGTGGTTAAAGGGGACTCCCTCTCAGCTCTTCTGTTGTCCAATCATGACAGAGATTTTTTTTAAAAAATATATTTATTTTATTTTTAATTTTGTGTGCATGTGTGTTAATGAGAGAGAGAGAGAGGGAGGGAGGGAGGGAGAGAGAGAGAGAGAGGGAGGGAGAGAGAGAGAGAATAGGTATGTTCATGGGAGCACAGTTGTCTGAGTAAGCTAGAAGACGGTGTTGCATCACTTGGAACTGGAGTAACAGGTGATTGTGAGCCACCTGATGTGGTTGCTGGGGACAGAACTTGGGTCCTCTGGAAGAGCAGCCAGTGCCCTTAACCATGGAACCCCCTCCCCAGCCCAACAGAACTTTTACACAATGAGGAAACACCTGAAATAAAACGAGAATTCTCCTCAACTCTTTGGCTTCTTGTCACGTAGAAGTCAAACAAACAGCTGGGTTTTTATCCTTATCTGGCAGAGAAGTCTAGCACTGCAAGTTTGTGCCACTTGAAACAGAAGTTGCTCGACCTTGAGTTATCCTTGTGACGTTACATGGCTGGTTTATCGGTAATTGACAGTCTGGGGAAGGCAAAAAATGAGCGTTGGTAATTGAGGGGATGACCTGTACTGTTCCAGCCTACATTTCACTTTCCTATTTGGCCCTTGCCCAAGAATAGGGAGGGCAACTGCCCTCTGTTTTATTATAGTGATCAGCTACAGGCGAAATTGCAGCCACTGTACAATGCTTCAGAGGAGGCATGCTGCTTCCGTTTCTGTTTCTGGGACACGTGAGAGCTGAGACACTGCCTGTGACTATCAGGTACTCGTCTGTCAACAGGAAAGCTGATCATGGTCCACTCAGCCAGTAGCCAACCGCGGAACATTTGCCTTCCAAAACTTCCAGCCATTGTTGGAGCTACAATAGTAATGGTCAGTCTGGATAATATGGGGTTATCATATGGAAGCGGAGCTCTCCACAGTTATAATAGTGAGGAGTCCTTGAAGCCTGATGGGAGATGCCATTATGTATATATGTTTCTTATACTGGTTAATAATAAAGCACTGTTGGCCAATAGGAAAGGAAGATAGGAGGGACTAGGAGACAAGGAGGAAAGAGGAAGTAGTAAGGAGGAGTCAGGATGGAGAGCCTGGAGAGAACACAACTGCCATTCCTCCGCTTGGTAAGACCACGTGGAAATACATAGAAATGGGTTAATAATTAAGACAGAGCTAGCCGATAAGAAACAAGTAACCGGGTCAACAGCATTGTATCAAATACAGAGTCTCTGTGTGTTAATTGGGGCAGGCGTGGCGACGGGACAAGAGTGGCGGCAGGAGGAAAAAACCTGTACTCCTTACAGAAGCCTCCTTCTTTTCCTTCTCCTTCCCTTCCTTCACCTCTACACGAGATCAGCTCCTGTCAACACGAGGTTAGCTTATGTCCTTATTCCCTGCTGGCCAGCACCTGGTTGCAGGCTCTGGAAGGGACTCTGGAGACATCACCAGTCACTAATCTTCATGTTCTCCATGCCATCTCTCTTGTTCAGAAACAACTGCCGATATTGATATATTCCAGGTCTGCCACTTCCAAGGTCCTTTACCCAGCTGTCAATGTCCTCCCTAGCCACCTTCTCCCTGTCTGATCAATGACCATCTCATCTCTTATTCTTTCCTTATTTTCTAGTTGGTATACACCTCTGGCCACCTTTCAAAGTATTCTTTGTTGTCTTCATATCTTGAAAACCTGGCTAGTTTTCAAGTTTGACTTCCACCTAGACACCTAGACTGAACTTTATTTCCCTTGGTCTTAAAACTCCATATTTAGCATTTGAATATACTTGCTGCACTTATTTTTTTTCTCACGTTGTCATCACTATTTTTTATTTTAGTTAGCATACAATTTAATACATTGTTTTTTTTTTTGTTCGTTTGTTTTTTGTTGTTGTTTTTTGAGACAGATTTCTCTTTATAGCTTTGTAGACCAAGAGATCCACCTGCCTCTGCCTCCTGAGTGCTGGGATGAAAGGTGTGTGCTTACAAATTAATAAATTGTATTGTGACATGTTGTATGTATATAGAATTATACTTTGTTCACCACCTGCCACTGTCCTTTCCCATCCTCCCACCAACTCCCTTTCATTTGTCCCTTTTATCCTGCGAATACTCTTCCCTTCTGCCTCTGTGTCACATATATTCTACCACCTTCTCTTGCTTCTACTTCCAATTCCATTTATGCCTTTTCCTCTCCTCTCATCATCCCCTGTCTATTTCTATGTCTTATATAGAGGAAAACATTTAAATTGGTTCTACATGTGAGAGGAAGCATGCCATAGATTCCGAGTCAGCCTTTTTACTCTGAACATAATGATCAGAAGTTCCCATCCACTGTAATTTCATGTTTTACACCTGATCAAAATTCCATGGCATGTAGCTATTACATTTTCTCATCCATTTATCTGTTTATGGACAGTGAGGCAGCTCCATATTTTAGCTACTATGGATAGAACTTGATGCTTTTATTGATTCCTGTTGTCTTTTCCCCTCAACTAAATTGCAAATGCCTTGAGATATAGAATGAAAATATGGAAAACAAAAACTGTATCTCATAGCTGATCTGTTTTTAAACAGCCCCAATGGCACATTTAGTGCCCCACCTATGTTGATTGCTCTACACTTAGTTTTCTCCTAATGGCAATAAGAATAAAAGACATCTCCTTTGGCTCAGTGGCTTCTTGGCACTGTATATTAAACAAGTGTATTGATTGAATCTGTGCTATCTTGACACCAGCTCAGTACAAAGCAGCCCATTGTGTCTTTTGAGGCATCTAAATGTATGCTTTATACCAATTATACATTATCTTCATAGGAGTGATTGTTCCATTTTAGTACTAAAAACAAATTGAGCCAGACAAGAAAGTCAGTCCAAGTTCATATAGTTGGTCAAGAGTAAAGTCAGGTGGGTTGTGGTGGCTCATTAGTCCCAACACCTGGGAGGGAAAGGCAGGAGGATCACTGCAAGTCTAGGCCATAGAGATCTCTAGACCATCCAGGGATATAAAGGGACAGACACCCTGTGTCAATTCAACAACAAAAGTCATCAGGATTTGAATAGAGATGAGGCTACCTACCACACCCTAGAGAGGATCTATCAGACACACAATCAAATGGACAGCATTTCCCACCAAGTAGTAGTCAATAGGATGTCTCTTGAAATTTCTATGGCTAGCTTAAAAACCTAAATTCACTAAGTCCCAACCCTTCAACATGCCGAACGTGCTGGTGCTCAGGAGTGTGAAACATCTAAATATGATTGATTCTTCTCCTGAGGGGGAAAAGGAATCAATGTTTTGCTTTTCTTCCAGTTTAGTAGAGCTTTTTGTGTGTGTTAACTGACTTCCTTTAGAAATTTAAATGCTTAATTTAAATAAGTCCTGGGACTCCACATAGCTCCATCTTGCACAGCTGTGTTTAAAAATGCATGGCCCAGTAGCCAAAAAGTAACTTAATTGAAATTTCATTCTTTGCCTACATCGTTCATAGAATATCAAAAGGGATAAAATTCTTAAATTTAAAGAACTCTGCTCCAAACCTTGTTTCCTGTTAACAGCATTTCCTCTCTATACCAAACTTTCATCCATACCTCTCTTGGGCCAAATTCCCACAATTCCTTCTGATGCTCCCTGTGGGAACTCTTCCCTCCAAAATACTTCTTTCCTGGTTCATTATCCCACCCATCTTCTCATTTTACTTTACACCTAGGAGCCAGAATGTCAGGGCTACAACATTCTTAAGTGTGGGACTATAGTAGGCTGTGTTACATCTGTCTCTGGTCACTTTATAGTGCCTCAGGAGACCCTGGATGTGGCATTGTTCTTAGCTCTGTCTCTCCCCTCCCCCTTCTTAGATTCTCCTCCCCTCCTTCCGGTGTTCCTTTCCTTCCGTTGTTTCTCTAAATCTTGACATGGTTATGTGAACAAACCAGACAATAAATGGGGAAGCAAATAAAAGAAAGCCTAGTTGTCCCAGATCAGAACATTCTAGACCAGCCAAACAACCCAAACACATGATAACAACAATAATAATAATTTAAAAAAAAAAAACCCAAGCTAGACCTCCAGTCCTTACAGATGCACAAGCATGCCTAGCTGACCAAGAGTAACAGATCTAGCCAGTCAACCCATTCTCTTATGAGCTAATTTGTGTTTGATAGGAGTAGTTGTTACACATCATGAGGTAGTGGATACATTAGTGAAATAGAAGAAAATAAGAGCTGGAGGAAGAGGAGAAATAGTGAATGCTTATCATGGCTTGATCAAGCCAGACTCCCTAAAACAGCATCCCAGATGATCCAACATTCAAAACAGCTGGGACAGGCAGCATTGCAGACCACTAAAGCTAGGATTTCTACATCTTCTTAGGATCCCATGACAGCGCCCCCTACCAGTAGGAAGCAGTTTAAAAAGAAGGACACATAAATTCCCAAATATCATTTATAATTGTTTGTTTTCATTTATATGGGGTTGGTTATAAATGGTTAATGACCACAACCAATCTCTTTTTAAAGGTAAAAAGGGATTATGGTATTGATATGATTACTTTGTTTTGGAATGGACTGTCATTTATTGATACAAATTTAAGGTCAATTTTATGATGTGTATATTTCTCCTCTTGTTTAGGTACTGCATTTATATAGCTCATTTAGAAATCTAATGTATAATGTAGTACAGATTATAGATAGTTACCTATAATAATCAAAACTTATAGTTAGGTGAGTTAGGTTTTCTAGATATATAGAGATTTATTTGAGATGGATAGGCATTCTTCAAACCTTTCAAAGACCTACAGAATATGGCACTTAAAATGGTTTAGGGTTTTTCTTAACAGTGAGACATAACTACTCCTGGTAATACCACATACATCAGAAAGGAAGACGGACATAAAAGAAAGGTGTTATGAAGTTTGCTTTCAATATGGCAAGACTTGGACAAGATACTGCTCTTGTCTGGACTGTTTGACTTTATGCTATATAAACTGGACATGCAGGACCCACAGATAAGTGACTGCTGATACAAGATGGACATTACTATGGAGTTCCTGCTTCATGAAAGAGTCTGCCAGACAGTCTACAGGACACAGAGAAAGTGCCTAACAAACTGCCATTACAGGTGGACAGTTTAAAGTTTCCTGCTTTGTTGAGGAGTCTCCCAGATAAACTATGGCCTATAAACTGAAGATGAAAGATTACAAAAGAACTTCAGGTGACTGACCAAGCAGTAAGATGTCTCTGTCATTTCTAGAGTTTATATATTATCCTTCTGTGGTCTTTGAAGGAGTTGAAGACAGATAGTTATGGTTATAGTTTTCTTTAGTTAGGGTTAAAGAAAACTTACAAGACTTTAGACTCACAAAGATAGGATAGATGATAGAATATTTTCTTTAAATCTTGCTAAATGTTAATGAACTAAATATTGTTAACTGCTATGTTAAAGTTAAAGTTAAAACCCTTCTTTTTATTTTAGACAGAAAAGAAGAGATTATGAGTTAATCATTCTGTAAATGTTTCTCATATTGGTTAATGAATAAAGCACTGTTGACCAATAGGAAAGCAAGATAGGTGGGTCTAGGAGACAAGGAGAGGAGAGAAAGTAGTAGGGACATACAAGATGGAGGACCTACAGGGTAGTACACCAGGACCTCTCTCTGGTAAGATGAGACCAAGTGGAAATACTTAAATTAATAGAAATGGGTTAATATTTAAGACAGAGCCAGCCAATAAGAAATTAGTAACTGACCAACAGCTTTATATCAAATACAGCATCTCTGTGTGTTATTTGGGGCTGACGCAGTGGTGGGACCAGGCCTGTGGAAAAAACTACTTTTAACACAGGCTGGAATTTATAAGATAAATATTTCTAATAGCAATGTTGGGATTCATTCTTATTTTTATTTGACTACTAAAATAAGTGCTCACACTGTAAAAACTACTCAGATACTTCCAATATAGAAATATTTTCCCCGCATACACACTTAATCTTCAATTTTCCTTCAAATGTAGAGTCTAGCTAAACTTTCTTTGAAACATCAGCTCCAAAATAATGACACTGAGACTTCTTATTAAGTATGAAAACTTGGTTTTAGCTTAGACTTATTCCAAACTCCTATAACTTAAATTAACCCATTTATATTAATCTACATTCTGCCTCATTACTTCTCCTCCATAGAGTACATCTGATTTCTTCTGCATCTCACCAGTGAATCCCACTTTTCTTCTTCTCAAAGTTCTCCTCTCTCCCAGAATTCATGCCTAGCTATTGGCCATTTAGCTCTTTATTAAACCAATCAGAAGTCTCCTTGGAAGAGACACATCTTCACAGTGTACAAAAAGTTTATCCCCCAACAGTAAAGCAAAATTTTCTCCCTACCATTCACATGGAACCCACTGCTTAAAGATTTTGCTGGAAATGGGCCTGGTGCCTCAAAGAATCAAGTGCTGGTCGTAATCTAAGTTTACATATAAACAACAGCAGTGTGTAAGTCACCAGCTCCTGACAGAACTGCAATGAAATCTACATGCTGGGTGCATCCACTAAGGAAATATTCCCTTTCTGAGAATATTTGCTTGGCTTCAGCCATTTTGCACATAAATTGCTGTGAAGTTAGGGTATATGCCCGAGTCATTGCCAAAAGAACTACTTTGATCACATCCAAAATCTGTCCCTATAAGATTTTTCATAATGTGGTTTTTAAAAGGCAGTGCTATAGCATGAGACTGGATACAAAGCATCTGGTAATGAGTCAGCAAACACATATCTTCAGATAAACTGTATTAGGAAATTATAAGTAATGTCACCATCTGGTGACTCCCTCAATACGTTGCAGCCATCCATGCTGATCTCATTAATGCCTTAAAGCAAGGAGAAATCAGTTCTTAAAGAACATGTGGGAATTCTTTGGTTGATGTGACAACCATACAAAGGACAGTGGGTTGGAGGATCTGTGAGGGTCCTTTGTTTATACAGCAGGCATCAATTGTCATTAAACTCGCAAAAGGAACTTATTAGAATAGCATAGAATGGCTTTTATAATCAACGGGATGACTGAAAAACAACTTGGGAAAATCCTTGCTCGTTATTACTACTTCAAGAAGCCCGACAGGCAAGCCCAGAATAGGTGCTTGTCATATTTACTTCCTTCCATCCTATGCCAATCTAAGTTTCTGTATCTCTGTCTGTCTGTCTGTCTGTCTCTCTCTCTCTCTCTCTCTGTCTCTGTGTGTGTGTGTGTGTGTGTGTTCTTGTCCTTCCTTCCCTCCCTACCACACCCTCCCTTACAAACAGGGCTCCTCTGCATAATCCTGTCTATTCTTGAACTCTCACTATAGACCAGGCTGGCTTCAAACTCAGAGACCCACCTGCCTCTGCCGCTCAGTTGCTAGTATTAAAGAAGGTGTGCACCACCACACCAGGCCTAACTTTCTGTTTTAGAAGCTTGTTGGGTGACCTTTGCACTCATTTCTGGAAGATAAGCTGACTACTTAAATATGTATTTCTATTTTTAAGTGTGTGTGTGTGTGTGTGTGTGTGTGTTTGGGGGTGGGGTGTAAGAAGCCTTTGAGAGGCAACAGACATTGAATGTCCCTGGAGCTGGAGTTACACGTGGTTGTGAGCTGCCCACCATGGGTATGGGAACTGAACTCAGGTCGTCTGAAAAAGCAGTGCATTCCCTCAATCACTGAGCCATCTCCCCAACCCCCTAAACTGAGTCCTTACTCCTAGAATTTATTTAATTTAAACATGTACTATCATTACTGATGGAGAACAGTATGTCACTACCCCTCCTATAAATAGCTTTCATATGCTTGTAGACATTAAACCTGTTCTGATCTTGCTGTGAATCAAGGGGAACAATTAAAAAACCTCCTCCATCAATTCTGTTTACTGAGCTTTTCATGAGCTTTTCTGAAAGAAATGTCACCAGGCTGTCTGCCCTGGCAAGTCAAGGGTCCTTTTGCTCTCTATCGAGAGTAGACATGATAAAAGGGGGAAAAAATCATGCTGCTGCCACTCACAGAGTCAACTTTGTTCCATAAACATGCCTAGGCATGCTCTTTCACACAAACACTAAAGGCTAAGTTTCCCTAGAGTACATCAAGGCTTCCCTGCCTGGAGATGTGGTAGAATCATGGCATCCCAAGTTGGTAAGGAAGAGGCAGAAGTCCCAACAAAAGCTAATCAGGGCAAAGCAGGGTAACAGCCCCAGCTACTGGACTAGGTCTCAACAAAATCATTTAATCATAAAATGGTATCAAGTAAAATTTATTTGTGCTGGTGTTACGTCAATTGTGTGCCTTACATGTGTAATCTTGTCTGATGTCTTATCCACCCTAGCTTTAGAGTTATTTTTCTTTGCTATTTATGAAGAAAGTAGAGCTCAGAGGGTAAAGACATTACATAATTACATTTACAGGAGGCATCCGAGCAGATGAGGTGGTGTGGCTCCAGAGTCTAGGATGAAATCATTGTACTCTCAAGGACAATGAAGCCCAATGCTGGGGGTGGAAGAAGAGTCTTCAATCTGTCTGGCAGCTTGCTGGGTTCCTGCAGGATGATGGAAAGGCAGAGCCCCAGGAAGGATATTGGGAATCTTCTCAAGCCTGCGGGAACTTGAATCTAGTCTCAAACCTTAGCAGGCAGAGATGTGCCCATTGTAAAGACAAGCAACCTGCTGTAACTGCAGACAATCAGGCAAAGCTTACAAGCCAATATAAGAAACAAGCCTGGCAATGATGCAGAGGCTCCATATCTGGTCCTGGGACAGGACTCAAAGAAAATCACTGGAGAGTCTGTGTGCCCCTTGTGTTCCTGTACTATGGCCCCATTCATTCATCCTCTGCCCAATCACTGTCCTCCCAACATCCCGATGGTCCTCTATTGCCCACTGGACCACAAGCCTAAAAACACATCCAACTTCTTCCAGTCTGCCCCTTTATCTTTCCAGAGAGCTGAACCCTGTCCCTCAACCTGTACCATATTAAAATTGACATTATTGGTTCATGTTGCCTACAATGACAGCACAGAGGTTTTTTTTTTTTTCCCTCAGCCACCAAACTGGACCACCTAGATTCTGATGCCAGGCCAGATTAAACCCCATTTTACCTGGTTTTAGGATGGCCCCCATCCTTAGGCAGGCTCCCTCAGATGGCTGTTCCCAATTGCATCACCCTCTGTAGCTCCAGTGTTACCAGATTTGGTGTTTTCCTAGCCTTTTCTGGTTTTGTGGGGTTTGGAATTCTCACAGTAGAGAGCAGAATGAGCATTTCATTATGACACAGCTAGCAGAGCAGCTTGCTTTGACTGGCAACTGGCCTTAGGTAATGTGGGCCAGGCTGCAGCGAATATTCACACAGACTGACAGCACTCACCAGGGTGCAGAGGTCCACGAGACTTCACACACTGGGACTGAGGATCAAGAGGACTGGCACACCTCCCCCCACCCATGCATGACCTCCCACTTCTCCGTGTCTGCAACAGATGATTTGTTTCTGAGGCTCTGCCTGCCCATTTCTGCCTCTGGCTCATCTTCTCATTTTGAAATCACATGTCCTCTATCCCTTGCTTTGGGATAGGACAGGAATGACTATCCTTTTCTCTGCAGTCCCTTTGCACAGACTTCATCTAATATGGGTTCTGCTCCCCTCGGACACTGGCCTGGTAATGCTGAGGGTTTCATTCACTTTGAAGAATGCTAAACCACTACTTGTTAAAAAGTTAGCCTCAGTCTGGCCAGGAGCCATTGGAAGCTTAGATGAGAGACTCTGTCTTCCCAGGCCTGCATAATTCTTCCATGAGCAGGGATCTGAACCTCTGGACTGAGAATGGATTTGGGTGCATCCTGTCTGCAATCAGGAGTCAGTGACCTGATATAAGAATGTTTGAAAGTGCATTTCCCCTAAGAGAGGCCTACAGTTTTTTTTAATAGACCCTTTATCCATCCTCCCTGACAGTTTTACCTGAGGAGAACTCACACAATGAAGGTAAATAGCCATTGCCCATTGAGGCGCAGGATGCTGCCATGCAGTATGCTCAGACCACAACCCAAGAGAGAGAGGGCGAGGTCCCTCCTCTTCCTTATAAGGGATCACCTTCACACACCAAAGCCACACCCTAAGGCCAGTACCTCAAATCTATTGACAGAACAAGATGCTACTACAGACAGTACTTTAGCATTATTCAGTGTGGTCCTGGGAAGCTTTCCTATTGGTGTTACTGACCATGAGGACCGTGATGGAGCAGAATGCAAAGTACTGACAGGAAAGATTTTTTTCCCTAATTTTATTTTATGTGTCTGAGTGTTTTGCATTCATGTGTGCTTGTGTACCACATGTGTGCCTGTTTCCCCCAAAGGCCAGAAAAGAGCATCAGATCTCCTCGGGCTGGAGTTACAGATAGTTATGAGAGACCAGGTGGGTGGTGGAAAGGGAATCGAAGTCTCAAACTCTTTTAGCCCTGAATCATTTCTCCAGCTCCTTAAATATTTGTTTTTATTATTTTTCAACCAGGTGTGTATGTGTTTGTATATCTATGTGTGGCATGTTCACATGTATGTAGGTGGCCACAGGGGCACGGAGGATATCTGACCTCCTGGAGCTGGAGTTGCAGGAGTTTGAGAATCACCCAGCATGAGTGTCTGCCATTGACATTTCTCTATAAATTCTGGACTTCTGTCATTGTTTTGTCATTATTATCAGGGGCGAATAGGAGCTAGGTAAGTTCACCATATAATTTAATTGCAGGTTATGCTTCTGCAAAGTGTATGCAAACTGTTTCAAATAGCATCTGCTCTCTGGGATTTGTTTTCCTATGGCTCTTTGTGTTTCTGGCAGTAAAAGACAATAGAAAGGAAAATCAGATCCCCTTTATTGAATGATGGATTTTTCATTTAAAGACTTACTTGACTTCATGTGTATGAGTGTCTTGCTGCATGTATATGTGTGTACCATGTGTGTGCCTGATGCCCGCAGAAGCCAGAAGAAAGCATCAAACACCCTCGCACTAGAATTACAAATGGTTGTAAGTGTTGGGAACTGAACATGGGTTCTCTGGAAGAGTAGCCAGTGCTTTTAAGCTCTTAAGCATGGAGCCATCTCTCTAGTCCCATATATATATATTCATACCCTGACACAAATTCCATTAATATCAATGCATTCCACTGACTTGTATGACTGGAAAAATTATATGGCAAATCATCATTACAAGAATAAAATATTTGGATTTGGGTTCTTAATTGGAATTAAAATATAGTTTTAAAAGTAGGAGAGAACTTTCTCAGCCAACATCTTGTAGCTGCACCATTCAGAAATATAACCCCCAAGGTCATTGTGTGTGGCAAAGTCATACTGAGTGTTATTTTTAATAAAGATCGTTTATTTTTTTCTTATTTTACATATTAATCCCAGTTCCCTCTCTCTCCCTACCATGCCCCTGACCACCCCTTCCATCACATTCCCCACCCACTACACAGAAAGGGTGGTGTCTTCCAGGAGGAAACATCAAAATCTGTCAAGTCATTTGGAGTAGGGTCTAGACCCTCCCTCCTGTCTCTAGGTTAAGGGAGTATCTCTCCATGGGGAATGTGCTCCCAAAGTCCTTTTATGCACCAGGGATACATCCTGGTTCCACTGTGAGAGGTTCCTTAGACTGCCCAGGCTTTCTAATTGAGACCCATTTTCAGGGGTCTGGGTTGATCAAATGCTGGTTTCCCAGGTATCGGTATGGGGGTCCATGAGCTCCCCCTTGTTCAGGTCATCTGTCTCTGTGGGTTGCCATAGCCTGATCTTGACCCTTTTGCTCACCACTCCTCCCTCTCTGCAACTGGATTTCAGGAGATTGGCTCAGTGTTGAACTGTGGGTGTCTGCTTCTGTTTCCAACAGCTACTAGATGAAGGTTCTAGGATGGCATATGAGTTAGTTATCAGTCTCATTATCAGGGAAGGACATTTAAAGTATCTTCTCCACTGTTGTTCTCTAGAGTCAGTTTATTCAAACCTATACTGGCTCCCTCTATTATGGTCTCTCTTTTCTCACTCTCATCTATTCATCCCCCTACTCAATCTTCCTGGTCCCACATGTTCTCCTCTCCTCCCCTTCTCTTTCTTCTAACTCCCTCTCCACTCACAGCCCTCCTCCCAATATGCTCAGGAGATCTTGTCCTTTTCCCCTTCTGTGAGGGAACTTGTATGAATATCTTAGGTTCCTCCTTGTATCCTAGTTTCTCTGGAGGTGTGAATTGTAGGCTGGTGATCTTTTGCTCTCTGTCTAAAATCCATATACGAGTGAGTACATACCATGTCCGCTTTTTTGTGACTGGGTTACCTCACTCGGGATGGTTTATTCAAGTTCCATCCATTTGCCTGAGCATTTCAAGATTCCATTTTTTTTTTCCACTGAGTAGTACTCCATTGTGTAAATGTACATTTTCTCCATCCATTCTTCAGTTGAGGGGCATCTAGATTGTTTCTTGTTCTGGCTATTACAAATGATGCTGCTATGAACATAGTTGACCTTTGTGACAACTAAGCATACACATGCTTAGTAGGCATTCAGGTAGGTAAAAGACTCATAAAATAAAATGAATAAATCTAAAGAAGAAGAGAATCAGACTAGAAAATGGCTTACATCTGTACAAACCCACTCCTTTTGCCTCAGTCAGCTGCAGGGAAGACTGGAAAATGCAGAGAAGCTCCAGAGATGGAAGGAGTTGTAATATTCTTTGGGAGCCATCCCTTTAAAAGTCACATACAATGATAAGATCTTTAATTGCATTTCCTGGATATTGTTTTGCGCTTATCCACTCTACTATGGCAAAGCTGAGCCCTAAAACATCCAAAGGGGCGAAAGTATGCTATGTTAGCCTACCATTCCTGGATCAAAGACCTTTACTACATTCTTTCTCTTATTAAGGATAGAAAGAGAAAAACTTACCACAGCCCCCAGGATCTATCTGAGGTCACCTGAACTCTGACAACATCTTGAGTGTTAGAAGCTCCATTCCTTCTCTCTTGTTCTGATCACTGTCCTCTGCCCAATGGACCATCTTTGACTTCCCCCTGATGCCTCCCACCTGAGACTCTAGACCTGCCATCCTGAATCCCAAGACCACCTCAGTCCACCCCCACTTGGCTTAAGATCTGGTACATCATTAAGTGAAGACTTACCTTGATCATCAAAGTTGAGTTACAGTCCTCACTCATTCTCATGCAGCTCCTTACATTTCCCATTCTTTATTACACATGCATGTGCAACTCCTTGAACTTATGATTCCACATCTTAGTAAACATTTACTAAAACCAATGAGATAATGAATTCTGTAAATTAATGACAGAATTATCATTACTGGTCAAGACTCTCCAGGGTTTGTGTATCAAAACAGACAGCTGAAAGGTGGAGGGACAGATTCCTGAACAGAATTCAGATTCCATTAGTAGAAAGGGGGTGGTAAGGATAGCTAACCACACCTGCTCTGCCTAGTTGACAGCCATTGCGCTGCAGGCTGTCATAAGTTCTCATGGGGATATCGTCAGATTTTATCTGTGTGCATAATTTAGTATATGAATACCCATTTTGATGTGTTAATAGGTAGGTATTAGCTAGAATATTCTTGAAGTTAAAATACTCTTGTGGTGTGGTACAGGATATAGTTTTCCATGAATAAGAAGCAGGAGGCATGAAAATTCACCAACATGTGGGTGTTGGGATATATGCAAACCTTTCCCACTAGAAAATCCAATTGTGCATATGGACACCAGAGACATGGGGATGGAGAGGTACTAAGGTATTTGTTTCATAATGGTTCATTGTATTTGTCAACTGGATCAGCTCCACAAACACCTAGTGCATTAGTGGTACACACATTTGGGTGTGTCTGTGACAACATTCCCTGCAAGGATTGATGATGGGGAAAGATCTGAGACATCAGGATCTGGCATCTCTGTCTTCTCAAGAAGACACCATTGGAGCAGGGAGTCGGACAGAAACAGCTTAAAGAGGAAAAGCAGTGCTGGGGTTCAAGGAGGAAAGGCATAGTAGTGTCCACTGCAATGGGGACATATCAGAGTCTCCTCACACCTCAAAGAACCATAAAGCAAATGGTTCAAGCTGGAACCATGGCTAGTTCTAACTCCCAAATGTCTAAGTCACAACAGCCTGACAATACCATCCCACCAACTATGATACCTAACCTGTCCAACGCCCCCCCCCCCATCTAGAGACCAAGTAGGCAAGCAAGTGCACCTGGGTAGGGGACAATTCATATGCAAACCATAGCACCAGTGCTGCTAGATTAAGGCCATATTTAGTCTTCTTAAAAGTCCTGTTTTCAAACACAATTGTATTAGAAAGTTGGAGGCCACCCATGAGATGGGGTCTAGGACTGAATGAAAGGGGCAGCGAGAAGGGAAAAAGCAACTGAGCAACAGCATTCCTCTTTCCTACTTCCTGATCTGCCCAGATGTGCTGGGATCCATTCCTTCTTCTTCTTCTCCCCATGACGGATGGGATGGTACCCCCAACACCATGATGCCAAATAACCTCTGTTCCCTTCAGTCCATTCATGTTGGGTATTTTGTCAAAGCAAAAAGAAAGGTCACCAGTACACCTGTCAACATGACACATGCACGAAAACTGCACCATTCAAAATTGTTGTATATCTTAGTAGCAACAATCACACATAGTGTCCAGATCTGGGCTTCTAAAATAAAATTTTGCCAGTGAAAGGAACCATAACTTCTTTGGGGACAGAAAGGTAAAATATAGGTGAGTCTGGTACATATTTTTCTAGAAAGCAAAAAAGAAAGGCAATAGGCAAAGGGTTAGTGGCACATGGAAGGGATGCGGGAAGAGGCCCCAGTGGCTGAATCTGGAAATTTGAAAGTGACAAAATGATGCAAAAGTGAGGTATTGATGCAAATATACTACTGAGCTAAATAGGTGAAAAGAGGCACATCTTCACTCCAGAATAATTCTATTTGATATAAGCAGATATCCCTACCTGCAGAAGATGGCATTATCTCCTTCCACATGAGGTACACTTACCCATGTGCATCAAAAGGACAGAGGATATTGCCAATGCCTGTTGGCATGTCAATGTGGAAAGGGGAAATTCTACATGGTCCCACCCCAAGATGAAGAGCTACAGGCTGTCAATGCCTCCTGAAAGAGGAAGAAGTATCTTCCGGGGACAAGCTCCCATGTAAGGTTGTCCTGTCCCTATCGTTCAACCTGGGACAAATGTGCATATAAGAAAATTTAAATGGACTTAGTAGTTACACATATATGCACATATACAAACTGCTTAACAATAATAAACAAAGAAGCGATCACAGATTTGGGAGGGAGGATGGGGAGGAGCCAGAAGGAGAAAGCAGAATTAATGTAGATTCTAAAAAAATTACAGTACTAAAATTCTTTTAAAATTATAGAGGATAGGAAAGGGGAAAGAGTGGCTTTCGGTGAAGAAGCACAGCAGACATGGCCTGAGCCAAATGACCAAGGCAATTCCCAAGATGAACCATATCCACCTCGTGTACCCTTAGATGATTATGAGGAGATGAAGTGAGAGGCTCATCACTGTGGTTGTCTTCTCTAAATCCTGTAATCCCCACCAAGTTATGAAGGACACTGGACAAACACAAACTGAGAGATATCCTACACAGCACAACCGTTGGCCCCTGTCAAGATCATGAAAAAGAGAAAAAGGTAAAGACCTTGTCACAGCCTGTCACACACTAGAGGAACACAGTGACTAAATGCAGCAGGTACTTTTATGGGAACTTAGAGTTTCAAGGAAACATGGAGGGGGGTATTGGTGACTTCCAATTAAGTCTGATGGAGTTTAGTCCCTGATGATTAATTTCTAAACTGTGACAAATAAGTGATTGGTATGCCATATTATCCTTTCAACTTTGTTATAAGCCTAGGAATCATTCCAACAGACAATTTTTTAATTGCTGGTAAATAAAAGAGGCTGAGAATTAATGTTAGAAAATTCATGTTTAGGGTGCTGGAGATGTGACTCAGCAATTAAGAGTTCAGTTCCCAGGGCCCATGTGGTGCAACTCACATGCTCTTCTAAACATAGCTCCAGGGGATCCTCTAACCTCCACAGGCTCTTGCACTGTGTGCACATAACACACACACACACACACACACACACACACACACACACGCACACCCGTCACCACATACAAACAGACATACATACACATAAATAAGTAAGTAAATAACACATCTGTCCTTGTTCTAGGCAATATTGTTAAGGCTCTGAGTTGCCTGGGTTCCCCAAATGGTACCATTACCCCGCTTTTTCTCCCCTGGTTATAGCATACTTCATGTTTATGCCCTGGTAAAGAACCTTGTGACATCATTGTATAAACTTGATCTACCACATGGGGGAGGGGCTTGGCCCTGCTCTAAATGAGATGACAGACTTTGAAGATCCCCCATGGAAAGCCTCACCCTGGGGGAGCAAAAAGGAGATGGGATGGGGTTGGTGGGGGGAACAGGGGAGGACGGGAAGGTGCGGTAACTGGGATTGACATATAAAAAAGCTTGTTTCAAATTTAAATTAAAAAAATTATAAAAAAAAAACTTGATTTACTACTTGTTGTTATGTAATAGTGATATCTCCCTGAAGACCCATGGGGGATGTTTTCCATGCTTTCTCGATTTAGTGCCAAAGGACAGTCATAGCTCTCTAAGTTGGCTTAGACCCTAGTAGACAGAAGCTTAAAGCAAATTCTACCACACACCTCTAGGAGATTTAAGACGTGAAGTACAGACCCTGTGACCAGTTCCCATCCCCAATTTACTGTGGCCTGTGACTGTGTCCCCTTTCTCTTCCCTCTGCTCAGTCTCCACACACAGAAATGGGGCTCTTTCTCTCTGGAACCTCAGTGGCCAGCTTGACGTCTGACCCACAGCTGCAACTCATACACTGTTTACCATACACAGTGCACCCTTCAAACATTCAACAGAACACCAAGGATAGTCAAACTTCAAAGCAGTGTAATAAAGCAGCAACTGTTCTCGTCATCATTTTACAGGTCAGGTAAGCAAACATGAGGAAGGAGAGTTATACAAACTGTCCATGCTACAGAAAGAGGGGGTGATAGAGAGGGCATGGATTGGAACCCACAAAGTCTAACTCTGAAGCCAGTGTTATTAACCTTGGAATGCCAAGTAGTTTATAAATGAGAAGGGTGGATGGGAGAAAGTAATAGGAGGGAAAGAGAGAAGAGAGAGAGAACCTAGAGTTTAATGTAAATATAAGATGGTACTATCTGTTGTTTACAACCTCAAGATTTGACATTTAAGAAGAATCTATATTTGCCCCACTCAAAAACAATCTGTACCATTGGAAGATACATTGTTCACTCTTTAGGGTTTAAGGCAAGAAATGATATCGTTAAAATGCAAATATCACTTGAAGGGAAGAGAATCCAATGTTAAAACTCATTTATCACCTCACATGGGCAGTCTTCTAGAAACCTCCATTTGGATGACATCTGATGGGTGGAAAGCACAGCACCTCTCGGGCTCCCTGAGAGACGGTTTTGAAGGCTACAGGAGGCTGCATAAGGCTAGGGCTGGAGGGAGGAAGCTCACAGCAGTGAGCAGCACTGGAAAGTTGAGGAAACTGGCCATGGGTAGGAGCCTCACCCACCTGGATTGTCCCTGGTGAGGCAGCTGGTTGATTCTGCAGACCATTATGGACCAGAGCCTGAAACCCTTGCTGTACCACATTCTGTTGACTTCCTCTAGACACTCCCTCGCTTGTCCTCATTCTTTCAAGCCATAGAATCTAAATGAGATATAATAGCCTCAAAAGGACCCGATTCACCTAAAGCACTGTTTCCCATTTATTGCACATGATGTGGAACATTTAGGAGGCAGTACATGACCAGGAAATCTAAGCTAGAATGGTGGTCATAATAGCTGCTGATTGAGGGTTTTCTGGATGTGTTTTTTGTTTGTTTTTACATCATTGCATTCCAACTTCCCAGTGAGTCTGTGAGATAGTATGACTACTCCTTCAACAACAAGTAATGGGAGGCTTAAAGGTGTGTGGTGAATTGCCTAAGATTGCAGGTTAGTAAAGGAGAGAGCTTAGATATGAGCACTGATCTATCTGGCTCCAGGCACAGGCTCTTACCTCGTTACCTCTTCTTGGTTTACCTACATCATAGGACAAGTCAGTTAGGTTTTGACTCCTAGTAAACAAGATCACCCTTCTTAAACTCCAATGTTCATACAGCTCAACTAATACTTTAACATTATTTAAAAGAAAAAATAGGTTATTGGCCCAGAACAGTGGTGTACACTTTTCATCCCAGTAATCAGGAGGCAGAAGCAGGTGGATCTCTGTGAATTCACCGAAAGTCTGGTCTACATAATGAGTTCTAGGATAGCCAGGGGTATGAAGTGAGACCCTGCATCTCAAGAAAATAAATAAATAAATAGTTGTGAATGAAGTAGGTGTGGCAGGATCTGAGATGCTACCAAGCAGGCAAGTTTCTGAGGCTTATGGCCTAGGGTGTACATCTTTAGAAACGGACGTCAGTTTCCCATTTCTATGAGCAAGAGTCTTGTTAAACAAGTTCAGATTCACAGGAATGTCATAATGGATTCCCACATGCATTCTTTAATGAGAATCTCAAGGATGATCCACTTTCACACAGTAGGCTGAGTGATCTGTAAGGCCCCTTCCTCTCTCTAGAAGTCTTTGAAGATACACTATGTTAAGATGTTAGAGATACAGCTCCTCAATGACTGTCACTGACATTCTTGGCACTTAGCTGTTTATCCCTAAGCCCTTTGGGGCAAAAGTCTCTAAAGCAGACTGGAGAGGCAGAAAGGTGTCCTTCAGACGACTCTTTATGTGGTATTGGCTTCAAAAGTCTCCATGGCTCTCTGGGTCTGGTGTAACAATAATTTGTTTCTATTCTTTGATAAGAGCCAGTCTTTCTCTGAACTTCATAAATTCAGGGTCAGTGTTACCCTCATTAAAGCCAATACGCTGTTCAAGTAGAGCTGATAAGTGGAAGCCAGACTCCCCCTCACCAAATGCACCCTGGTGACCTGGAAAAGAACTGGGGTACAGCAGTGCCACAAGATAGAGCACAGATCAACTGTACCCTGTGGGCAGCCAGAGCTGATTAAGGATCTGGTCATTAAAGACTGACTCATTATGATGATGATGGGTCCTTAACTCAAAAGCTACCTTGGGAATTAGGTTGTATTCTCCATGTGTCCTTAGTGAACTTTGATGGTCTATGGGGTCTGCCCAAACATCTATATACAAACCACCATAGACAGTTCTTAGAAAGCTTTTCTGGTCTGGCATGACATCAAGAACTTAAGAGGACAAATTCTTTCTTGCTACAAAGAGCTGAACATCTCATGATGCTTGTCTTCACCACCCTTCCCCCTCTCTGACACCTGACAATGGAGTCTTGGAGACCCAGACTGCTGAGTAAGGAAAGAATGACCCTGGCTGAGAAAGAAACGTTATAATGGTTTTCATGAGAGAAAGGTGGCGGATTGTATGGTCACACTAGCCCGTTCCATGTCACATATCTTGTGATTTTGTGATTTTACCTTATTATGAACAGAATTCCTGGTCTCCCCCAAATTTGATGTGTTGAAGCTCTAAACTCATTAATGTGACTGTATTTGAAGACATTTAAGAAAATAATTAAGGCTAACTGAGGCCTCAAGTGTGAGATCTTAACCCAGAAACACTGGGCTAAATAGCATGGTAAATAAGAACCTGGGAAACGACAGGCTAATGGATGTTTATTCAGGGAGAAATCACACCAGAAACAGATGACCGCCACAGGTTCCCGTCCCAAGGATGCCTCTGAATGCTCTCTGTCTCCGATCAAGAAGTAAGAGCGAGGTGGGAGCTGGGGCCCGGGACTCCAGACCTAGTCCCCCCCCCAGGTCACGCCCATACCTGTCCCCATGCCCCCAATGGACATGGTCAGTGTGGGCGGGGTGAATATCTCACTATAGGCCTATGGTTTGCATGTGATATGGGCCATCCCCGGGATCACATGTTTACACACTTGGTTCCTCTTTGATAGCATAGGTTTGGGAAACTATGATGCAACTTCTGGGGAAGGAGGCATGGCTGGTGGAGTTGGGTCACCAAATGTGGATCTGTGAGGGTTAGAACTAGCCCCACATGTAGCTTGAGATCTCTGCTTCCTAGCTTGCTGAGATGTGAGAAGATTCTGATGGGCATTTCCATTGCCACAAACAGGGCTATGCCTTCCCTAGCTGACCATGAGTCAAAAGAAACATTTTCTACCTTAACTCATTTCTGATACCCTCCTCTCTCTTGGTCTCCCGCCTTCCCTCCCAATTTCTCTCTTTCCCCCTCCCCCTTTGCCCCTCTCTATCTCCCTTCCTTTCCCTCTTCCTCTCCCTTCCTCCACCTCTCTGGCAGGTGAGGACACAATGAGAAAGCAGCCATCTGCAAGGTACACAGTCCAGAAAAATTCAGCACTGCTAACACCTTGTTCTTCGACTTCCAGCTCCCATAAATAAATGTTCATCGTCACGCTATTCAGACAATGGTATGAACAGACAGATGGCTATGCCTCTCAGCAAGAGGTAGCGTCCTCTTTGGATCTTAGGTAGCCCATGACCTGCTTTGAACCGTGGCAACAGAAATGACTCGGTATGACATCCACATCTTTAAGAGAACTTTCAGCTGTGGTTTTCACCATCTGGAGGTTTGAACTATAACACAAAGTCTAACTACTACTGTGAAAACCATGGAGAGGAGATGCTTTTGAGTGTGAAGTGTGACGAGATGGAAGAAGGGACATGAAGATGAGGGACACCGAAGGCAGCCCCACCAAGGAGCCACACATGTGAGTGAGGCCGTCTTCAATTTGCACCTGCACCAGCATGGTCAGACAGCAGGAAGTGAATTAGATAGTAGCCACCCGACTGAATTCTTCTAGAGCAACACACAGAACTGTAAACAAGCAAATGATGGTTGCTACTTAAACCATGGAGGTTTGGAGTAATTGGCAAAGCAATGTGAGAGACTTCCAGGTGAGAAAGAGGGCCAATCAGAACAGAGAAAACAGTTTTAATGATGGCACACTGATGGAAAAATATGTAATATAATTATAGATAAATAATTCTGATTGACAAGACTTGAAAGAATACGACAGGAAAATGAGAAAGCGGTACTAGGAAGGTAGGCTAGGGTAGACCTTGGGGGCTTTCACTGCACTTTTTTTTTTATTCTGAGCAATTAGGATGTGTGCTGTGGAATATTATTTTAACTTAGGAAAAGATGTGCTTCATCTGTTTATAATGTGGGATATTTAACTGTGTAAAGTGTGTTACGTTTGTTTATGCTTTCTTTGTTTAATGATACAAGGATGTGTGTTTAATTGTGTAAAGATGGGTTGCATTTGGTTCATTTTGCCTGTGTAAGTCACCTGATTGGTCTAATAAAAGTCTGAATGGCCAATGGGTAGGCAGGAGATAGGGTAGGATAGTCAGGGCTGTCAGACAGACAGAATAAGTAGGAGGAGAAATCTCAGCAAAAGAGGGAAGAGAACAAGGGTGAAACAGGGGGACATGTCCAGGGCAAGAAGGCAGGCAGCTGCCAGCTAGCCAGACATAAGAAGCAGTGTAAAAAAGACATTCAGAAAAAAACAAAGGTAAAAAGCCATGAGGCAAAATGTAGATAAAGAGAAACAGGTTAATTTAAGTTTAAGAAAAAAGAGAGCTAGCCAGAAATGAGCTTAAGCTAGGCCAAGCATTCATAACTAATAAGAAGTTTCTATGTCATGATTTGGAAGCTGGTTGATGACCCAAAAGATGTGTCAGTTTCTCTGCTAAATCCTTCTAAAAATGGGTAAACTCATCATCACATGAACCTATGAGATTCTATAGTTATTCCACATTCTGCAAAAAGAAAAAAGAAAAAAAAGAAAGAAACAGGCTCAGAAATTAAGTTACCCTTACCTAGTGATGAGGCTAAGAACTGAAAGCAGGTATTCTATTTGGGGTTGTGAGCCTAGCCTTCAATGGCTGAGCCATCTCTTGGGCCCATCGCAGGCTTTCTAATTCCAGAGTATTCAGCCATCACCTCTGCAGACGATTGCCTATGCCAAAGATTGGACTGCAGTGACAAGAAGGGCATTATCTGAGCAGATAACAGATACAACACTTCAGAAAGACTATGCATCTGTAGACAGATTCTGGGAGCTGTAAGAGTAGGAAGGGGGGCCCTTGGGGGGGTCTGAGTGTCAAGTAGCAGGGGAGTGAACTTGTTGAGGAAACCAAATGCGAGAAGAGGATGGACAAGTGGGATCTGGGGAAGAGTGCAAATTCCTTCTTTTCTTTATGGCTTCAGTCATTCCTGTTAGCAAGCATGTGAAGGCAAACTGGTTTGGGGATGACAATGACTCACCTTGAAGGTCAGCTTAATGGGATTTGGAGTCACCATGGCAACAGACTTCCCGGCATGCCTGTAAAAAGTTGCCTAGATTAGGTTAATTGAGGTGCAAAGATCCATCCTAAATGTGGGTGGCATCACTCCCCGGGCTTGAGATCCCGGGCTGGAGGAAATAGAGGAAACTGTCTCAGCACCTGCATCCATTGCTCTCTGCTTCCTGACTGCAGATGCAAAGCAATCAGCTGCCTCGGGCTCCTGTTGCCAAGACTTCCCTGCCATGGCCGGCTGTACCTTTTGATCTGTGAGCTAAAATAAACCCTTCATCTCATTGCTTTTGTCAGGAGTTTTGTCACAAGCACAAGATAAATAATAATAATATATGAACAGTGCTGTCTTGTTTGCTTTTAGATTTGTTAGGTGAGGTATGATGGTGAAATAGTGAATGGAGGTTTTATATATATATATATATATATATATATATATATATATGTATATATATGTATACGTATGTATGTATAGAGATATATACATATATGTATATATAGAGATATATATGTATGTATGTGTATGTATGTAAGTAAATATACTTTTATGTGTATACATACATACATACATACTACACACACACCTCAGGACAGTGATCCAGACTACCTATATTGTTTTGAAATTCATCCAGAACTCACCAACTCACAGGTATCCAGTAGCATGTCATTGAGGGGGTCTTTGATTATATTACAGAAATAAATGTTCCTATAAAGTAGGAAGGGCTCACAGAAGCATGTGTTCCCAAGCTTCTACTCAGAAGGGCAGACACAAAGACGGCACTGAGATCCAGATAAGAACTCACAGTCTCATTGAGCCTGGATGAGCAGGCTCCTAGCTACTCTTCCCAATCCTTGCAAGACCCAAAGTACTGGGAGGGAATCCAGTTAACTTGGTTGCATGTCCACCCCTCTCCTAGGGAAAGCAAGGACAGTCTGACAAGATGGTCCATGAAACAGGAGAAGTGCTTCACTGTGCAGAGAGATGGGAAGAATGGGTAATGGCTGGCTACATATCCATCAGTGTGCATCTCACTCTGGGAGAGTGGAAAAGCCAAAGCCAAAGGCAATCAATGTCACCTACTCAAAGAGGAGGTGAAGTCAGGAAGCAGAGAGCAATGGATGCAGGTGCTGAGACAGTTTCCTCTATTTCCTTCAGGCAAGCAAAGGAATTGGAAGAATTGCAAAAGACAGGCAAAGCACAAGAATTTAATAGTGCTGGGAGGTCATGAAGAATGATTAAAAAATCTACTGGGCTTTGCAATGTTACTGGTAACTTCGGGAAGAGGAGGATGGAGTGAGCAGCTGGCGAAGAGGGAGGGAAGACTAATGATGGGCCTGAGTGGCTAGATTAAAGAAACTCATGGGAGCAGGCAGGCAGCATCCACAGAGCAGTGATTAAAGCAACACTAGGTTCCTTGAAGTGGCGGGAACCACGGTGACTCTCCAAATGTGTGCCTTCTGTTATGTTTGGTGAGATGTAAGTAGAAGGTAATACCTAGCCTAGCACTTAGCAATGGCTGTGTCCTGAAGCTATTGGTGAGGAGTAGACAATGAGAAAAACAAATCGACTCTCTGGCTTAATCAGTTTCAGAAGTTACAGAAAGAGGAAATTGGATTTACTTGAAAGCCAAGTTTAGAGGGAAATAAAAAGACAAATGTCTTTTATAAGCTCAACGGGGACAAAACAGCAGTGTAACAGTCTCCTAAGGTAATTGTATAAGTGAACTGTTCTAACCAGTCTCCTTTCTCTGGGTTGGAACAGTCTTACAAAACGGAATTTGCATCTGTAATGTTGTGTAACAAGTGGCTTTGTGGTATAATATCTTTTAAATAGAGGGTAGATAGGAGAGAGGCAACTGTCACTATCTTAGTATCATAATCTCTCTCAGTCTCCCAGACAAAACACTATCACCCAGTTGGAAGCTAAAGGCAGCTTTTATTCAATTACAAGGTCACTTTATGTGGGTCCACGGGGGAGCAGTGGAGGTGGTGGTGGGGGGCTCACATTTATTCCGTGGCACTCAGCACTGGACCTCATCCAAGAGAGGAAACGAGACTAAATAGATCATTTGTTTTATTCTGTTTGGGAATTTCTTGCGTCTCTCCCAACTGCAGCTTGTGGACACAAAGCCAAACTCAGAGTCCTGGCTAGAGCTGGCTAAATGCCAGGTCGCTTTTTATTTATTTATTTACTTTTTTAAAGGCCTAAGTAGCTTGAAACTGTAGCTGAAGATTGAGGCAAGCCACACAATCTAAGGACGGAATGAAATGAAATTCTACTATGAATGTGAAGAAAGGGCCAGGTAGGCGTTAAGTGATTTGTATTGCTCAAATACAGGGCAGACAGAGAAGGGGAGGACATGGCCCCTGGAAGCACAAGTCTTTGAGAAATGTACTCGCCAGAAGGGTCAGATGCTGAGCGGAAGATCTGCAGCCTGAGTCCTCCAGCAGAGGTAGGCACACACCTCTGGACCTTCCCACCGATGATGGATGGCAAAGTGCCTGTCGGTGTAAATGGCATGGAAAGTGGACCCTGGGTTTTTGCCATCAGCCTGCCTTGTGGGCATGAGGAAGTCAGGCCAACGCCAGCCTCACACACACAGTAACAAACGTCGTTGGTATTCCTAGCAGATCCCACAGGCAGAACGAGGCTTTGTTTAGAATCCTTTCCTCTGGGGGAAGTTCACAATCTGTCTCATCCAATGGCCAAGGAGAAAGAAGAATCCATGGCTGGGGTTATTTTAATGTATTAGTTAACACCGCATCGTGTCTTATTTCAGGACTGACAAGTCAAGTTCAGTATTGCTCAAAATGTTTCTTCGACACTACTGGGGAGAATAGGGAAGTGAATGTCAGTCATGAAAATGTAAACAGAAGGGGCACATTCTAAACACTCCTGAATAATGAAAGTATTTGATAGCTGAAGAGTCCAGAGGTGGTTCTCAACCTTCCTTACACTGCAGCCCTTTAATAGAGTTCCTCATGCTGTGGTGACTCCCAGCCATAAAACTATTTTCGTTGCTACTTCATAACTGTAATTATGCTACCATTATGAATAGTAATGTAAATATCTGATATAAAGGATATCTGATATTCAACCCCTGTGAAAGGGTCACCGCCACAGGGGTCACGACCCACAGGCTGAGAACTGTGTATCTAGAGGCTATTAGTGATTTATCTGGGAAAAGAGGTTTTCCCCCATTAGAGACATTAGCTGAGTTATGAAACACTTAAACCCTTCAATGTTTATACATTACTCTCAAACATGGTTAACTTCAGGAAAACTTTCCTGAAAAACTTAGAACTGCAAATAGTGTTTGAGATACAAACCACTGTATCTGTGTTAACATCTAAGGGTGGCATTATGAAATGGCTTTGCAGAATGTCTCACCTAAGAAAAGCTGAGCAATGTGGTACAGAGACCTCCACCACACACCTAAAACGATCTTATTTAGCAGCGTCAATGTGAAGACAGTGTGGTCAAAGTGGATGCAGGCAGAGAACCCAGTGAGCTATGCTCACATCTTCACTCACACTTCTAGTAGTTTGTCTCTCTAGTAGTTTCTTACATGCCCTCTTCCCACTCACACCCTAATTCGGGGCCTGTGCCTGTGAGGTAAACACTCTACTACTTAGCTATGCTCCCAGGCCCTGATGCCCTCATTTGGAAAGCAGCTCTTGGATTTTCAAATTCAGGGAGGGTTTCTCTCTAGGCTGTCTTCTCTCACCTCCCCCCACTAGACCCCATCTGAATTCTGCCTATTCACAGCCCACACTAAGCTACAAACCTGTCATTACCGCATCTGTAAGTCTCCTTGCATCTGTGGACCTTATCTACACACATTTCTGAGCAATTGCTAAGTGTGGAACAATGCCCTGGGCACAGGGGATGCCTTGAGCTGGGAACTGTGTGACACTGGTCTCTCTCTGCTGCTCCCTGGTGACATATCCTGATGAGGGACAGAAGAAAAGCAGCAAGAAGCAAATCAGGTGGGGGGGGGGTCAAATCATAATGAGGTTTATGAAGAAATTGATAGGGAAGGAAGTGACTTTAACTCAGAAGTCAAAGAAGGCTTCCCAGAGGAGATAAGATTTGACTTGTGACCAGAAGAATGAGAGGGCCAGCTGTCTCTCAGGAGCATTTGGGACAGAGAATAAAGGGGGGGGGGGATTTATAAACTGTAGTGACTGTAGAGTAAAGGAAGGGGGGGTTCTTTTTTGTGATTGCATTTCCTTATGGGGAGGATGCAAACCTCCCATAGCATTTGCCCCTATAAGAGGAATTGTGAAACACACACACACACACACACACACACACACACACACACACACACACACACACACACACACACACACGAGTCTGCATGGACATGGCCGCACCACTGCGGCTGCAGAGTGATTTGAGTCGCTTTAACAGTGAATGCGGTTTATTTCAGGGCCCTAGGGAGATTTACCGCCTTTCTTCCTCACAGGGGCCAAGCCATGCAGCCTGCTGGGTAGGGTGTTGTACCAAAGGCAACAGAGATTACCATGAAAGTTGGGTCCCCACAAAGCTAACTTGAGCAAAGGAAGGCTGAAGCAGGCAAAAGGGAGACCCAGGTGACAGACCATGGGGCTGGACAGCCATCTGTTGCTGGCCTCGGATCTGCTGCAGTTCCCTACTCACAAGGTCTTGTGAGCTGAAGGTATAGGTTCAGAAGACAAGGATTCCCAGAGCTTTGAGAATACCTCACGCTGTCACCACAAGCAAGGGGCCAGTTCTCTGGACGCCCTTGCTTGTCATGTGCCTAGGAGCCTCCGAGCCGGCTGATCCCCTAAGCAGGGATAAGTTAGCTCTGGAGCACCTGAGGGAGGACCTGTTCTAGACCTCTGTGTCCTGGCATGGTTATTCCCATCACCTGCAGGATTGTACATTATCGCGGGGCGCCCCTTCTCTCTCCGGGTCGGGTGCAGCCAAGACAACTCGTCCAGCGTCCCGGGGACACACCTCTGGGTTCAGTGTCACCCACTCTTCTCCACTCCCCCCCACACGTCCATCTGGACGACCCACGTGTAGCTCGACCCCGGGTTGGCGCCGCACCTCGGGCTAGGCGCGTCTGGCCGGCGCTTTCTGGGGACCCGAACACCGCCCCCACCCCTCGAGGGGGCTGCATCCGGCGGCCGCGGGATCGGCAAGGGGGCGTCCTGGAGTCCCCGGCGGTGCAGGGACGCTGCGGCCGGCTGCCACACAAAGGCGGCGGCGGGAAGGCGGGGCGGGGCGGGCCGGGGGCGGGGGAGGCAGGAAGGGGCGGGGGCGGCGGCTGCGACGATAAAGCCCCCGCGCCGCCCGGCCGGCTAGTGCTGTGGCTGCACGGGAGCGCGGGCTGCACGCGTTCCCGCCGCCTGTCCCCGCTGCTGCGCCGTCCTCCCTCCCGGCTCCGGCTGCCACCTGGGGATCCAAGCGAGGACGGGTGAGTACCGGCTGCGCTGTCCCCGCCGCTGGGAGGGAGAGCCGGGGACTGTCCCCGGGGCTGCGCCGCGACCGAGCGCCGGGGCGGGAACTTTCTCGGGCCACCGCGGCCACCGCTGTGAGCGCGCCTAGCTTCGGCGTCCCTATCCCCGAGGGCTGGGGCGTCCAGGTGTGCCCGACCCTCGGGAACGCTCGCCAAGCTCCGCGTGGCTGCTGTGGGTCCTGCAGGGCTGCAACCTGTGACCCTGAACCTGAGGCGTCTGGGCACTCGGGGGTATCACCGACCCAGCACTTTGCTTGTGCGCGCCCGGGACAGGGACCAGGAGACCCCCCTCTCACTTGTTACCTTTGCCTCTGCAGCGTGGAGGTGGGCAGTGATTTGGGAGAAGGCTTCAGTTCACACTGGCCTTTGCAACAGGCGTATCCCTACTAGACAGTAGCAGCTCTTTGCTATTTGTTATTTATTTCCATCATCTGTTGACCTAGTACGAGGCCGCTGAGCGACTCCAGGTAAGGTGAAAGTACTCAGAAATCCTGGGCGGAATTAGGTATTTAATTTGCCCCCAAGATAAGCTGAGGGAAAGCTGCTATTACATAAGACAGAACTCCACCCTCAGGTATTAGAGAAGGTACTGTTGAGGATTTTTAGTGTTTTAATGAACAAAACACAATCTCCGCGTGTCTCTCTTGAGAAATCTCCAAACGCGGCTGGATCTTGCTTTGACTACTTTGTGAAGAACGTTCTTATATTTAGCATCAACATAAAAAGGTGTTTGAAGGTTTGACTTTTCTCTTTCAAGCTAGGAAGCAGTTTACTTCTCTGAACTGTTGTAGAACAATTCATCTGGTAATTTTGTACCGTTGGAGATTTTGTATCAGAATGGGAATACAGATAACTGGGAGAAATGTCAGCATTACCGGTTTGTATATCTAAAGCACACTTAGACATTGAAGGTGCTTTCAACACTTTCTGTGGTTCTAAAACAGCAATTACACGCTGTTTGCAGCATTTAGGCAAAAAATCCTCAAGAGATAGTCAACCGATAATGCTTCCATCAACCCTGGAGTTTTGGCTGTTTTTCAAAATAGTGTTTGAAAATTTTGTTCAGGGAAGGGTGACTCCTGAAGGTCATGAGACCATGCCATCTTTCTTCTTCTTCTTTTTTTTTTTTTTTTTCTTTAAAAGAACCTATGCAAAAACCACCCCCACCCTAAGAACTTAGAATATTGGCACGATTTCAAAAAGACAAATTGCTGCATCTCCAAAGGATGTTAATTTTTGGCTTCACACATAAATGACTTGGTACCAGTCAGAGATGGCTGAAGATGGAAGGGTTGGAAGTGAGATGGTGATCTGACTGGGCTCCTGGTCCCTCCTCCATGTTGCTGCCCGATTCTATCAGTTCTTCTCCAAGGTGGTGAGGGACTTTGGCCTTTTCTGCCTCCTGTGGTTGTGGTACCGCAGTCTCAGTTTGTGGCCATCTCAGGTCCAGTGGTTTCCATCACTATATTCACCCAGTCCTCTAAACATGTTCCAGACTTGCCCTCACCTGGAGGTGTTCTGCCTCCGTCAGAAATCTGCTAGGCATAGTAGTTGGTGTATGCTCAAATCCCAGCATGTGGGAGGCTGAAGCATGGTTGCTGTGAGCCTGATCTATATAGTGAGTCCAGGTCAGCAGGGCTACATAGAAAGACCTGCCCCCCCAACTCCATTATCTTTAAACCCTATGCTCCTCCTACTCCTCCAGGCTACAAACTGGCTCTCCCACTGTAGTCTTCAACACAAAGGGATTTCTGGTTCTTTCCATGCCATCAGATTCTACAGGTGACCTAATGACCCATGCTCCCGAGAAAGTAAAGGCCACCAGACTTGTTCCATGTGTTACCTCTGGGCCATCCTATAAACATTTCCATATTTACCCACTCATCTGCTCCGTCTCCCCAGGCCCGTGTGTGTGCCTTACATTTTCTTTCCACACTTTTCACCTTTGCTAAATATAGCAGGTCCTTGCATTCCTGGGATTATCATTCTTATAGGGGGGGGGGGGGAGACAGACAGAAAACCCTGTCTGTGGAAAATACTGTGGGGTAGAATGGCAGAGAAAATAATCTAGTTGAACTGGGAATCTGCAGAAGATGAGAGAAAGGCTCCTTGTGTCAGTGACTAATGTCCCCGGCTGTGTCATGAATCCCAGGCCTCCCCTTGCTCAGGAGTCTTACTCCTCTCCCCTAACTTATGTTTGTTCTCTTGCTGTGAACCCTAGTCTATTTCAGCAGTAATTTCATAATGCTCTACCTTCCCTTATTCCGGCATTTTCATCTTACCCCTGGTGATCACCAGGTCACTCCACCATTCTTAAATTAGTTGTCACTTCTAAGTTTCTTGTCTTCTCAGGCCCTAGGAGTCTCCCCAGAACAGAAGAGCCTATGATTTCCTGAATAAGCTGTCTCCTGGGTGCCCAGCTGGCCTCTGCCATCTCCTGGGTGCCCAGCTGGCCTCTGCCATCTCCTGGGTGCCCTGCTGGCCCCTTCCACCTCCTGGGTGCCTGGCTGGCCTCTGCCACCTCCTGGGTGCCCGGCTGGCCTCCGCCATCTCCTGGGTGCCCAGCTGGCCTCTTCCTCCTCCTGGGTGCCTGGCTGGCCTCCGCCATCTCCTGGGTGACTGGCTGGCCTCTTCCTCCTGGGCGCCCGGCTGGCCTCTGCCACCTCCTGGGTGCCTGGCTGGCCTCTGCCATCTCCTGGGTGCCCAGCTGGCCTCTTCCTCCTCCTGGGTGCCCGGCTGGTCTCTTCCTTCTCCTGGGTGCCCAGCTGGCCTCTTCCTCCTCCTGGGTGCCCGGCTGGCCTCTGCCATCTCCTGGGTGACTGGCTGGCCTCCGCCATCTCCTGGGTGACTGGCTGGCCTCTTCCTCCTCCTGGGTGCCCAGCTGGTCTCTTCCTTCTGCTGGGTGCCCGGCTGGCCTCTGCCATCTCCTGGGTGCCCAGCTGGCCTCTGGCATTTGACACCGGGCACTTTTTCCCATGCCTCCTACAGCTTTCCTCCCTCCTGGTTTTCCTTCTGTCATCTCTTCTTTCTGTGGGTTCCCAACACCCTGCCTCTCCCTAATTAATGCTATTTGTAGAGTCTTTGGCTGAACCACTTTCCCAGTTTCACTTCTCACCATTCTGAAGCGAGTCCCTGATCACTATCTAAGCTAAGAGCCTTCTCTTATGTTTCAACTAGTTGCCAGCCTGGAGATCCAAGACTGACTTTTTGTGTTTGCCTGTTGTGTGCAGGTGTACATGTATGCATTTGCATGCACTGTCCATCTTTTTGTTTGTTTTGTCCAGTGAGCCCAAGGGATGCTCTTATATCCCCTTCCTCAGCCCTGAGAGTACAAGTACACACTGCCATGCTCTTTATTTTTTTAATGTTAGTCTGGGGATTGAAGTCACATACCTGTACCTGTGCTTGGGTGGCAAGAACTTTGTCATCTAAGCCAATGGTTTTTAGTTTTTCTAGTGCTGCGACCTTTTAATACAGTTCCTCATGCATGGAGACCCCATTTTGTTGCTACTTCTTAACTGTAATTTTGCTACTGTTATGAATCGTAACATGAATACCTGCTATGTAGGATATCTGGTATGTGACCCCCCCCCAGGTTGAGAACCACTGATCTAAACTCTCTCATTAGCTCCAGACTTTAGCTTTTATGCCCAACCTGTATGTCCCTCATTGGCCAATGTGTATCTTTTTTTTTCTTAATGGCTATATAATTCCCCAAGGCATACAAATGGGAGCCCCCAGTAATGCCCCTCCATATCCTGATCTGACCAGTCACAGTCCTGTTTTCTCTGTGCTGCGAGATCCCATGAATCTCCGATCTACTTGCTTGCCTCTGTTTTGCTTTCACATATAGAAATGACAAAATGGTGGCCAGGGCACCACTCCCAGCTGCTAGACATATACTGGCCTGGATGAAACATACAGAAAGTCAATTAATATTTAGATTAGTTCTGGAGATTCATATGGAGATTACGTTGGATCTATCACTTCTCTTAAAAGCCAGAAGGCAGGGACCATCATCATGAGGCTTACATTCAATGTGGGATCCCTCAGCAGATGTTGAGATGCTAGCACTTACCTGTGATGGAGGTTAGCTGCTCTCTGGTTCCTGTGGACTTGTGAACCCTTACTGACATCAACTTTGTGGCTTTAGAGTTAGGAACTGCGGGCTGGGGCAGCCACCGGCAGCCTGGGAACCGTGGGGGATTTTTACTGCAAGTGTCCTGCATCGAGAGCTTCGCTCCTGTCTGTCTGCCACGTTGTTACTGAAGTTCCACATGTGCCTGCATCCATCCTGACATAACCCAGTACCTCCCTCTTGATGTGGAGGTGACCACCACTCCAGAGTGGCTGTGTTGTATCAGGAGATTCTTCAAGTGGGAAGGCGAGTGCTCGGTGGTCTCTATGCAGGATTGTCCCTGAGGGTCCCCATGCTTTCATGGTGGCTCATACAGAATTCTGGTATTACCATGCCCATCTCCAGACTACGGCCTCTGACGTTTCCACATTCCTCCTCCCTTTCTCGATCCCATGTACCGCTCCCTTCCCCGCTCCCCCGCCCCACATGCTCCAGGAGGAGATAGAATTTGCTCAACTCATACCCCAAGCAGTAGTAAGGAGACTGTAAGAATGAAGGCACAGTCCCAGAGAAGTGTAGATCCCAAAGTCATGCAGACATTCCGCTGTCCCACCCAGAGCCTGTGTCCATTGCTGCTCAGGGAACTTTCCATCACAAACCTGGAACTCACTCGGTTGCTGGCTAGTGACCTGCCCCCATCTGTGCTCACTTCTTCCCTGCCTCCCTCCCTCCCATGTCCTTTTCTGGTCCTTGGTTTCTTCCACGCTGGGCTCCATGGGGTCCACATACCAGGATGCTGCACTGTGTCTCCTGTCTTGGTCTTGCTTACCTTTGTCGGCCATTCCCTCCTTCCCACACTCACTGTCTGGATAATTTCACCTTTTTCCAAACCCAGGTCTAGTTGTCTTCTATTCCAGAAGCCATTCCTGTTAATGACTGCTTCTAACCCTTGGTCACACACACGTGGTACACCCCCCCCACACACACACACAGAGTGCATATACAACTCTGTGGTGGCAGCCTTGTAGTCAAATGCTTTACATGCCCTTTATTATTATTGTTTTATTTTTTTGAGCTAGTAAGGGTGTGCAACCTAATGGCTTTTAATAGATGTGTGAACTAACCTATCATATTCTGTGCGTTCCTGGGCTCTATGTCAGGTACCTCAACTTCTGATGATGGTACTTATACTTTTAACATATGTTTTCATTCTTCTCTGTGTGGTTATGTGAGTATGTGTGCTTTTATGTGTGATGGCCAGAGGAAAACCTCAGCTGTTTCTTCGGTGGTAGCCCTCACCAATTAAGCAAGACTGCCTGGCCAGAGAACCATGGGGTTCCTCTTGTCTTGGTCTCTATAACACTATGCCTGACATTTTTTTTTTTTTTTAAATATGTGCTGTGGGGATTAAACTTGGGTTCTTATGCTTGCAGCCACGTGTTTTGAGGTAGAACATTTGGGATCAAAAGCAGCAAGGATGGAAATGCTGCTCTGCCTGTGACCGCTCGTGTTATCCACCTGGCCTTTCGCAGCCTACCACTATCTTCCTTGAGATCCACTGGCTGTGTGACGGCTTGTGTATGGAGGGAAAGATGCATTGTGGGCTGTGGTGTATTTCTGCTAGCGTTGGTGATGATGGTGTGCCTTCTTAGTGACCTTTTTTCCATGTTTGTTTGTTTGTTTTATTTTGTCATGGTGCTGGCTCTCTTCAGCCAAACTTGGAGAAAAGGAGTCTGGACTGGGTCTGGGCTGTGCTGCTGACAGTCTCACCATGTACAACTTGGTTTCCTTCTATGTGCATTGGATATCATGGAAATAAATGATGTCCACAGTGTCTTATTACATGTCTTATAGATTAAAAAAAAAAATCTATAGCTTCTTGGCTTTCCTTTCTAATGTAGCTTTCTCATAAATATCAAGTCTGGGTGACTTTTATTCTTGACTGCATTATTCTGTGCTTACGTACCGTGAAGTCCCAGTCCATCTCCTTCTTTTATAATCCTGTGAAGTCATTTAGCATTAGAACTTAGAAATAGCACCATGGGCCAAGGGCAAGATTTAGTTGCTGTTTCGACTCGGAGGCAGTTATGAAATTTTTAAATGAATTAGGACCCTATGCTTGGATCTTCTTTTGGAGCCCGTTCCCCATATATAAATGTTCTCAGTCTTCACTTCCAAACCATCTTTCTTCGTGAATAGATTGCATGCCAGAGGTGGAAATCAATGTTGGTTTAAAAAAAAAAAAAAATGCCCTTGGGGACTAAATGGAGTCAAGCACAGTAAACTGCTTCTTGAGGTTATTTCTAATCAGTACTTTCACAATTTGTCTAAGGATGCTGAAAGCTTACTACAATTTTATTATTCTTCAGAGAAGTACAGTCGTCTTCTGAGTAGGCTGTATCCTTTACGTAGCCCACAAGGCCCTGCTTTATTTTACTGTTTGATTTCTAGGTCTGGAGCAGCCCAGGCTGGAGAAGCCAGCAACTCTCCTGAATGTATTCATTTATTTGCCAGGAATGGCTAACAAGCCTGAGCAGTCTTCTGTTTTGTAATACTGTTGGTGTATTTTTGACAAGCATGCCCTCCATGGCATATCTGCATCTCTCTCAAGGTTGGGTGGACATCCTAGTTCATGATCATATCAGGAACACCCAGACCCTTGCTGCTGTTTGGCCTCTCAGACTCTACCTCTACTTCAGAAGAGAATTAGAGAATGAGAATCCACTGTGCCATTCTTGTCTTATCAACTGATCCTTAGAAGAAAGGAAAATGCGGACAAAAATCTAACACTACTAAAACACCTCTCTCTCTCTCTCTCTCTCTCTCTCTCTCTCTCTCTCTCTCTCTCTCTCTCTCTCTCTTTCCATGCAATGCTTGTTGTTACTGTAAACCTTGGTAGATACACTTCAGGTTTTGTTGTTTCGTTGTGTTTTGCTTTATATAATACTTTTGTCTCTATGCTCCCTGACAGCACCAGGTGAGGATTTGGGTTACTTAAGGAATTTCTCTTGAGAGTATACCAAACATAGCATCAGGACCCTGCCACCCTTCTGCCCATTCTCCTCTGCAGAATGCCAACACATCTAGCTATAGGAAAAGCAACCACCTGTTTTTATAGGCAGAAGCCTAGACATGGCTATGGGTAGCAAAGAGAGTTTATAACAAACACAAAGCACACTTGTGTTGGGTAAGGTGCAGGTGGGATGTGGCTCTATGTATGGCAAAAAATGCTTGTCCATCCTGAGTTCAAGCCCTAGCAAACCTCAAGGCAAGAGATTTAAAAGCATGGAAGGTGACAGCAAAGGCAAGTGACACCTTCCTTCTAGGAGGGCCATAATAGAAATGCTTGCTGGTAAAATTCCTCTTTTTGTCAGTTTGCTTTTTATTTGTTGGTTTGTGTTCCTTCATATTCTGAATACAGCTTTATCTGAGAAGTGCCTTTATTGGAGATTTGGTCTCTGTTCAGACCATATAAAAAGCTATTAACACCGGCATTACCTTTTCCTTACAGTGCAAAACCCTCATCAAAAGAAACCCAGCGGGAATGTGTCCCAAAAGGGTCTCCTGCTGTTCACTTGCTGACCCTCAGATCTGACTCTGAAATTGAAACCGGAGACTCGGGCCTTGAGGCTCACCTCTTCCCTTTGGTCTCTTGACTCTTCTCTCTTCTCTTTCTCCAACACTGCAGCCAGCTCCAGGCTTATCTCCCCAGATCCCTCTGATGAAGAAGGAAGGAGCTTTCTTGCCAGTTCAGGTTGGGGATGGGTGAGACGGGGAGGATATCTGATTGGCTCCGTTCTGGTCACTTGCCTTTCTCTGCACCAATGGCTGCAGTGATGAGAACGGGGCTCTTATGAGTGGTTGAGTCTGAGTCAGGTGTCCAGTGATGTGTATCCGCCTAAGTTCTCATCACCTGATGGGCTCCTTAACTTGCTGCCTACCTCTAGAATGGGAGCTAATCTGTCTTCCACTCACACAGTTGTGAAAGAGTGGGAAAGCGGGTGTGCCCGTGGTCATACAGCCTGTGTGTCATGATGGAGTTAGGTCTGTTCAGTTTGTGAATTGTGAGTGGATAGCACAGATCACACAGACTGCTGTCACTTCTCACCAGGGTTTATGCCTTCCCCAAAAGATAATCTCCCAAATCACACCCTTCCTTCCAAGTCACTGCCCTTTCCGTAGGGCACAATAGCCCAAGTGCATGAGGGAGGAATAGGCCGACACTTTTATGTTGTTTGAAGTAATGTGTTTATATCGTTTGGCCTCCCACTTTGTTCCTTAGACATGGCTCCCCACCTCACCCTGCCCCCAGACTGGAGTCTAAAATTAGCACTGACCTTTGGATGGAGAATGCATTTACACACCGTCCTAAGGACCAATTTAGCCTGAGCTGGATAACATTCCACAGAACCAAGGAGTGAAACCAATTTTTAAATTCAACTCATTTGGAATTTAACTTCTCTTTTTGTAAAGTTTATACTTTATTTAAAACTTGTCACTTTTATATAGCAGAGACTTCCCCTCCTTCCCTTCCTCTGTTCCTTCTCCATTTCCTCACCTCCCTCCTCTAGATTTGGAGCGCAGTACACTTTGCTTTGAGTCTAGATCCCATCAGTTGCAAGAAGAACATAGCCAGGTTTCTAAGGTTTCCTAAGCTCGAGCTTTGTCTGTGAGTTGAATAGGAAGGCAATTACCTCTTGGGTATTGTGAGGAGAGAGTGGAGAATATATCTTAGGTAGCTACTGTGCATAGTGATAGGAATGGAGTCTAACAGGACAGGAGATGGCCATGGTCATAGTTCTGGATTGTATTTGCCATAATGATATAGGTGAGTGCTTAACTTCCCCAAGATTCCTATTCCGTGTGTCTCAAACCTAGTGAGTTACTTGCCCTGTGTATTTGGTACCCTTCGTAGTCAGTCTTCCACCCTGTGACACTAAGTGAGCAACACACTCCTTGTGATCAGCTTCAAGTCAGTGTGAGTGTCTTTCTCTATCTTAACCCCACTTCATTGAGATGGGGGCCTCTTTGCTGAACCTGATTGTGTCTCTTCTTGCTGGCCAGTTTGCCCCAGGGATACTCTGTGTATGCATCCAGAGTGAGTGCTGAGATTACACGTGGACCACCTCTCCCATGACTCTTAAGATGGTTCTGGGGGTCCAAACTCTGATCCTCACATTTCTGGGGCAAACACTTTATCCAGGATCATCTCCCCAACTCAGAAATGACTATTTTAAAGAATTGCATGAATTTAGAACACAAATTCATTTAAGTATGATTGGGTTCCCTAATTATACAAGAATTCTAAGAATGTTTAACTTGCAAGTATTCCCAGATCAGACATGCATTTTCTGCTGTTGTTGATAGAGTTGTCTTAGGGTTTTCCTGGTACTTAGCCATTTGAGACTTAATACAATGCTCTAAATGTGTGCCTGCACCTGAGTTCTTGCTCTGACAATGGCATGAAAGATGCTATGGAATTTTGGTGTGGTGGATAACTCAATTATAAAAGGGTTTCCTTTCTAAATACATGAATTTTCTTTCTGGAATTAACTCACAAAGAGAGTCACATAACTTTCTGCCAAATCTATGCTAGATTCTTAATAAGACATGTGGGTTAAGATAGCAATTTAGAAGATTGGCCAGAGAGGCTCAAATATTCATAATAAACCTATTCTTGTGCAACAGGGTGGTAAATTATGAACATTGAAGTGCTGATCATGTAAATGTGAATTAATCCAGCATAGTTGAAGGACTGAAAACACAGTTGTTTCTGTAGGTATGTGTCACTTATTTGACTAAAATTTCTTTGTGCATGGTAAGCCCTCCTTTTGCATGTCTGGTGGCTGTTATGTTTTCCTGCCCCTCCCTTCTTGTTCTAGTTGTATGCGTCTTATCTGTCCTGTGATGACCCAGAAGCCAGTCTTGGCCTTCTGAGTCCCTTTTACTGTGCCTGGCATAAAGGAGCTGAAAAGAAACTCCAAGGAGAAGAAGGCAATGAAAAATTAACAAATAATCCATATATCAAGTGCTGTTAGGCACATTTTATACTTGACATTGATGAGCCTTATCAACCCTTACAGTAAGATGGGAGTGGGTCATCGCTTATAGTGAGAAATGGAGGGATGCAGGTATGTGGAGCATCTTTCTCAGATGCCCATAGATGGAAAAGAGTCTGGGACCATGTGTCCCCATGGAGGAATCATTTTGTCCTGAATCACTGTTTTCAGCAACAAGGCAAGGTAGCTCACATAAAAAGGACAGGCATTGCTGGGCAGGGAATCACTTGGCAGTCAGAAGAACTTGGGTTTAAATCCCAGCCCCGTGTGCATTTGCTGTGTGTAACCAGTGTCAATTGTTCACCTGTCTGTGCTGTTTCCACCCATGGGAAGTACACGTGGTGGGGGTTTCCCCTCTTTATGAGAGAGGGCGCACGTCTGTCCCATTCCACACCAAAGGAACTAGAAAATTCAGGAACTTAAATTCATATCAAGGTCAGGGCCATGACAGAACTCCCCCTTTCTGATTACTGTCACCTGTTGCTCTCAGGATATCCAGTCTGGGTACAGTTTTGCAACAGACTACCTTGCCTGCTTCCTACCCCTGATTGGACTCTTTATTTGTGGGCTGTCCCATCCATTCCCTAGAAACATGTGCCCACCAGATGTCTCCTCCTGTCTGTATTCACTCCCAGCATCCTGAAGCTGAATCTGTCTTGAGAGTGGAAGAGATTCTACAAATTGGCTCATGGTGTGCATGCCCCTTCCATGACATCCAGAAATTGAATAGCAGTCCTGTCACTGGGGTGAAATTCAACTTAAGAGCTGGGTTTTGAGCACCTGCTCAGCAAGAATGAACTGGAGGCACACAGATGTGTGGACAGGACAGGCATCAGCCTTGAGGTTCTCATCCACTTAGGCTGAAAATGTCTGTGATCAAGATAACCTAGAACAGTGGCACATCACATGGCAGAAGGGAAGCCACCACAAAGTACTCTAGACCAGTGGTTCTCAACCTTCCTAATGCTGTGAGCTCTTAATACAGTTCCTCATGTTGTGACCCCAACCATAGAATGGCTTTATTGCTACTTCATAACTGTAATTTTGCTACTGTTCTGAATTGTAATGCAAATATCTGATAGGCAGGATATCTGATATGTGACCCCTGTGAAAGAAAGTCATTCAACTCCCAAAAGGGCCATGACCCACAGGTTGGGAACAGCTTCTCTAGAGACCACAAAAGCAACAGTGAAGGGGCTGGTGGCTCAGTAGTAAAGTATTTGCTGCACAGTTCCAAGGACCTGAGTTTGAATCCCTGGTGCTCATGTAAAATTTGTACTGTGTATTTATCATCCCAGAATTGGCGAGGCAAATAGGCAGGTACTTGGGACTAGCTGGCTACCAGTTCTAACTGAAAAGATCAAGGTCCAGAAACCCCCATGCCAAAAACTAAGATTGCAAGCAATAGAGGAAGACACCTGACATTGCACAGCTATATGCATACTCAAGTACATCGCATACACACATAAAAATATACATGCTCAAAAGTGACAGTCCAGTTTCCATGGAGTTGTTTTGCTCTTTATCATCTTGCACTGACTCGGTCAGTATTCCCTCACCAGAGCAGACTTGATCCTGTGACCTCCATCCTGCCCCTAGTCCTTCACCAGTCAGTCATAAGCTGCCAACATTAATGACGCTAATGAGGTGTTTGGCATGTCAGACTGGTTAGTGGTCAGTGTGGGCTGAATTGTTGAGAAGGCTACACTGAAGTCTCTCCCGCCTATATCTCTATATCCTAAATTCCTATATTCCTATAAAAGGAATCTAAAAAAATTAGTTTGTGATCTTGAAAGGCAGAGAAGCCACTGATGTCCCAATGAGCCCTGGGCTGGGAAGATCTTTCAGAATTCTCTATGTGGTCTGCAGAAGCTTGTGCTTCTGTAGATGAGGAACCTAGACTCCCCACTTAAAAATACTGGCAAGTGACAGGATTTCCTCTGTGACATGAGGACAGTGATAGCCAGTCCTTAGGCAGCTGGCTGAAAGGCCTCGTGTGAAACCCTTCATGCAGAGAAGTGACTTAAATGTCACCAAGATGTCTCTGAGGTAAGTCTGTGCACAGGTGAAGGGTGGCAATGTAAGTGATAAATATGGGTGTCTAGATGCCCTATGGCTAATAGTCTTTGTTTCTTTTACTTGTATGTCCATAGAATTCCATTTGCCTTAAATTTTTGTTGTTATTATTATTATTATTATTATTATTATTATTATTGATTTGTTTCAGCCAAGATTTGTTTGTTTGACTCTCTGTGGCTGACTACAAGTAGACAACTCCTTTACAGAGGAGAAATTAGTTTGCACACAAAAGATGAACGTTTTAGTGGATGACTTTGGAAAGTGTGACCCATTGTTCATAGGACACTTGTACTTTCATTCAGTATGCATGGTTACAAGAATAGGCACAAGTGGAATTATGTGCACACTCAGAGAGATTGCATGATGGACCAGGCCTGGGAACAGCATATAACATCTCCCCTCTTTTTCTAAGTATTCAGTCTTAAGTTTACTTGCACCTTCAGCATAGGCCAAGAAATGTCATCCAGCTCTGGGGCTGGAATGATGAGGAAATGGATCAGATATCCTAGTTAGGGTTACTATGTGATAAAACACCATAGTGAAAACAGCTCAGGGGGACATTGTTTATTTCATCCTACACTTCCAGGTAACAGCCCATCACTGAGGGAAGTCAGGGCAGGAACTGAAACAGGAATCTGGTGGCAGGATAATGCAGAGGCCAGGGAGGATTGCTGCTTCTGGGCTTGCTCCCCATGGCTTGCTCAGTCTGCTCTTCTTGTAGCACCCAGCACCACCTGTCCAGAAGTGGTCCCACCTACAGTGTGCTGGATTCTCCTCCATCAATCACTAATTAAGAAAATGCCCTACAGGGTTGTCTACAGGCTAGGCTAATCTTTTGGAGGGTTTTTTTTTTTCTTTCTTTCTTTCTCTCTCAATTATGGTTCCCTCTCTGATGACTTTAGCCTGTGTCAAGTTGACATAAAATTAACCAGCACAGCTGAGGCCCTGTCTACTATTAGGAAGAGACTACTAAAGGTCACTGACTAACAACATCAGCACAGTCAGTTATCGGGCCTAGGGATCATGGATAATTATATTTTTGTCTCTGAAGGCAATTGTACTGATGTTCACTCAAGGGCTTCTCATAGCAACCAAGTCAACATTTCAGAGTCATTGCCTATGACAAATCACTTGGTAAGGAGATTCGGTGCCTGGGAACATAGTTGTGAGCTACAGAAATGATAGCAGGTACTGAAGGATGACTGAGGAGAGGCCAAAATAAAGTGTTTCATAGAAGATGGGGGTGGAAAGAAATGTGCTATTTCTAGCTCACAGTAGATGTGATTTCATGTCTTAGTCATAAGGTTTGTTTAGTCTGGTTAGCCCCAACTTGTGATGGTAGTGAGGATCTTCTCACTGAGAAAAGAGGAAACCGAGTTTGCATAATAGTCATCTGTATGTGGGAGTTAGAAGTCCATTAACAGAATAATACATCATCTAGAAGAAAGACCCTTTCTTGCACAGTGTGGAGAGTGGTGTTGGAAGTACTGGAAATTCAATTCTGATTCTGGGATATCTAGGAGGGAAAGTCAAGACCATGCTTAGGTGTGGAATTTTCTGGAAGAAGTACTGGCAATGCCGGTCTCAAGGGAGACACCCTCCATGTTTCCTTACGTCTGTCTCTCTGGCTGTGAAACATGGCTGGGTTATATATCGTCTGCACATCTCACGTGTGATGTGACATGTCAACAAGGCTGTGTCCCTTTCAGGAACTTTGTAAGTCTCTAGTGAAACTACTCACTTACTGCATTGTTGTGGGGTTTCCCCTTTCTTTAGAATATGCCCCAATAAAAGAAGCTCAGCCAGGCTGCCCACCCTACCCGTTCCATGCTCTATTCTAGAAGTTAGGTAAAGGGACAAAGTGAACTTTGAGCTCTTGTTTTCTTGTTATTTTTTTTTTCTTTTTACTTGTTTTATTTATACGTCCTTGCTCTTGTACTATAGCTTGGATCTGGCAGAGAGGAGTGGTCAATCCTATGAGGAAAAGCTCTCAGATTCTTTTTTGGTTTTTTTTGAGACAGGGTTTCTCTGTGGCTTTGAAGGTTGTCCTGGAACTTGCTCTTTGTAGACCAGGCTGGTCTCAAACTCACAGAGACCCGCCTGCCTCTGCTTCCCAAGTGCTGGATTAAAGGCGTGTGCCACCACCACCCGGCAAGCCCTCAGATTTATGTTATCACTCCTACCATACCAGTTCTCTGAAGCAGAGGGTGGATGAAAAGGGTTAGCACTCACTATAGAGCAGGGAAACTGAGGCATGGTCTGTGTTCCCCGTTTGTGCTGAGTGACCTTAGACTTCTGGGAGGAGGTAGGTAAATGTCCCTCCCTCCTGTTGTCTCCCTCCTAGATGCCTTCAGGAGGTTTCAGCATCTACTGTAGCAAGGGAAGTTGAGTTGAGGCAAGCCAAGGGAGGAAACTGAATTTGAAGCCATGTTCCTATTGGTTCAGGTGATTTCTAAGCTTTGAAGAATTATTTTGGTTTCATGGTGTGGATGACTTACAAATATAGAATTATTTTTTCTATTGCTGCGAGAAAACACTACAACCAAGGGAAACTTAAGGAAGAAAGGGTTTACTTTGGGGCTTATAGTTTCAGAGGGTTAGGAGCCCATGATGGTGATCAAAGGCATGCCAGTAGGAAGAGTGGTTGTGAGCTTATATCAAAGGCATGCCAGTAGGAAGAGTGGCTTAGACCTTGCAAGTAGCAGGCAGAGAGGGAAAGACTAGGAATAAAACAGAAAAACAAGTCCTTTGAAAACCCCAAGTCCTGTACCCAGTGACATACTTCCAACAAGTCCACACCTCCTAGCCCTTCCTAAACAGTTCCACCATCTTGGGGAGCCAAGCATTCAAATATGTGAGCCTGTGGGGCCCAATTCTTATCCAAACCACCACAAGCATAGCCTTCCCTCATGCTTCCTACCCTTCTTCTTTCCGCTCTTCTGATTTATTTGTTCACATATTCTTTGCGATGAAAGACTTGGAATCAAGAGGCTAAAATGTTCCCTTACCCTTTGTAGTACCAGGGCAGACCCAACGCCTTTCACACACAGGCCAAGCACTCTGTCACTGAGCTGTATCCTCAAACCCACAAGAGCCACTCCCCTTTGCTCACCCATTTTTCTTTACTTAGAAGTAGTTCCAGATTTGTGTCTTTGGACATTCATGTGCATGTGTGTGCATATGAGTATACATGTGTGTGTTTAGTTTATTTTGGAAGGTGGCTCATAGAATTTGTCCCTCCACTTATGTTTGTAATATTTTCTTGGCAGCTAGTTTTGCTTACTGGAACTCACCAGAAAGATCTATTTAGGAAATTTGACTGTACCAAACCTGCGTGGACAGGCAGGAGATTTGGTCATGAGAACCCCCACACACTAAAGAGAGAGAGAGACTAAATGTCACGGGGCACATCAGTAGATGCCATAGCTTACCTCACAGCAACCATAGCAGTGGTGATAGCAAATGCAAAACACTGGCTCCGTTTCCTGATGGCATCCGATGTTAAGTGTGATGTCTTCAATGAATTTGAAGACCTTTTTCTTTAACACCTGAATGCTTAGTTTCTACATCTGTTCAGGAACATGGATGTCTTAGGAATCTAATTTAGCTATATAGATCTTTTCTTCTCCCTCTCTTCTCAGCCTCTGTACCACGGGCTCAGCTTTTGGTTGTATTCCTTGGGCTTACCCTGGGAAGTAGATAATAAATACTTTCTGGTGCCAGGGAGAAGGAGAAAGTGAGTGATCAAATGATGCTACATTTTTCTTGCGTGTCACAAAAAAAAAAAAAAAAAAAAAAAAAAAAAAAAAACAAAAACAAAAAAAACAAAAAAACTGGCTGCTTAGATGACATTTCCTCCTGAGGTCCACAGAGTGAAGTGTGGGATAAAAGTTCAGAGTTTGTCAGGGCGCTCAGTGTTATTTAAAATTAGAGAGACTAACAATTACTAATCTCATAGATATATGATAGATAAGCAGGGTCCTTAGCCTTACTGTACCCCATGGTGTGATGGTTCAGAGGCAGAGCCAGGAGGATCTCCACAAATTGAAGGTCAGCCTGACCTATTATTGAACTGCAGATACATCAGGACCACTTACCAAGACCTATCTCAAAAATTCAAAAACAAAGCACAATAACAACAAATCTTAAGTAAGGGCATGCAAGTTGGCGGGTGTGGTGGTGCATGCATTTGATCTCAGCATGGAAACAGGTGGATCTTTTAGATCATCCAGATGTACACCACAAATTCCAGGGTGGCCAAGGCAACATTTAAAAAGAAATCCAGTTAGTTAGTTAGTGGCCCAATTCATAGGACTAAAGACTTGCAGTAGTTCCATGTAGACTGTTTCCTAGCCAGGAGGCATAGGTAGTTAGCTTATCAAAAGTTACACACAACCACATCCCTCTGTTCTTATGCATAAGTACAGTTAATGTAAGAGCTTCACCCCAGGGGACAGGTTATTGAAATTCCTAGATTGTGAGTTCTTTTCATCCTAATTTCACAGACCAGAGATGAGGGTTTAAAGTGTGGCTGGAACTTTGATGCCCTCGGTAGATGTATATTTTATGTCCCTTGCGTTTCCCAACTTTAGAGTCTCACTGATTTCTGTTCTCTGCTGGTAGTTATTAGATACTAATTGCTGCCACTATTGTTCCCTTGTGTCTGTGAAGGAGAGCAATACTTTCCTCCCCACCCTGTGCATATGGTCTCCTACTCACACGATGGGACACTAATAATCAGTGTGACCATTTGTAAAGGCAAGTAGCTGCCTCCCTCATTGGCTCTTTTTACTACTTGACACTTTCTGTCTTGATTCTTTTTCCTTTAAGGATATCTGCCTTTCACCCATTCTGAAGGTTCTTGGTATAGGACCTCGATAACTGCTTTGTTAACTTAGGAAGTGCACAGGCTACTACTTCAAAACTCGCAAAGCTTTCAGGAATGGAAGGTGATCACACATGTCCTTACACTCTTCTTCCAAATAGTGTATTTTAAATCCCAGCCTCCGTCGTCATCCCCATGTTGGTGTCAAGCACTCTGATCTGGAAAGTCCATGCGACTTGTCTTGACTCATGTAGTAGTTCTAGGTTCTAGGCACTCTTGAGAACTCTGTGGTGCCTCCTTGGTGAGTGTTCTTGTGTCCAGTGCTGGACAGGCGTGCTGGCATCCTGCCGCCATTTTGAGCCTTCTTCTCTAGGTCTCATGGGTTTGAACCACTCAAATCTATGGAATGTTTGTTTTCTCAAGAAAAAGAGCTCCTTTCAAGCCATTGTTTTTACGAGTCATTTGGAGCCTTAAAAACCTCCAATCATTAATTCACAGTGCTAAAATTTAGGAGTGGCTGGGGCTTCAGGCAAGCTATACTGAATTAAATGTGTAGAGCACTTTAAGACAGCATTTGATTGTACATTTAAAACAGGGAGTGCAAATTGAAATTCCTCCTGGGTGCTTTAAATCATGCATTATATGTGCAGTATTTTCAATTAGCTACAGAAAAAAAAAATTCCTTCAGTACGGTTCTATTTTTACAGCTGGGAATTGCTCAGAGAACACAATTGACTATTTTATATATGTAAGATTTATTTAAATGACTTGTGGGGCATTTGCAATTTAACCAATAATTGAAAATATTGTTGCAGGGTGGCAAGTAAAACTAGGAAGTCATTTTGCATTCCAGAAGAGGTGCTGTAAGCTCAATGGTGCCTTAGTTAGAGGGGGCTGGATGGGGAGTTGTGGCAGCAGAGACTTGGTCCCTTATTTTTCACACCTAGCTTTTGCCCCACTATAGAGAGGAGAATGATAGGCTGTAAGGTGGATCTTTCAACAAGAACTTCCAACTCTAAGGTGTTATCCATTTTCTCCTTCCCTCCCTCTGTCCCTTCTTCCCTCCTTCCCTCCCTTCATTCCTTTCTTTTTTTTTTTTTTTTATGTGCCAAACCCAAATTAAAAGTCAGATGGGATAAAAGGAACCACAACCCATTCTCTGAGGCCTGCCCCCCCCCTTCTCATTGTTTGGCATCATCTCACTTCATATATCACCCAGAATATTGATACAGAAAGCAAGTTGAAGCCATCAGGGTGGACTAACATCTCCATGGTTGTTTGTAAGCATGACTGGGTGTGGGTGGGGGGGCAGTTATAAGGAATATTCCTACTGAAATAAATGTTGTAAATGATTGTCCATCTACACTACTGAAAACCATCTTTATTCTGTTGCAGCCAATAAATATAGGTTAATTAGGCGTTTTGTGCTCAAAATGGGAATGGTATCCATTTATTTCTAACCTTTATAATAGTTGCCAACTAGAATCAGTCTTCCCTCTTCTTCCAGGAATGTCTGTTAATGTCTCTAGGCATGTAAGTATCACTATTGGATAGAGGATGCAAAGCATCTCTTGAGTAAAGCCTAGAGATCCGGTTTAACAATTTATAGTACATAGCCCCTTCCAACCAAGAGTCATCCAGGCCTGCATGTGAAGTGTGCCAAGCACTTGTCAAATATGTTAGACTGTAGGTGCACTATTGAATTAAGTAGGTCTTTAGAGGACTACTTCTTTAATGCCTTGTTTGTATGCTGAACCCCTGAGTATCCATGTGCCTTCCTGGATGCTAAGGTACAGTGATGGACAGGGCAGATAAAGTAACCAAGGGGAAATGAGATGATGCATGTTTCATTTGTGAAGAACTTTAGCATGGAAGCCTGATGCTGAAAAGAATCCAGCAGAATTGGTATATCTGGAGAAAGAAAGCTTGATCCTGGCTAGATGGTGACTTAGAGACTGCAGGATGGACTTGTAGTTGCTAATAAGAATACTGGAGAACCATTGGAGAGTTTGCCACAGATCTTTTACAAACGGTCATGTTCAGCTTTCCTTCTCAGCAGTCAGAGAGCAGTGTGGGTGGTGATCTGGGTACAGGAAGTCAGTGCTGCTTTCCGGAGAAGTTAGTGACTTAGACTGGAGACAAGAAGATGGAGAAAATATTTGAGATATATTCGAGAGGGACAATGAATTTGTTGATGATTCTAAACAGGGTAAAGGAAAAGATAGTTCCCAGACTTTTGGCTTGGACTCTTGGATGGGAAGTAGGTGGTGGGTGGTGCCAATTATTAAGATCTGGCAAATAGCAAGTTTGCTGGTTAGGACTAGCCCCTCCCTCTTCCAAGTATATCCGTGAAAATTGCTAAGGGAGTATCTTTATTCAGAACACAGTGTTTTGGGGTCCACTTACAAACACTTAAACCTTTTCTCCTAGATTTATCTGTTCTTCTGGGGTCACCCTAATAGGCTTTTTACTGTGGTACCACATTATTTATAAGTGGTCTCTTTGGGTAGTTGTCAAGCATTTCCTCTTCCATGTTATTCTATCCATCTAAACAAACAAAGCAGTTCGAAAGTCAGCTTAAAATCCAGGCGGCTGCCATTAAATCTCATGACCACCGAGACAGGATTTGTCTGGTTGCACCATACTAAAACCTTCAAAAATTACTTGAGTCTAATTGTACTGTTTCGGTCTTGGGCTGGTAGGAAAACACTCTGTGTTCATGAGCTTGACAGCCATGAGTACCCGATGCCTGTTTCCCAAGCTGACATGGAGCTCCACAGTCATTCTAATCCTGCCATGAGGACTGATGCTACTGCCCTGGGGATGGAGATCTGTGCCCAGATACAAAGGTCCCATAATGTCATAGCCTAGACCTTTGAAACCCTCCTGCCTTGAAAATATTGGAAATGGATCAGCAGTGGAAAAGAAAGACAAGTAAATAAAGAAAGCAACTTTCACTTTGTTTTCAGGAACCAGTTTGAGTCTGTTGTACTTGAAATTAAGGTTAAGGGGTCTGCAGTGGAACCCTCAGAGGAAGAGATCATCATCTCAGTCCATGATGGTCAATGGTAGTGATGGCAGAAGCCAGCATTGATAGAGTCCTTAAGAACTGGCCTAAGCTGGAGAATTATACAGCAGCTAAGTATACAGGCTGCTCTTCCAGAGAACCTATCAATTCCCAGAACCCGCATAGTGGTTTACAACCACCTGTAACTCAAGTTTCAGAGGATCTAATGCCTTTCTGGCCTCGAGGGTACCAGGCACCCAATGCATACAGGCAAAACACCCATCCATTTATAAATAAATAAATAAATAAATAATTCCCAATTCTATTAAAAACAAAACAAAACAAAAAGAACTAGCCTTCAAACCCAAGACACATTGTGTTCCTCAATAACTACAATTCCTTATATATTTTTACCAGGTCTATACAAATGCAGTACTTTGCATAACAGTAGAGCAACAGTTTTACCTTCTATGATGCTATGGATGCTTGTAGTGTGAAGTCTGAGAAAGACTGGAGTGGGGTTCTGGCTCTTACACTGTGCAGTTTCTGATGGCTGTGAACGGGCGGTGGAGGAAGGTGGACACAGGCCTGAGAGGTTCTTCAGCTGCTCTCTAGTTTGGGCTTTGGTACATGTTGCCTGTGAGCTGACTGTTCAGCAGGGTTTCCTACTCCAGGGTCACCTGTGCCTTGCAAAGACTGCGAAGTGATGTTGTCATGAAAAGAGAAAAAACAAAGCCATCACGGGCATTTTACCCCCCCCCCCCCAGACCACCTGAATGAAGGGCTTCCTGACCTTTCCCCTTGTCCTTGGACTAGTTACACACAGCCCACTCTCCAGTCACCACCAGGGTGGGCGGGGCTTTCCTCAGCCAGCTATAGGCCCTCCATGTGTGGGTGTGCCTGGCTTCCATTGCTTACAGCCTACTTGCTTTCAGAGCATTTTTACCAAAGATAGGTAAAAGTGAATTCAAGTATTGCCTCCGCGGCCTGATGCTTTGATTAAAGTCTTCTTCTTTAAAGCGGGGCCTGCCAGCCTCTCTGTTCTCTTGACACATTGGACTGTGCCATTCCTTATTGTTGGGGACTCTCTGTGGCTCCCAGTGTCCCTGGCTTCTCCACCCTTATATGTTTCTAAGAACCACAAATGTCTTTAGAGATGATGTCCAAGGGTTCAGACCACTTGGGTTGAGAACCCTGAGGGGAGATGCTGATGTTTGCGATTTGGTCATCTGTTTGATATGCACGTTGGAACAATAGTTACACCTCATCAGTGCCATTGTCACACGGTGCTCGCACCAAGTCCTGGCTCTCATCTGGCAGCCCAGTAATGAGCCACTACCTTAGTATTTGTGGAATAGAAGACTGGATGGCTGTGTGATATCCCCCCCCCCCCGAAAAAAATCTTACTACTACCTGACTTTCTGGAAGCCAAGTGGCTTTAGCTGGAAAATTGAGCCCTAGCCATCTGAATCCTCTCTGCATGGTCAAATGTGGGTTTCCTTGCCCACCACCCCCACTGACTTAAATAGGAGCACAAGGGCCTCCAGGTTCCTGCCTGATTAAAGCCCACATCCTCTGTTAGTGCTGTCAAAGCTGGGCCTCACGGCTCAGAAAAAGCATCTCCATGACATCTTTGCAGGACTCAAATGTCACCTACACATTTACTGGTCTTCATGGGAGTTCCATGAAGATGGAAACTCCCTAAACACACACACACACACACACACACACACACACACACACACACACACCTTTACAAACACACCCCTTCACTTTTTAGGGTAATTTGACGTAGGGTCATCTTGACACTTAATTCATAATTTAGTTGCCGAGTGGTCTGACTTTCTCCTCAGACGAAGGAGGGAGTAGAGTTGGGATGGGGTTTAGAGTTGCTTAGCTCAGCGGGTCCTGAAGAAGAGTGGTCCATAGTGTGCCAGGGAATGAGTACAGAGGTGTGAGCATGAACGTAGCACAGGGTGAGTATGAACGTTAAGGGTCTTCTCTCTCTCTCTCAGCACTTGGCAGTTCCATTTCCCCGAACACGACTGATAGAGTAGCTTTGGTTTAACAAAAACAAGCAGCTGTAGGGAGAGGGCTGCCAGTCAGTGTGAAGGAGGACAGGCCAAGGGCAGAAGATGTGATGGCACTCGGCTTCCTGCTGCTGCTCTTCGGAGAGTATAGGAAAATAACTGCCCAGTGACTCAGCCTGGTATTACCATCTCCCCATGCTTCTTGCTGGAAGCAGCAGCTCATTAGAATGCCTGAACCCCTGCTTCCAGACTCTGAGTCCTGCCACAGGCTGTGGCAATCTGAAGTTGACACATTGGATGAGGCGAACTATCAGGCTGAAGGAATAATTGCTGGTCATAAGCCAGCACCTTTCTAGGATTCACAGACATAACTAGCTGGATTCCTTTCTCTTCTACACCAGCAGGCAAGTTCCAGGCTTAAAAAAACAAAGCAAAACAAAAACCCAGGAAATCATGGTGTAAATTGGTGTCGGTGTTGCCATGGCTTTGGCTATGATTATAAATGAAGAGAAGCCAGTGGCATGGTGGCATGGCCCGGGCAGAGGACGAAAATGTGTTCTGTGCACCCATAGGTCCTCTTGGAGCCCTGAGGCCTGAGGTATGGGAGTGAAGCCCATACCCTGAGGCATGAGGTGTGGGAGCTGACCCACACCCTGAGAGCTTCTACCCATAAGGTGCTGTATCCTTCGTCTCCACCCAGCAGGTGGCATAACACCACTTACCCAAGTAGTATGACAACCAGAAGTGCCTTCAAAACTCGCCTGGGGACAGAGTTGCCCCCACCCTGAACGAAAGCCACCGCCCTAGAGTAACAAACATTATGTTCAGTTTGGCACTCTTGAAAGCTGTGCTCACTTGTTTGTTCCAAGTGTTTGGTGAGTTAAGCCCAGGTAGAGGAACACAGTGTTTCTTCATCTTTTCCTTCATTGGCCTTTAAACTCCACAAAGGGAGCACTGTTGCATATTAGCCAAGAGTACAGGCTCTCAGACGCAGGTCTCTACCGTGAATGAGCTATACACGCTGGGTGGGTTACTCAGCTTTTTTTTTTTTTTTTTTTTTTTTTTTTGGTCCCTAGCTTTTTTTCTGGTCCCTAGTTTCTACCATTTGTAATACAGAAACAACGGACGCCTACTTCTTATGTGAAGAATTAAAGTGAATTTTCAATGTAAAATACAGTGTCTGGTATTTCATAGATGCTGTGTTCATTTAATCCGTTGCAATGAAATACCATTGACTGGCAAGCTTATAAAAAACGGAAATTTATTTCTCACAGCTGTAGAGTCAGGGAAGTCTACAGTGGCTGGTAAGGGCTTGCTTTCTAATTGGAGGTGGTACTTCTAGTTGTTTTCTCATGTGTTAAGCAGGACTAGCTGTCTCTGGGGTCCCCTTTATAATGGCACAAATACCATTCATGAAGCCCCACCCCCAAGATCTAATCGTCTCTCAAAGATACGATTTTTGTTACTGTCGTCATCATTATTGAGACGGAGTTTCACTGTGTTTCCCTGGATGACTTGGAATTCACCATGTAGACAAAGCTGACCTTGAACTCAGAGAGAGGCGTGTCTGCCTCAGGAGTGCTGCAACTAAAAGCATGTGTGCACCATTATATCCAGCAAGAACCAGCTTCTGATAACATCACATTTCAGGTTAGAACTTCAATATATGTATATATTCAGACTCTAGCAGTGTGTACCCAATTAATGATGGCTATTATTCCCAAGTACTTAACAGTACAGCCTATAGATTTTAAGCGAGTTAAGAGTTGGGAAGAAGGATTTAATTGCCTCTGGCACATAGAATAGAAATGGAGCAGTTAATTTCCATTGAATTACAATTTGTTTCATAAGCATCTATTGAACCCCTTCTGTAATCTAGGCAGTATACTAAATACATGAAATAAAATATTAATAAAAATTATCTATCTTCATTTAAATGTCTGATACGGAGATATAGAGACAAATTGATTAAGTTGCTCATCAGAGTAGAGCCACCTCTATTGACTGAAGAACATGAACAGCCTGTAGCATTTACTATAGTGTATAGGAAAGGAGCTCACTGTGTTATGTGTCCACATTTCTCTTTCCAGTAGATACCATTTATTTTGTTACAGTTTTTCATGGTCTTCTGACTCTGTAGCTTTCATGGTTCCTGTGCTCTGCAGCTTTCTCTGCTCCCATCCAGTTTTTATCTTTCAGCCGATGTCGATTCCAACATCCTGTCATGCATGTTTTTATAAGCAGAAAAAAAAAAGGATTCCAAGTGTGTTTCATTTCTGAAACTTTGCAAAATGCATAGCATGCAGCATGAAGTGGTCATCAGAAACAGTTGTGGCTCAATGATGTCCTTTAGTCTTTTTGCATATGAGTATAATTTTTGCATAGTGGACTATATCATAAATAGTCTTGTAAACTAAAGTATATCTTTTCCAACCCTAGGGAGGCTGAGGCACAAAATTTAGCATTCTTAGTCCAGCCCAGGTTATGTAGCAAAGGTATCTTAGCAACAAAAATAAACAGCCCAATTACCCAGCATTAGTTACTACTGATACATACTTCTTGGCTTTCATAACATGAGTGACACTGTTTGAATAGATGCCATTAACTATTACTCAGTGTTGGGTGGCATAGATCATGTATATTCTCCCAGAAGCAGCAAGGTGATTCGATAAGGAAGAACTTCTAGGCAAACCTAACAGGGGAATGGGAAGAGGGGGCCTTAGAAAAAGGAGAAGCTAAGCAAGACATGGTATTAGGGCCAAGTCCCACTACAGAGCTCATATAGCGAGACCAGGAGTCAATGGCTATTAGCCTTCTGGGAGGAAATAGTGTCTGTAAACACTTAAGGCCCATGAAGAAAAGTGGGCTTTGCTTCCCACTGGCAGTTGTCCAAAGGTAGCAGGTGCAAACGGTTAGCAACAGAGCACACAAAAGCTAGAGGGCAAGTATGCTGAGCTGCTAAAAGGCTACCCACAGTGCCACTTCCATTGGAGATTTAGATTGCAATTAAAAGTGCCAGTTTAGCTGCTTATTGCAATCATTTTGCTTCTAGAAATAATCAGTCTTGGATGCAGATCTTCTTTTATTCTCTCACAGTTGCATGATAAATGAAGTTTTCTGTTTAACAGGTATATGTTTTGTTTTGTTTTGTTTTGATATATCTTTATTCCAGACTGGCTTTCAGAAATATTTTTAAAAATCTTTTTGTTCTTATAACCCTTGACCTTTGTAGTTTGCCTGAATCAGCATCAATTTAAAGAGCACTGAGTCCTCTTCAATGAGCAGAGGACCCAGAGATAGCATCAGTGTTATTGCAAAGGACTGGTGAAGTTATGTTAGTGGTCTGGCTTTGCATATAGGCTGAATAAATAGCCTCTCCATGGGAGGTAAGAGAACCAAAAATGGATTTTAGGCTCAGACAGTAAAGGCACTTGCCACCAAGTCTCACAGCCTGAGTTCAACTCCAGAGCCACATGCCAGAAGGAACAAACTGATTCCTGTAAACTGCCCTCTGACCTCCGTATGCATGTCATGGCACATCCTTATCGCACAAACAATTAAAATGTAAAAATATTTTAAATGTATCTTAATTATGTTTTAATAAAAAACAATTTCCTTTTTTTATTAAAGTGCTTGTGTTCACGATTATTTTGTATCCCCTACAGTATAATATCTGTTACACCCTTTAAAAAAAAATGAAATTGTTTCCCTGTCTTTAAAAATGTAAGCCACTGGTTGATATCACTGTAGTCCTGAAGACCTCTCGTGGTTGCTGGATTAGGAAATTCCCCATCTGAACTGCAGATTTAATGGCTTAAACCTGCACCCTGAGAGACATAGCTTACCATTATGGATGGGTTTTTGGGAGGTGGGAGATAAACGCACCATCTTTACCATCCCAACCACTGTCAACCACTGTATCCTTTTTTATACCTCATACCATCGACCCACTCTGTTTCTTGTTTAAATCATCTAAGGGAGCTGTAAAGACTCACGTGGAAGTAGGGGAGAAAGTAACTTGATAAAGAGGGTCACTCGTTCTGCATCTCCTGGTGAGTGGATGCTAGAAGTTGGATTTGAACCCCAAACAAATTAAATCTGAAACCTTGAAGGAAGTGGGGGAAGATGTGTTTTTGGAAGTAGACAACTAACAAATCTCCACGATCTTCTGTAGCCTACCCCCCACGGGGAAAAAAAAAATCAGTATGAAAAATATATGGGTAAAAGGCACCGGGGTGCCCAGTACACTTTACCAATAAAATATATCCTTTTCCCTTTTTGGCATTGCTGCTGTACATTTCAATGGTTGGAATTTTCTTTGCTAAGCATTTTTAGGCTGGTTCTTGACCTAGTCAGTTAGTGTCCCAGATCAAACATACATGCATACCTGTTGAATTCATGCAAAACAAACAAACAAAAACTATGAAAACTTCAGAGAATTTAAATTTCTTTGTGGTAATCTGGAAAGGCATTTTAAAGCCACAGCAACTCCAGCTGCCATCTCCTGTTTGTTCCTCCCTAAATTATAAAGATGCTGACTCACGTGGAGCATGGCATACTTATCAAAGATGCACATCTCGATATGTTCTAGCTCACTTGCTCTTCTGGTTTAGTTATCTTAAGGAAAACAAGGACAGCCCGAGGGACATAATTTCAGGAATGGCTTGCAGAGGTTTCAATTGTAGTCTTTTGACTTCCATGTTTAAGGCTAGCTAGCTGCTTCTTGGCTTCATAATCTTAACTCCAGTTACTTATGGACAAACCGTTCCCACTAATTTGCAGAGGGCCTTAAATCTTCATGGAACAACTCCTGAAGGATCTCTAGAATGCTGCTTGTGAAATGCTCTGGAGAGTTAGAAACATTTTTTTTTTTCTGCTGGCAAAAATATTGGTGGGAAATATTTGGTCTGACAATTGAGCATTACAACCTATGCAACAAGTTTTCCTTTGTCCTTTGAGAAATTTCTCCTTTGAGAAGTCCTCATCAAAAGCTGTTGAGAGATGTGGTCCTTCTGATGAAATGTGGTTTTCTGGTGTGTTGCTACCAGTCGTGTCCCCTTTAGGAGAATGGGCACAGGGACAGGTCAATGAGGGAGCATCTAGGTTCAAAGGAGAGGACCTCAAAGCTTTCCCCATTGGCTGGCTGTCAGATTGGGAAGAAGTGATGGAGAGAAACTGGGGGCTGGGTGGGGGGTGACCTTCCTTGCAATGCTATCAGTTGCTCATTCCAGGTTCCTGGCATTGTGTGACCCTCCTTTTTATGATAGGCACAATTCAGGAGACTCGCTGATTTTTACACATTAGTAGTATACTTTAACCAGTCTTACCAATTTTTAATGTCCACTGACTCCCCAATTTTGGCCTCATCTAATGAACTCCCTGTGGCTTTTTTGGCCCTAGGAGGCAAGACAATTTATGTGCAGGCAGTCTGCCTTTCAAGATTTGGGTACACCCCAGAGAATGACATAAATAAATGTGGGTTCTTCAGTCTCTTCGTCTCCCAGTATTGCTTCAGCTCTCTTGGGATTTATGAGATGGGGGCGTTCCGATGCAATCTGTAAATAGTGTTTCACTCTAAGAGGAGCCAAAGAAGTGACTGACTGTGCTTGGGACAGGAAATATACAGAAGCTGAGGACACTCCCTAATCAAATTGAATGTTTCGAAAATCAGCTTGAGGTGACTTGATTCGACTCTCAACAAGCATAATATTTACAGTGGATCAAGCCTCTAGAAGATGTTGAAAACATGAGTTTGTAATGACCAGAAAATGAAGCAGAACACTCTAGTGAACTCAGAACTGTGTGATGAAGTCGTTTTGAGTTGACAGATGTTCTGGCATTTGTTCCATTTTCCCACACATACTGAGGCTCAGGGTAGTCAGTGAAGGAAGTGAACTTACTTATAAGAGCATTACCATTTGGGAACCTCTAATTTAAAAAGAGGAGGAGGAGGTACTTGGGCAATGATCACGGTACAAAAACAAAGCAGTTGACCTGTGAGTCTAACACCTTTGACAGCACCATTGCAATACAGCCTTCCCTGAAGAATTGAATCAGTTGAGTGGCTTAGCCTCTGGATCAGGGTTGCTGATAACCTTCCAGGTAGCAAGTTTTCTGTTCTTCAGGCCATACTGTCTCTGCTGCTAACTACTGCTCCGATTCTATCAATTTTACATAAGACAGAGGAATGCAGTTATCAAATTCCAGTGGATATTAGGACCTCAGTGAAAAATAAAGTAAGAATTTTTTGTTGTCCTGAAAAAGCAAGAGTGTCATCAACTTCTTGTAATGTCTGGAGCTTATGGATATCTTGAATCAAATAAAGTGATGCATATAACAGAAGGCAATCAGGACAGTGTGAACACTAGAAAATTAGCATATGAAGGAGTTACTGATTTTGCTAAGTGTCAATGATATTGTAGGTCTGTATTCTATCTAGGGGACATCTGTTAGGTTGGTCCTGAATGCTGTTTCATAATGTCTGTAGTTTGCCTCAGAATAACCTTTGACATGCAAGAGATAAGTCATAAATTGATCACTACCATTAATAAATGTTGAATATTGTAGACATATACTTCTCCATATATTTTATGTGTATTTGAATATATAATTCAGTGTGTATACATATATGTGTATATGCACCACACATGTAGTTTATTATCATTAGCTCTTCCAACATATTTAGTGAGTGATGGAGGATAGACTACTGTCCTTTCTTTAGACACTCTTGGGTCCCCCAGAGCCGATGAGAAACACGTGGTCAAGTCTCAGAGCCTATAGACTTCTGTTGTGATTTTTTTTTCACACCAAACTGTTTACATATACCTTGCTATGTTAAATGGAGCGTGTGGCCGTGGGATTTATTGTCTGCTTGTGCTGTGGATAAGGTATAGTTTATATAAAAAGAGCTTGTTAAATAGAAAATTAGAAAATAAATACCACCGTTTACAGGGCTCTCTCACTTTCTGTTCTATAAACTGGCAGCAGCGAATCGATGTAGGGCTCTGTTTGCAAGTGTTTATGCAGCCCAGGCTAGTGATGGACAGAGAGCTACAGGAACCAAGGCACATGACCAGCCCCCAGAGGGGTGGCACTGGATGCAGGACATTTGTGGTGAGAGTGAGGGCCCAGCCACACCAACCCTTCTCTTTTTTCACATTTCCTGTTTAGTAACTCTAAATCCAGACTTGTGTGTGCTGTCTCCTGAATTTCAGTTTCCTAAAGTATTTTTGGAACACCACATTCCAAACCAAATCCCGAGCAGTGGGATTAGGCCCTCGCTCCTGCCTCTGATTTAGTGCTTGCCAATGGTGAGGCTCTAAATAGACTCCTATAGGCTCCAGGATTCTAAATGCCCCTGGGTTTCAGCTCCCTGCCTGGTGGGGAGTGGGTGGGGCAGTTTGAAAACAAGCCAAATGAGAGGGGAGGAGAGAGGTGACATATTCACAGAGGAGTAGTTGGGGAAGCTCTGGCGGTCACTGAGAGGACAGACAAGAGAGAAAAACGTGAAGGAAGGACCCTCAAGAGAAAACAGTCCTGGAAGAAGAGACTGGGGGTCTCCGCAGCCCCCCAGTGAGGGATTTTTATTTGCTTGCTTGTTTGATGGATTGATTATTTTTGAGGTCAAGAGAGTGTCATGAACAGTCAGGAGGAAATAGGTAGCAAACTACCGGCCGCCAAACAGTGAAATGGACAGAGATTTCAGCTTTGCCTGTGTTGATGTGACTGTTGAAGCCACTGAGTCTATGGCATGTGTTTTTCTCACGTCTGCCATGGACAAGTGACACATTTTCAAGTATGCATTTTGAATCTGGCATTTGCAGAACTAGCAGCCCATTATTTACTACAGTAAACCATGCTTACCGCTCAGAGCAGTATCCAATTACTCCGGGAGTGTTACCCTTGCTGGAAAGTGAAAAGGCTTGGAGTAGGAGAAAGCCAACATTGGAGGCCTGTGCCTGTGGAGGTAGTTTTATTGGTAGGCTTATGATCTCCCTCAATGATGGCCTAAAGCACATGAATTGCTTTTTATTGTTGTAAAAACGTTATTCAAGAAAGTGAAACACTCAAACAGATTTACGAACCTCTATATCTACGCAACCCAATACATTTGGGCCAAATGCTTACTCTTCCTCTCATACCCAAGTTTGAAGAGTGACTTCTTTTAAAAGTGAAAATAAACAGAAAGTAGCTATATTCTTCCCATTGCAGGAGTCTGAGTGTCCTGCAAATGAAGCATTTTAGAACCAGCCACACTTATTTCATGTAAAACACTATCTGTAGGGCCATGAGTGTATTTCATTATTAGGACTTACTCAAGCCTGAAGTGAATTATGTATCCATTCTTACTCCAGGCTCATGAGCTTATTCTTAGACCTGTGTACAAGCCAGGTGAGTTTAGATTTTAGAGCATTTGGCTGAGCAGAAGTTATGCCCAGAACATTGATCAAAAATTGCCCTGATTCCAAGTTCCACAGAGCCTGGAGCCTGGCTGCCCAGGGTGCTTTTCAGAAGAAGCCGAACATGGACATCTCTCAAAAACTTCCCTGGGCAATGAAACCAAGAAAAACACTCCCACTATAATAAAACTGTTTTTTAGTCTCTGTCTCTATCTGTCCCTCCCTCCCTTCTCCCCTCCCTCCCTCTCCCTTCCCTTCTCTCTCCCTCTCCCTCTCTTCTTCTTCCCTTTCTCTTTCTCTGTTAAGGAGTTTTAAGCTACCAGTGGCAAAACCAACATGCTATCTTTGTGTGCCTTTTAAGTGTACAAATCCAACCAGTTATTCAAATATCCCCTTACCCAACAGAGTTCCTTAGGAGTCATTAACTGAAATTGATGAGGTTGGTTGGTACAAAGATTTTGCACTTTTTTTTTTTTTTTTTTTTTGTATTTGCTATCAACTTTGTGATATGTTAAATTTCAAAGAGGAAATGCATTCCCTGAGGGAGAAAAGGAAATCAGAGCTTACACAGAGGAGTAAGTAAGTAAGGCTCCCATGGTCAGGGCTTGGCAGTCCTCCAAGGTCCAACAGGCTCCAGGAAACTCGGGCAATTGTCATGGTATTAGAGCCAGTCCAAGGTGCCAAAGTCAAAATAGGTCATTGTTGACCACAGCAGAGGCCCACGTGGGAGCGTATGTAGGTCACTAACACATTTTGAATTTAGACAGGCTGAATTTAGACAAATATTTTATAATTAAGCTCTGGAGAGACCCCCAGATGTTCTGAAGTTTTAGAAGTTACCAACTTCACAATGTGTAAGAAAATTACAACATGTGTTTGAATGATATGTCTTTAGTGGCTCAGTATGTGGACGACCAGGCAGGGAATTCTGTTTGTGCTGACACTCCTTGCCCAACATGAACCTGAATGCTGGTATTTCTTTCCATGGACCAGTTTTCGAGTTCACTGTGATGCTTAGGACTAAACACAAGGATTTCCTCAACCACATTCAGTAAACTCTAGTTTGATGCAATGAAAAATAATAAAATTAGAAATTGATGCTCATAGCTCCTCGGGCTTCATCCCACAGGTGCTTTTTGAGTATCAAGTATGCATGACCTTGTGTGGGAAGTTCCTCAAACAGGGAAAGGAAGGTGGGAAGATATAGTTTACCCCACCCTGTCCACACTCTTTATTTTCCCTGTGGCCACTGATTTCCTCTCACTCCAGGTCACCTGTCTCTCCAAATGCTTCCCTCTGTAACCTCCCATAGGTGACGAGGGGGTTCCAATGGCACCACAGGAGATCTGTGCCTCTTGAAATCTCTGGTCTCTAAAGCAGGGATCAAATTAGTAAGGTCACAAATTCTGTATTTGTTTTTGCTAAGTGCTGCCATTGAGTTCTAACTTAATGGAAGTATTTGCTTTCCCATAAATACATGTAAACTCCTACCTCTTGTCATAGCCAAAGAAAGCACTGTCGGTGGCAATCAAGGACTGAAGCATATTTAAAGCAAATGGCTGTAATTGAAATTCTCGGTGTAAGCGATGCCATCCGCACAGTTTATGGATTTATCAATTGTTCTGCCCTGTTGTAGCTTTAAAGCTACCACTGAAATTTGTTTTAATTAACAGCCCTGCAATTTTAAAAAAAGTTGTGTGTGGTACATTAAAAGAATCAATCTGGGTGGTTATAAGAAAATCCTGACAACCTGAATCAGTCCCTCTGTTTAAAACCCTCCAAGTGGTCTCTTACGACCCTTGATTTCTGTCTACCTTGGCCTTTCTGTCTACAGACAGCCTGCCTATTCTCCCTAGCCCCTTTGTCCTGCCTGGCATGCTCTTCTCGCATCCATGCATGGCCAGTTCTTTTCTCAGTCTTGGGCTGTCCTCCTCTGGGTTCCTGCCACAGAGGTGGCCCTCCTTATGATGTGACCCTCCTGTGGCCCTTCACTCACCCATATTACTTTGCTTTATGATCCTGGCTTTTATTCTTCTCTGAAGTTACCTAATAGCTTGCTGGTATATTTTTTCCGTGTCTCTCTAGGACACTCTGAGAGGGCCAGGGTCACACCCATCAGATTTACAGTTGTCTGTCTAGCACTTACAATAGGGCTTGGCGCATGGAAGACTCTTGGAAATAACATTTTAAATGATTGATGGAGTTACAAGAGTTAAGTATTGATTTTAGCCTGGTGCCTGGTACATACTTCCGACCCAGCAGATGGAAATTTACTACTTTCCAGCCCTGTCTGTCTAAACCCCATGCATTTGAGACTAACTTAGCACAGTGTTCAGTTATCATGAGCACAGGAAATCAGACCTAGCTGAGTTCAGAGTATCCATCCTTTTGTGTCCACAAAAGAGTGATGTGTTTCTATCTGCTTTTTCTTTTAGGCTGTCCTTGTTGGAAGGAACCATGAACTGGCATTTCCCCTTCCTCATCCTGACCACGGTGACTTTGTCTTCCGTGTACTCCCAGTTCAACTCTCTGTCTCTGGAAGAACTAGGCTCTGACACAGGGATCCAGGTTTTCAATCAGATCATCAAGTCCCGGCCTCATGAAAACATCGTCGTCTCCCCACATGGGATTGCATCCATCCTGGGCATGCTGCAACTGGGGGCAGATGGCAGGACGAAGAAGCAGCTCACGACACTGATGAGATACAACGTAAATGGTTCGTGTGTGCTCTCTCTCTCTCTCTCTATTCCTGAGGCCTTACCATCAGTCCTGCATGTGAAGGGTCATAGCTTTGTCTCTGCTTAATCTGAGAAGCAGGGCAGCCAAGAAAAGTCATGCAGTGGCATCTGGAACATAGGGCCAGAGACTTCTAAGGAAAGATGATATCCCCAAAGTTAGGTTCTATAGCTGTTTGGTTTTGTGTTACCTCTGTCTAATAGCACTACTGTTTTTTTTCCTAAGAGAAACCTTTGGTGATATAAGAAGCATCCTTGTAGAACATACCCACGTTAGAGACTGACAGTGTGGGAGCGAGCTGGCCAGTGAGCTCTGGGGATCTACCTCCCTCTACTTCCATAATGCTAGGACCATAGATATATACCACCACACTGGCAGGTTTTGCATAGATGCTAAGGATCTGAACTTAGATCCTCATGTTTGTATGGCAAGAACCTCCCTGGCTGAGCCATCTCCCCAGCCTACCTTGCCTGCTGATTTGAAGCCACTTATAAATCTGAAGTAGAAAGCTAAATGTCTTAAAAAAAAAATGCCTGGAATGTCCAGCCAATGGACCTGGTAACTAACATGCTTCTAATCATAGCATTTGAGACATGAGACAGGAGGGTCAAGAGTTCAGGACCCATCTGGCCAAATACCAAGTGTATCTCAAAGAGATGAAATGAACCTGGAGATGTAGCCCAGTGGGGCTTGGGCTTGTCTACCATATATGAAGCCCTGGGCTTGATATTTAGTTCCACAAAAGGACAAACAAACAAAAAAAAAACCAACAAAGTGACAACAAATACGGGTAAAGGATGATGAGAGAGGCTTAGTGTTATTGAAAGGAAAACTTGTTTTGAATCACCCGCTTAGCCGCAGGAACAACTGTCTGCAGGCAGGGTTTCCCAGTAGGCTAGCTCTCCCTTTCCACAACCATAGCACCCAAGGGGGCAGGACTGTTCCTGAGCTCTTCTTTGCTGCCCTCCACACTGAGTACAAACAATGCATGATTCCTATCAAAGCAGCAGTTTCCTCATTGGAAAGTGAGGGAGCTTTCTTGCCAGGTTCTCCACCCACTTGTAGCCAGTGAAGCTCTAAGACTCTTGACTATGCTGGCTGCGGTTGGAGCTGGGTTAGTGGTAGAAGGATGCTCTTCCTTGGCTCTAGCTGCTCGCCCCCACTTCCTTTGTGTTTTCAGTGTGACTCTCATATGGGAGGGTCATCTATTGGGAGCCTCATATGCCCAGTGCTAGCCCCTGTTGACAGAGTAAACTTTGCTTGCTTTTTGCAGTTTGCCCACCTATTAGATTCGAGGAAAGGCTCGGGACATACTGTTCTGTCTCTGGCTGGGATGTTCAGGGTTGTTGGTGATTTATACCGCCTTTGTGAGTCACTGCCTAAATTTATGGCCTTTCTTGCTGCCATCCAGGCCCTGTCAGCCAGCATAATTCCAAAATAGCAACTGGGGTTGTGTCATGTTGGTTTGGTTTGGTTTGGTTTTCATGCTGATCCACCGTGATTTTAGATCGGCATCTTCATGATGTTGGCCTGCTGGCTACCAATCTACCCCTTCCTTTTCTCCCTCTAGAATTGCCAACAGTCATATGTAGAAGGTGATACCAGGGTTCATGATATACTTAATTTATGCTGGAAGCCTTCTTTGGAGCTCAAACTCAAACACTGTTTGTTGTAGTGATATTCACCAGGGAATAGGCAAGATTGTTTGAGGATATGGAAGATGATCCCCAATCTTTTCCCTCGAGAAGTGTATGTGTATTAGTTCCTTTTATTCACTGTTGGGACAAAATAGCCTGGCAAAAGCAAGTCAGTGAAAGGCAGGGTTTATCTCAGTTCACAATTTGAAGGAAAAATGATGATAGCAGGAACTGGAGGTGGCTGGTCATGTTGTATCCCTAGTCAGGAAGTAAAGAAAAAGAAACCTGGTGCCCAGGACACTTTCTCCTGTTTTATTATGTGTAGGACCCTAGCTCAGGGAATAGCATCTCCCAGGTGTAGTCTGAGTTTTCCCACCTCAGTTAACCCTCACAGACTTGCCCTGAGGTTTTTAATGTAATTCTAGGTCCTGCTAAGTTAGCTGGCAATTGCTTATCACAAGAAGGGACTGTACATGTTGAGGGGGCAGAGTCAGAAAGTGCCAGGGCTGTCACTTGGCCTTGGAGGTGACTTTTGACCCCCAAAGCCTGCTGTTCTCCATATGGTAGTTTCCGCATAGCATGGTGTTAAGGTGAGCGGAGGTTCCAAAGTCTGGTCCATGACGTAACACTCTCTTTGTGGATGGGGAGATGGCCTGGCCCTGGTACTCATGGAATCTGAGGAAGATGCATGTTCAGCATGATGAGTCATCCCTCAGGAACCGCCAAGGTGTCTCTGAAAGGATGCTTTAGGACAATATAATTTTGAAACAACCTCAGGTGATTAGGGCATTCCTGTAATTCAGCTCCCTGTGGAAACCCATCTCACATCCTTATGACACATTTTTTTCTCTTTTTTTTATGCCCCCCCCAAACAAAATAAAGCATGAATGAACAGCTCATGTAAAATAAAGCTTATGCTGCCATAAAACTAATTTCTTTACTTTCCAAGCTCAATATCAAGTAAAAACCACAGTGTTCTGGTTGGCGGCACATAACAATCTGTAACAGTCTTCCTAATTCTTATTTTATTCATCGTCTTTTCTTCAAATAGGAATAAAAAAAAAAAATCACACTGTAAATCCTTGGCAAGAAAGGAAACTGTGCTTAAGACTGTTAGGCAAGGGAGTCTGGATAAGGAAGCTTCCTCCCATTCATTTTCTCCATGGCTTCCAGTCCCTGGGTAGACCAGTATTCATGCTGACTACAAGGAGAACATCATAATAAACTTAGTGCAGGAGCAGTTGTATCACAAGACTTGTAGGGTTTATTTTAACACTACCTATGTCTCCAGAGATAGAGACCCCTTACAAGGCACACTTAGTCTCTTGTGACTCCTGTCTTGTGTGTTGTTCTTATATGATGTGGTACAAATGAGAAGGTTTGTGTGTGTGTGTGTGTGTGTGTGTGTGTGTGTGTGCGTGCGCGTGCGTGCGTGCGTGCGTGTGTGCGTGCATGGGTGCATGTGTAAATTGGGATTACAGGTATATAAGTCATATGCCCAACAAGAATTTTTTTTTTCATATGTAAAATATAGCCATGTTTTCTGATTTCTCCTCCAGGAGTTGGTAAAGTGCTGAAGAAGGTCAACAAGGCCATTGTCTCCAAGAAGAATAAAGACATTGTGACTGTGGCCAATGCTGTGTTTGTCAAGAATGGCTTTAAAATGGAAGTGCCCTTTGCAGCCAGGAACAAAGAGGTGTTTCAGTGCGAGGTGCAGAATGTGAACTTCCAGGACCCAGTCTCGGCCTGTGATTCCATCAATTTATGGGTTAAAAACGAAACGAGAGGTGAGTAGCCCTCCTGTTACGTGTAGATTCGTGTTTTGTGAGTGAAAGAGATTTTTGCTGAAGTCTTTACGACCACTGCTTGCTCTATCAAAAACCACGTGGGCTTAGTTAGGCTCTGACAGACCTTCATTCTCCATGATCCAGGTCTCAGTCTGCCTCCTCCCCCACCTCAGGCTGTTCTGGCTGCCACTGCTCACTATCTAGGGTTTTCTTCCTGCAGGGTGGGCAGCAGGAAAAAACACAGCTGTCCCCCCCCCCCTTTGCTTGCCATACCCTGCCTACAGAGCCCTTTCCCATGGGTTTAGCGGGTTCCCTTGTTTTCCTTGGCCTGGAACAGCCTTCTTAGGCTTTGGCTCTGTGTCTCCTGTGACCCCAGCCTCATCTGCCATTGCCAAGCTGTAGGTGCCCTCCACTGGCTTTGTTTGGCTTGTGATGACACTGCTTTGAACCCCTTCCATTATGGCATTTTCAACGTCACATAATGATTGCTTGTTTAGATGTCCTTTCTCATTAAACGGAGGTTTCCAGTGTTGGGGTTTCAAACCCGCTGACTCATAAGCCGGAAGTCTCATTCAGGAGGAGCTCGGGGCCTACCGCAGCAAAGTGAAGCTGTTCTGGTTTCATTTCTGTCGCTTGGTAAAACATCCTGACAAAGATCAGTTTAGGGAAGAGAGGGTTCACCTTAGCTCACAATTCCAGATTCCAGCCCATCCATGCAGGGAAGTCTGACCAGCGCTTAAAGCAAAATACCATATCCACACTCATGAGCATAGAGGAATAAACTCATGCATGCTCCGTACTCAGCTAGCTCTCTCTCCTCCTGCACAGTCCAGGGCCACAAAACCTGGAAATGGTACTGTTCTCTCTCATGCTGGGTCTTCCTGCATCAGTTAAAGCTGTCAAGTAAGCCCTTTGTTGATTCATCCTTTCTAGGTGATTCTAGATTTAGCAATTTAACAATCACAGCTTAACACTCACAGCTGCTAAGACCGGAATGTGCTCTTGGAGTTAGAGTCATAAAAGAAGCAGAGACTCAATAAGGTAAACCCTGCCTTTGGAGGAACAAGCTTCTCAGAACCTAGTTCTTGGTGTACCTGAACTAGGATTACCCAGGGACATGCTTAGAGTACAGTTCCCTGGCCCCTGACTTACTGGGAAAGGATTTCTAAGGGAGGGGCAGAGTACCTCCGCTCAGGCTCCATGACCCATCATCCTACTTACACATGTGAATACGTGATCTCAGAGGAGCTAATGAAGAGGGGGGAGAAAGATGTGCAGGGAGTGGACCAGTAACTTTCTCTCAATTGCTCTGCAGTCTGGAGTCAACTTCTGAAACTACGCTGCTATTGGAAGGATAATATTGTGTATGTCCAGGGCTGGTTTGGGGATGCTGGGTCCTGTATGTCTGGTGGTAGCAGATTGCAACACATAACATGAAGAAATGGCTCTTAACATGCTGGCTATGTGATGTCATGGCATTGTACCTTATGGCCTTCTTTGCCTGTAAAAAGATAATGCTACATCGTGTTGGTGTACCATCTGATGAAGCCACTGTCCACCTGTGCTGGGAAGCTCCAGCAGGGTTTTTCAGTTCTATCAGACCCAGCTCCCTCTGTTTGTTCATTTGTTTATTGGCAGTGTTCCTGACAGAACATGTAGGACTTTGCACCATGCTAAACAAACCCTCAACCAATTAGGTACACCCATAGCCTTCTCCTCCCTCCTTCTAGCTTGAAATGAAAATCAGATAATATAAATATATCATTAAATAATAACTCTATCTACATATCATAGATAACATTTTATATTCCCACTGCACACATAAACAGATTTTTATTTAAAAATTAAACAATGATACAAAGAAAAACAAAGGAAATGTATAGTTATGGTTAACCTTTGGGTTCGAGTGCACATGAATAAATGATGCTTTTTTTTGAGTGCACATGAATAAATGATGCTTTTTTTTTAATTTTGATATATTTGCCAAATTCTCAGGATAAGTGTGAACTAGCAATAGTAGACTAAGTCAGGCATGTTATCCTATGACACAAGGAACCACAAGCTGTCACCATTGCTGATGCAATTTTGTAAACAAACAAAAAAAACCAACAAGATACTTTTTATATAACTCACAGTTATAATAACCTCAAACAGGCTGTTTCCCAGGCTTTTCTGCAATAATAACAAACAGACCTATCTTTCACTTCTTGTCATTAGCAATTATCATGACATAATTGAAAATCAGTGAACCACATGGGGCTTAGTGAAGAGAGTGACTCCCAGCTCTTAGTTACTACTGCCATCAATAACTGATGCAATTTTTTTAAAACAATGGTGCAAAATATTTGGTAAATTTCCAAGCTTGCCTCAAAGCAAACAACATGGAAATATTTAGAAATGGGAGCTGAAAAGACGGCTCGGCGCTTAAGAGCACTTGCAGAGGACCAGAGTTTGGTTCCCAGCAACCATGTTGCATGGCCTACAACTATCTGTGACTTGAGGTCCAGGGGAATCCAACAACTGCAGGCTACAGCGCGTACCTACACTCACTTGCACATACCCATACACCGACATACACGTACAGGCAAAGTTAAGGATAAATCTTTTAATTACTTTCAAGAGAGGCATTCTCCATTGCATGGGACTGTTTTGAGCACCTTGGAACATGAGCCACTGCCAGCTCAGCTAGAGCACATCTCCAGATCTCCAGACAAGCAAGCTCTATCCCCAAACTGCTAAGGTCACTTAGGAGGTGCGCTTGCTGCAGAGAGCTAGCACCAGGGTGCTCTGCTAACCCTGTGACAGGTCTGACTTAGAGGCCTCTGCAGCCTCAGCTTCTCCCATCTCCCATCTCAGACCCCACCCCCCCACCCCCACCCATGCACGCAGCAGCCTGAAATGCTTCCCAGCCTGCTGCACTGTGTAGCTCCTGATCACCTTTGTGCCGCCACGCATGTGACACAGAACATGCTCGGGTCCCTTCTTTCTCAGCCTGAAGTCCATTCTGCCACTTACAAATCGGCTGTGTAACCTTGGTAAAATGTCTTTGAACAGCCCCCTCCCCCTGCCCTGGCCCCTGATTTTCAGAATATTGATATGTTAGCGATAACTGCCTGAACGACAGTTCCCTGAAGGCTTCTTCATGATGTGAATGGTGGCACAGGCGCACTGAGCACAGGGCCTGACCCTTCACAAAGTGAGCTGTTTTCACAGCGGCTAGCTCAGTGGTCCTCAACCTTCTGAATGCTGTGACCCTTTAATATAGTTCCTCATGCTGTGGTGATTCCCGCCCGTAAAATTATTTTCATTGCTACTTCATAACTTTGCTACTGCTATGAATTGTCATATAAATATCTGTATTTTCCAGTGGTCTTAGATGACCCCCTCCCCGTAAAAGAGTCATTCTCTCTCTCTCTCTCTCTCTCTCTCTCTCTCACTCACACACACACACACACGCACACGCACACGCACACACACACACACACACATACACACACACACCCCACAAAGGAGTAGCAATGCTCAGGTTAAGAACCTCTGAAGTCCTGCTAGCTGGGGACCCTGTCTGCCATTTGAGATGTACCTTGCTTGCATTTGCTGCCACAGACTCGAGTGTTTTCATTTCGGTGTGCTTGTTAAAATCAAATCTTTATGCTTTTCCCAAATCCTTTTGGCATCTACCTCTAATCCTTAGCTTTTTGTGGGAGGGACCCACTTGGGGCATGCTAGGTTGCATCTCAAGATGGATGGAGGAGAGTCAATATATATTTATTGCAACACCAACAGCAGGTCTCTCATGGACACCCTTACCTCTAACCGATCCATTTCTTACTGTTTTTTCCTTGCCATTTCCTTTTAATTTCACCTTGCCCTCCTAACACACACTGCCCTGAAAGTGACAATATAAGGCACCGCGTTTTTGTGTTTGCTTTTTCCTTTTTTTTTTTTTTTTCAAGATGAGGTATCATGTATCCCAGGTTGGTATTGAACTTGTTATCCATCAGAGGCTTGCCTTGAACTCTTCATTTCTTCTGCCTCTACTTCCTGAGTGCCGGGATTGCAGGTGTGCACTATGATACTCAACACCCAGCCCTGAGCCATAATTTATCTCTGCAAAATGGTCTCCGGTCTCTTCTGCTTATTGAGCCCTGACTACATTCTGGCAAGGGAATAAAAAAAAAAAATCCTTGCAGTGATGTGATGCATGGTGTAGTTGGGGGAGGCAGACGTCATTCAACTTGCCTAGAATAAATACCTTCATGGTGGCTGGTGGCACTAACCCTCAGGCTCTGCGGAAAGTGAGGGGCTAAGTGAGGAGGAGGGTCGAGGGGCAGGGGTTGTAAAAGACAAGGGTGGATTCAGTTGGGTAATGTTCTCTACAAGGGGCAGAAGTAGCAGCTGAAGTGCTGGGCATAGCTTCAAGGAGTGCTGTTGGAGGAACCTGTTTGTGAGGCTGCCTTGCACTGAAGAACGGAATGATTGATGGCTATTTATAGCCTGTAGTTTTCTTCCAGGACTAGGCTTAGGTGGCATCCATGTCCCCTTGCGGAAGTAAGAGCACTGAAGATTCTGCATGTCAGGCACCAGAAACTTCCGCCTGCTATTTGCCAGTTTCAGAGGTTTTCAGAGAGCATTAGGACTCCTCTTTCTTGAGTTTCATTTTAAGAGACATGAAGGTCTCTGCTTGAATTAGACATCTTGGAAGCTGTTGATTTTACTGTCACCATTTCATGCGTGCGTGCGTGCGTGCGTGTGTGTGTGTGTATTGAAGTCAAGCAAACTATTTCAGTAGCTTTGGGTATAAGAAACCCTATTTAATACACACACCTAGCTCCTCCCTCCCCTCCCCCCCCCCCTTGGCTTTTTGAGACAGGGCTTCTCTGTATAACAATCCTGGCTGTCCTGGAACTTGCTCTGTAGACCATATCTGCCTGCCTCGGCCTCCTGAGTGCTGGAATAAAAGGCATGTACCACCACTGCCCAGCATACACTCCTACCTTTAAACCTACTAAAACACAGATATTTATATGACAATTCATAGTAGCAAAGTTATGAAGTAGCAATGAAAATAATTTTACGGGCAAGCATGGGTGGCATTTGGAGGATTCCACCAACACTCTGAAGTGAGAAGAGCCTGTTTACCCTGGCATCCAGACATCCCAGCAAGAGAACAGTTTTGCCTTCAAAGTCATTTCCTGTAGGCCAACCCCCTCTTCTCATCTCTGGACTATTGGAGCCTAGCTCAGTGCCTAGCCCTTAAGTGGGGACATGGTATTCAATTTTGGTTCTCTTTGGCATCTTCGGGAGACTTGTGATGACCAGGGATTGATTCCAAGCATTTGTGAAGTCCTAGAAGAGATGAAGTTTAGCTTTGATGTGTCACAAGTTGGAATGTTTACTTTGTCAGGGACTGCATGAACCTAGCTGCTTAAAAACAAAGAGAAGCAAAAATTATCTCACGAACGCACACCAAGGACCCTCGTCAGCAGCCACATGACAGCTGTCAGCAAAAACATCTAAAATAATTCTTAATTAGATAGAGCTTATTCTAGACACATAAAAATGTTCTAAAGCAAACGGGCTTACAGAACCAGTTGTGATTTCTGGAACTGAAGTTTGGGAAACTCTTAAATAAACCAGTACCAGTCTTTTCTAGTGAGTTTAATTTGATTTTGGTTTTACTTGAAATTTTTAAATTTCAGTGAGAATAATGAGTATAAAAATCGTGCCCAGGGAATCGGGTTGAGGAGCTGTTGGTGTAGTTCAGCCAGTAGAGTGATTGCTTAATTCAGTTTCCAGTGCCACATAAACTGACATGGTGTCACACACAGAAATCCCCACTTGGGAGATGGAAGGAGAGTCAGAAGTTTGGTTATTCTCAGCTGCATAGAGTTTAGGCTACATGAGACCAGAATGTCTGATTTAAGTCTTTCATTTTTTTTTCCTGCTGTTGTCTCTGGAACTAACTGCCATTTGCCCTCAATGTGGCTTCCGTTGCTGATATTTTTCCTCGCTCTTGAACTTCACAGGCATGATTGACAACCTGCTTTCTCCGAATCTGATCAATGGTGACCTTACCAGACTGGTCCTTGTCAATGCAGTGTATTTCAAGGGTTTGTGGAAATCCAGGTTTCAGCCCGAGAGCACAAAGAAACGGACCTTTGTGGCAGGCGATGGGAAACCCTACCAAGTGCCCATGCTGGCCCAGCTTTCTGTGTTCCGTTCTGGTGAGTACGTGTTGGATGAAGTCTATTCTAGAATGTGTTGGTAGCAGAAAGGGACAGATCTTTGTTGTGGAGAAGAAAGGCTGTGGGAAGTGGCTCACACCTAGAATGCCAGTACTCCACAGAATGGGTGAGGTTTCTCTATGTAGCCCTAGAACTCACTCTTTAGACCAGGCTGGTCTCAAGCTCACAGAAATCCACCTGCCTCTGCCTCCCAAGTGCTGAGATTAAAGGCGTGCACCACCATCGTCAGGCAAGGCAAGACTTCTTAAAGCACATACATCTTTATACCATGCCAAAAAGTTATGTATTAACACATCACATGTGTAGGCTTCTGGGTTGAAAATGTAGGATGAAAAGATAATTAATAAAACCAATATAAACGGACATTGAACTTATGAAGGAATCATATCAAGTCACCATTAGCAAATTTACATTGCTAAGTAAAAAATGTATTTCCTTTTCACATCTCACATTATCAAAAGTCAGGAAAGCTAATAAAGCCCACTTATGGCTACTACATGGGGTGGGTAGACCCCTTGAGCATTACTGGTGGTGGGGACCTGTTATCTAAAGGACTTTCTCTATGTCACTACCCCAGTACTTCATCCAGAGAACTTATTGAAGATGATCCCACACTGGCAAATAGAAACCTGGTACAAAGCAACACTCAGGGCCCTGCATTCTCTTTAGATTTAACCCACCTCAGATGGAAAATACTTAAAAAGACAAGTTAACTTCATATCGGACGTACACAGATATGATTTCTTGTCATTGCCTTTAAACAATATGATGAAGCTCTTCACATTGCATTAAGTTTGATAAGTAACAGATGATTTCTATATGTACATGAGAAGCCACCGTTAATATGAGGGATTTCAGCATGCGGACCCCTGTGAATTCTGAGACAGGACTGCAGCCTGGAACGCGGGTGGCAATTAGTTTAGAATTACATAAAGAGAAAGACTGTACCGTGTGTATCAGATTCCAGAAGGCAGGGTATAAAGCAGCAGATGCTGATGAACCATGCATACATAAATACTTTCTGTACATTTGCCTGTACAGATACATCTTGGAGAATGTTCAGGAAAGTGTTCACAGTGGTGAGCTTTCACATAGACTTCCTCATTTGAAATTGAAATTTCCTGTGTTTGGATGGGCACGTGTCACTGTGGTATATGTGTGTGTGGGTGGATGCCAGAGGAGGACATTGGGAGGGGGGAGTCCTGTTCGGTTTCTCTTCATTCTTTTGAGACAGGCTCTCTCACTGAGCCTTGAGCTAATAGCCAAATAGCTCCAACCATCCTCCTGTCTCCCAGGTTTTACGAGGTTGCTGGGGATTGGAACTTAGATCCTCATGCATACCTAGCAAACTTTCCTCCCCTCTCCCCAGCCCCTGAACTTTCATTTTAAGGAACATGTATCACCAACCTTACAGATAGAGGAAAAAGTCTCCCACTTATGCCGTAGTTTCCACAGCACAGATAACTGTGGCTAATTATTGTTTTACATTTCACTTCATTGAAATCCCACCTTAAATCTCCTTTTCCTGTCGATGGGCCAGGCTTTATGTCTCCAGTGCATACTGGGTTCCCTGGATGACAAATATCCTGATATCCTGCCCCCCCTTATTTTCTTTTTCATCTTCCCTTAACAAAAAAAGAAAAAAGAAAAAATTAGTCCAGACAGTAGTAATGCATGCCTTTAGTTCTAGCATTCAGGAAGCAGAGACAGCTGAATCTCTGAGTTTGAGGACAGCCAGGGCTACACAGAGAATCCCTGTTTCAAAAGACCAAAAAAAAAAAAAAAAAAAAAAAAAGAAAAGAAAAAGAAAAAAAGAAAAAAATTATTTATTTTTATTCTTCCTGTGTGTATGCCTGTGTCCGTAGAAGCCAGAAAAGGGTGTCCAATATTCTGGGGCTGGAGTTATAGGCAGTTGTGAGCCACCCAACATGGGTGCATGCTGGGAACTCTGAACTTTCGTCCTCTACGAGGACAGTGCACACTCTGAACTGGTGAACCATCTCTCTATCCCCTAAATACTCCTTTGTCATCCTCTGTTACTGTCACATCCTAACATGACTATGTTGCCGGCTGCCTGCTGTCCAAGTTAAGTCATGGCTCCTGAGTGTCAGTCAGATCACTTACCATCTTATCCGTCACCAGCCAAGTTTCCAGGAACAAATTTTCCAAATTGATTAGTCAATAAATATTCATTTTAAAATAGCATATACTTACGGCAGCACAGGACATACATCCCAAGTACCTAGACATAGTAAATAGCTCCTTTCTCCTCAAAGTCATTTTTACACCGACCTCTCCATCTTGGGCTGCGCTGCTCGAGGACACCCCTGGAATACTGGCAGCACTCCCCAGTTTCTATCCAGACAGAAGTGTTTTATTTTAAATGGATCCCTATTAAAAACAAAAGAGAAGGTTAAAAATGCAAGGATTCTTTAGATATTCCCCTGGAAGATTCAGGCATACAGTTGTTTTTGGTTTGGGTTTTTTTTTTTTTTTTTTTTTTTTTTTTTTTTGTGGCTTGGTTGGTTGGTTGATTTTTGTTTGTTTGTTTTTTGGTTTGTTTTTTTTTTTTCCCTCTGTGTAACAGCTCTGGCTGTCCTAGGACTCTCTCTGTAGACCAGACTGGCCTCGAACTCAGAGAGATCCCCCTGCCTCTGCCTCCCAAGTGCTGGGATTAAAGGTGTGTGCCACCACCACCCTGCTGACATACAATTTTTTCCAAGAATGTAGCCTGCTCCTCTTGAGTGTATGGTTTGTTCCTGGAGAGAAACACGTGGGCCTATTTTGAGTTCAGAACTGATTTGTCCAAGCACATACATGTGTGTTTTACCTCTGGTATACACAAATGCATCTTTTTGTGGTGCTGAGGATTGAACCCAGGGCCTTGGGCAGGCTAGGCGAACATTCTTTCTACTGAACTGCATCCTTGATATAAATGCCTTTTTATCCGTTCAGTTAGAGGGGAGAGAGACGAGATGGGGACTGGGGGGAATGAATGAGAGAATGAACGTCTGCCTTCCTTAATTCACCCACTCTCTCCTTTCCCACCTCCTTCCATCCTGTCTGCAGCCAAGGTTGCCTTTTTGGGCTCTCTTGCTCCCTGGCTTCCTCTGGGAGTGGCCAGTGTAGACACAACAGGTTACTGGTGAGGGAGGAGAGAAGAGCCAGGGTATTGACTTCCCAGTGTCTCCCCACAATGACACCATGGCTGGTGCATTCTTTCCCACCAAAACTCTCAGCTCCTTCCAGAGGACTGTGATCAAGGAACTCGTTCTCTCTAGGTCACCCTACCCACTAAGAATGGTGACGGCTGTCTGTAACCAACCCATACAGTTGCTCTGTGTTCTTCCTGCGCTTTATATGATGTCTTCACTGAGCTTTGTTTAGATGACCGAGCCTAATGGCACATCTGATCCCTGTCCACTGTGACTGCTGTACCAAGTGCAGGACAGAGTGTGTGCAAGTGTTCTTGCCTCTATCCTATTCCTTACCAGTCAGGGCAGCAAGCAGCATGGGTTCACCCTCCTCTTCTCACTCTTCTGCCTGTCATTGGGTCTGCCTGGAATCCCAGCTTGGGCTCTGGCTTCTTTCTGGATTGTGTGGTGAGAGTGTCATGCACTCCCTAGTTTCACACTTGGTTACCAAAGCAGCTCGTCAGGATAAGATGGGCTTATCCGCCTGGGCCTGTGAGGAGGATCCAGCAGGCTCCAGGGGCTCCAGGCAGGCATTCATTTTCATGATCTCTTAGCCTTTTGGCCATTTCTGCCCATCTCCTCACTCTCTGCCAATGCTACCAGCCAGGACTCAAGAGGCTGCTGTGCCCAAACCCGCACGACTCGCAGGGTCTCCTGTTGGGTGTTTCCTGGACCTCAGCCATGCCTTAGTTCCCCTTGCTAAAACTGCCTTTCAGAGGCTCTGCCTTCTTTTTACTTCTCTTCCAAGATGTCCTCTGCCTCTGTGGGGAGACCTACTGGGTAACATCAAGGTAAGAGGGTGGGAAATGAAAAGAGGGAGGACACTGCTTCTGACTATGCCTCCTAACAAATAGGCCTTCAAGGGCAGACTTCTGTTTAGGAAGAGCTTTGACGTGCTATTTGGTGGAAGGGCATTCAGGTTCACTACAAAGCCAGCTGCCACATACATACAGACAAAACGGGCTTCTCTCCTCTCACTTCCTAGGATAAAAACCCCTTTAAGCTCTAGGTATATAATGTTTGGCCTATTCTATAAATACATAGAATGTATTAGAAGCCTTTTTACATGCATAGAGTCACACTGCAATGTTTATTCCACAATCCGTTTTATTCCTTAGCAACTATAATCATGGACCCTTTTTTCCCCCATCAATTCATTAGGATTTACAAGAATGATTTTAGCTGCACATTATTTTATGATATAAACTTACATAATATTTTTTTGGCTAGCCAGTTACTTTTTTCCTCTAATAAATAACATGGCAGTAAGTGTGTTATTTACATAAATTTGTAAAGACTTTTATCACTATCCCTGGAGGAAATTTACTTAAATGGGAATTTCTGGTCAAAGTTTTTATAAATGCTCAGCTTAAATGTTTGAGTTTATACTATAGAGACCTTATCATGGAGAAAGGGAAAAAAACACAACAAATAACACAACAGACTTCTCTGTATGTGTGCACATGCTCATATGTGTGCAGGTATCTGGGTCTGAGGATATGTATGGAAGGCAGAGGTTCCCATTTGGGTATATTCTGCAATCACTCTCCACCTTAGTTTTTGAGTCAGGGTCTCCCTTAGAACTTGGTGCTCACAGATTCAGCTGGGCCGGCTGGCCACTGAGCCTCCAGGATTCACCTGTCCCTGCTTCCCCAGAACTGGAATTACGAGTTTGCCACCATATCTGCATTGTTCTATGGATACTGGGAATTGAACTCATGCCCTCATGCTTGTGTGGCAGGAGCTTTACCAATGTCTCCACACTCCCTCCAGTTTCCTTTCTTCCCCATTTCCAGCTCGTATCTATCCACCAACATCACTTCCCCTTTGTCTGTCCACTAAGTTGTAGTTCCCAAGACTAGGTGTGTTCTTGCCCCTGCCTGTCTGCTTTCCCAGCGCTGCACTTTTATTGACTTGCCTAGTTGGCTTGGGCCTCGTTTCTGCCCTATCGGCTGTCCTCAGGTCTGCTTTGGACTCTTAGTCTGTAATGTAAACAACCATACTCAAGAGGATCTGTCTGTTGTTTCCAAAGACATTTTACAGTTTCTATTCAAGTGGGGTCAGAAAATGCACTTTGACTGGTAGCCAAAGGATTACAGGGACAGTCATCTGTTGCCTGATAGTATTTAAAATATCCTCCTTGATTTTATAGTCCATAAAGATTTTGTAGCATTTCAATCAGGTGAATTATGTCCTTCCTTTGTAGGACTTAACGTGGGAATCAGAATACTACAAGGACCTTTCTAGCATAAAAGCTCTCACTCCAAACAGATCTTCTAAGAAAAGTCTCCAATCTTCACACTTTTCATACTTGACTCTTTAATTATATCATTCATCTAAGAGAAAGGGCTTCCTTGGTTTATTTTCAGAGTGAGGGAATTGCTGATGTGTTCTCCACTATAGAAATTGTCCTCACAGAAGAACACATGGTGTACTTGGCAGATACAGAGTCTTACACAGTTTAGGATATGACACTTTAAAGGGAAGACCTATTGGACAGGCAGAGGCTGTGACCCTAGCTCCCAAATACCCTTTCCTGTATGGTTTGTCCTAATGGGGAAGTGGCGTACCCACTGCCACCATGTGGTCCCCCATGGTAGGTCAGCTCTGTGTCTAAACAGAGAAGTGACCAATCATTCCACAAGTAAAGCAGCCAGATATCATCATGGCTGCTCTCTGTAACCCCTGCATCTGGCTGGGAGGGATGTATCCTGTGCTTGAGGTTGGCCTGGTATCTATAGCAAGGTCTTGTTTCAAAGATTGGTCGGGCATCGCTTCCATCGGTATGAAAGTTTGTACTACGCGCCAGATTATGCCGTGTGCTATATGTGTACATTGTTTTGGTGAATTTTACTGAAGTCATTGACTGAGCGAGCTGTTCAGGTTAGCTTTGAGTCCAGTTGGTTCTCTGTCTCCAGCCTGTGTCCTCAATCTCACACTTGTCCTCTGTAAAAAAAAAAAAAAAAAAAAAAAAAAAAGGTGATGGGTTGGTATTATAGTGCCTGGGATGGATGAGAGAACAGAGGCGGCCATCCATCTGCCCACTTCTCAGGCTGACAGATACAGCATGGGTATGGGCAGATAGATGCAGCCTGCCTGCTGGCCCTAATCACTTAGTCTTGGGGTCACATGCAGAGATGTGTGACAACATAGAATGGCGAATGTGTAATAGTTTTACTGGTCAGTAATGGCGTATCCAGTCAAGGTTGAGTTAACCTGTGAGACTACTTACCTGCCCCCCTCCCACACCACACCGCAGTTCACACTTCTCATCATCCATAGCTTTAATCCTCCTTAGCTGTCAATCTCTCCAGGTCTCTGTTTTCTGCCCTAGAGAAATAATTTGGTAACTACTTCCCGCATTTGACGGTCTCTGAGAATCACCTCCTCTAGAACTGGAGACTTGATCTTTTCTATGAGGGTTAAAGGGCTCATTGGGAGGTGATTTTTGTTTTTTCTCAATTCCTCATTGATTTTTCAGTTTCTACTGAGATGGTTTTATCAAACAGGCTAAACGTAAAATGAAGAATACTAACTTCGATTCTTGGACAGTCGCAACCCATAATCCAGGCTGGTTTGAGCTTACAGCAATTCCAAGCTAAGTCAGGCCACACTGGATTCCTAGGCTGTCCTACAGCCTGGTGCAGCCTAATGTTGTGGAGAGCAAGGGTTGCCACAAATCCGTGGAAAATTCCATTATCCTGTGTTGGCTATTCAGGCACCTTCAGCTGTTTACATTTTATGGCGAAGAGTGCTTGTGACAGAACAAAGCTTATTCTCTGTCTCTTGGCTGTCCTCTTTCTTTGACCTTCTGTCCTCCTTCTCTGGAGATGTGGCCTGTCCAAAATTCCTCACCTCAAAAGCTATGATTGGCCAAGGGCATCCACCAAGAAAGGTCTGGAGAAAATGACAGGAGCTCGCTCCCTCTCTCTCTTTCTCTTTCTTGTGTTGTATTTCGTGCAGAGGAGGTAGATGAGGGCCCCACTGGCAGCCTGCTTACTCCTATATACATTATCTTTTCTCATTTCATCGTCCCAGCAACCTTGCGAGGTCCATACTTGAAGATCCCGATATTTCCATCCATGTGGAGGTGTGGCACAAGGAGGCCATGTCACCTCATCAGGCTCACAGTTTATCTTTAAGGTTTAATGTTTAATAAAGATTCTAAACCCCCCCCCCATCAGTGTAGAAGTGCCAACAGGGACCTTTTGACTACTCGATTGTACTGTGCAGTTGCTGCGTCGCCCGTTGCCGGTTGCTGTATTAATTACTTTGCTTGTTGCTGTGAGACAATACCTGACTAAGGCAGTGAAAGGAAGGTAGGGTTTATTTCAGGTCACAGTTTGAGGATATGACCCATCATGGTGGGAAGTTAATGGCGGCAGAGCTATAAGGCAGCTGGTCATCCTGCATCTGCACTTTAGAAACAGAGATGAAACCTGGTGCTCGGCTAGCTTGTATCTTTTTACTTTGAAACAGGTAATGATGAAAGATGATGGGGGTGCTAATTGGCTTCACTCTAGAAATGCTTTTGCTGTGTCTTGACTATACGATCATATTGTACACCTTTAACGCAATGCAGGGTGTTTTCTAAAGCAAAGTAAAATGTAAAAAGAAAATCTCAAAATCACTTTATTTTCTTACCCATAAAAAGGTCAATCTCCTACAAAGCTCTGTGTGGTGAGTACCTAATGATCTACTTACATCCTATTCAGCAGAATTAAAGTGAGTTTAGCAATGCCCAGAGGCATTCTGTCTAGACTGAAGACAGAGAATTCTGCACCAGGGAAGAAAGAAGCCATTGTCCTTATCTTTGTCCTTCTGAGGGAGCTATTTGTACCAAAGGGAGCTTTGTGGACTGGATTGCTGTCTTTCCCCCTGCAGCTTCCCTGGTGACCACCAGCCACTTGTGTCCCACCTAGAAGTCATCAAGCATACACTAAATGTGCCTCTGATTTCTCTAGGGTCTACCAGCACCCCGAATGGCTTATGGTACAACTTTATTGAGCTGCCCTACCACGGTGAAAGCATCAGTATGCTGATCGCCCTGCCAACTGAAAATTCCACCCCACTCTCTGCCATCATCCCTCACATCAGTACCAAGACCATTGATAGCTGGATGAACACCATGGTACCCAAGAGGATGCAGCTGGTCCTGCCCAAGCAAGTATCCCTTCTCTTGAAAGAAAGGATGCACTGCTCAAGGGATAACTGTCATATTGTATAGTAGAAACAGGAAGCTAAGATGGTTGGCTTGTAGAATGTGTGTTTGCAGGGAGAGCAGGCTGTCTTTTCTGAAAGCTTTCTCTGAGACCCTACAGTGCCTGTTTGTAGTGGGATTATGATGATACTCGAGGAATGGCCAAGGCCTTGGCCTTAGAACCTCCTCATGGGTGCAAATTCATAAACTCTGACAATTTCTAACATATTTCTTTCCATTCAGAGAATTGAAAAGCACACACGTATCTTCATTTAGTATGAATGGGGACACAGTAGTCCAAGGAGCTTGGTGAGATCAGGATAAGGAATGTTATGTAGGCAAAATACTTACACATCTAAACGATAAAGATAAATGCATCTTAAATGGTAAATACATCCTAACCACTCTCATAGAAGGTTACTGAAGAATGTTTAACCAAATATCTGATAGAGTGCCATGCCCATGGTCATGCTCACTGTGAGTGAGTAGAGGGTGTGTTGTCCTCTTGCCTGGCATTTAAATATTGGGGTTAGAAGTCAGACTACAGTGTGGAGTGGTGGCAGAGTTCTCCCTTATAGCATCTGTTTGTAAATATGTGCTGATTTTGTCATGTGTGAGTCATCGATAGCATCTTGATCCTCCCCCATACTTTCTGTTCTCTTGTAGGTTCACAGCTGTGGCACAGACAGATTTGAAGGAACCCCTGAAAGCCCTTGGCATTACTGAGATGTTTGAGCCACTAAAGGCAAATTTTGCAAAAATAACAAGTATGTCGAGTTGAAACCTTAAACTGCAAGAAAATGTTACAGGTCCTTATGTGCTCAAATCAAAATCACGAGTATGTTGCCCTAACTCTGTGCTAGTTTTAATTTGATGCCTTGTCAAAGGATGCTGTTGACTGTAAACCTGTTAATCAGCATTCATTTATTCCTGCATCTCATGTGAAGTCTGAGGGACCACAAAGATAAGGACTTCTACATGTTTTGCCTGTTACCTAAAACCTTGAATTTTTTTTTCCTTCCTCAATGCTGGGACTTGAACCCAGGGCTGTGTGCTTGCTAGACATGTGTTCTGTTGCTGAGCAATATTTGTAACTCCAGGATGATTTGCCTCTTAGTTAGGACTTAGTTGCTCTTTATTTTTGAATACAAACTTTTCCCTTTGGTTTAAAAAAAGAATCTGAAGACAATTTTTTTTTTAATTCTAAAACATTAGTTTACTTCCACAGAGCAACGGTACACTTGCCTGTATCCAGGAGTATATTTTGCCATTCTGAGATAACTCATTCAGTTTGCCTGATTATAACCCAAGCCTTCACCCAAGCAGCCCAAGCACCAGGGCATGTCTAGTATCATCTCCCTGTATTTGCCATCCTCTAACTCTTCTTGGAGTTTTTGAATAGTTCAGGTCTTTAACTTCGACATTTCGAATACTTTCCAAAGAAAAGCTATAGCTTGGATATGAAAAGTACTCCAGCGTGTATTTTAATCCTTGACTGGCAGAGAATGGGTTTTATTACCAGTTCCAGTTGTGTACTCAAGAATATCTGTAATATCTGAATATATACCTACACACACACACATATTGCATGCTCAAAACTATCTGAGTGTACGCATGCGCGCACGTGCACACGCGCACATGCACACACGCGCACATGCACACACACACACACACACCTGTCTTTGCTGGAACTGTAGCTCCACTGATTTTTCCCATTCCCTTTTCATTCCTGGTCCCCAGCCCAGAGCATTAGCATCACTTGTGACTGTTAGAAATGCATCTCTTGGGTCTGACCCAGACCTCCTGAGTCACAGCCTTTATTTTAATGGGATCCCTTGGCCTAATAAAGTTGGAGAAGCACTCCTTGTTCAGAATCACCTGTTAGGGTCTGAATGCTAAACAGGAGGACCAGGGGTCCTGAATCTCCTTAGGCTGTTTTCTTTCACCTTGTAGGTGACCTGAGCCACATAAACACACTCCTAGTCACAATTAGTCATATGAGAGCTGGGTGTTTATGCAGACAGGGCAAAACCAGCCCCCCCTCCAAAAAAAGCCTTTTGCTGTCCTCATCCAGACCCACGCCCCATCAGCTCATGCTGACTGGAGTTAGTGTCCTCCGGGACAGTGCTTCCCACTGGGAATAATCTGTTGCTTGGGCTCTGGTGAGAAGAAAATGAGAACCCACAGTGCAGTGTCCCCAAGATGCAGCTGCAGCTCTGTGCCTGGCCCCTCCCAGGGGTTCCCCTCTCATATGACTGTCCAGGTGGGTGAGTGGCGGGGGCTAGGAAAGCCAGCCCTTCCCTGCACCTAACTAACCATGTGATTAGGGACTCATTTCTTAGCCTGTGAGCCTCAGTTTCTTGGATGGACAATCTGTAATTGGACAATACCATTGTCTTTCTTCTTCTGGGGAAAAAGAAAAAATGGCATCTTTACAAATCTCTGTTGATGATTAGAGGTGCTAAAACATTTAGGGCCTGAGGATCCCTCCCAGAAGTAAAAATTACAAATCATTTAACAGAAATTGAAATCCACTACAAGTGACAGCCACCTAATGCCCCCAATCTGTGCGACAGCGGTTACTTTAAAAAAAAAAAAAAAAAAACTGGAAGTTGCCATGGCTTTGCAGTTATTCCTGACACTGGGGAAGGGGTGCAATTGACCAAGTGCTGATTTTGTGTTTTCTGGGCACAGGGTCAGAAAGCCTTCATGTCTCTCATATCTTGCAAAAAGCAAAGATTGAAGTCAGCGAAGATGGAACCAAAGCTTCAGCCGCAACAAGTAAGTGCTGGGTCACGTGATGGTTGGGTCATGTGGCAAGGCGGGAAAGCAGACACATCCCAGTTAGGTTCACTCAAAGACTCATTTCCAGCTGAGAACTGGGGAGGTAGGAAAGGGACACTGAGCCTTCGGGGACAGCAATGAGTATGGGTAGATGAAGTATTTCATGGCAATGAGGAGGAGGAGGTCGGAAAGACCCACCTTTAGATGGAAACATAATAGCAAGTATGAGAGCATAGCTCATCCGGTCAGAGCCTCACCTCTAGGTCCTTCTGTGTCCCTTATAGCCTCCATGAAGGGCCTATCTCCAAGTGTAGTCATATTAAGAGCTTAGTGCCCCAGAATAGGAATTTTAGAGAGACACAGTTCAGTATATACTACCTACTGTCTGTTTGTAATTCTGGGTAAAGCAATTTGCCCAGCCTGACTTTTGAGTTCTACTTCCTAAGAGCAAGCCTAAGTCATTCGTGTCATTCAAAAGTTTGAAGGCAGTACTGAGCCATTGTCCCAGACACTGGTAGTTATGCCAGCCTTCTCCCTCCTGCTAAACTTCATGGTCTTGTTTAATGGGGCCAGCCATTGGGCAGCAGAGTAGACAGATCGGACATCTATGCATCTGAAGAAGCTTTCAGGCCAGAGTGTAGTTCATGGGCAGATGACTTGCTCAGCAGTCCTGTTGTCCTGGGTTTATCCCCAGAATGACAATAATAATAAAAAGTACTTTGTAAAGCAGGTGTTTGGGCTAATGAGTGGAGCTGTAATATAACATAACAGGTGCAGATGAGCTGTCGTCTACTTTGTCATCACAAAGGGCACCAAAATGATACACGAAAGCAGAAGGCACAGAACCAACAGTTAAGCATTCTGAGCTGACCTTTATCTGCAGAAAGTGTGTTAAAGGGGTCCAGAGACTCCGTCAGCATGGCAGATGGGAAGAATAAAAATATAATAACCGCAAATATGCATTGGACACCCATTTGGCGGTGGTCTCTATCCTGAGAGCTATAGTGTTTTATGCCATTCAGTCCTCAGAAGTCTATGAGGACTAAGTACATCTATTGTGGAGATGGGGCTTTTAGAGTAACTGTGAAAAGCCCAGCCCAGTGCTCAATAAACAGTGACTGTTGAGACCATTATAGCATGCCAATTTATATGACAAAGCAAATGTTTCCTCAGACACCAGCACCTGGGAGTGGGTTGCTGGCCTGCTGCTGATTGGCTAACACATCTTCTTCTTTTCATAGCTGCAATCCTAATTGCAAGGTCATCACCTCCTTGGTTTATAGTAGACAGACCTTTCCTGTTCTTCATCCGACATAATCCCACAGGTGAGTGGTTCTTCTGTTTATTCCTGGCTTTCTGTGCTCAGACAGGTGCTGTCCAGCTACAGTTGTACCCATTAGTGTGGCCCCTAATCTGTTTCATGTCAACAGTAGGTGACACTGCAGATACCATAACAACCCACTTTGAAGAAGGAAAGCCAAGTCTGTGTTACAGAGTTTGATGGGCTCTTTTAAATGTTGCCCAGACTGTAGGTTTGGAAGAAGGTGGTGGTTTTTAAGAAGGTTCAGCATACTCTTCATAGCTTCAAAAATAGCTTAAAATTTTACAGCACACTCTGTCTTCACATTTTGCAAGGCCACTCAGATATAATGCCTTGGAAATTGTCCATGCAGTAGATCTTAGCACCACAGTTCATCCCTTAAACTACCCTCTGATCTTTAGCTTCTCTGTGTGCGTGACGAGGTGTAGGGGAGGTGATATATTGATACATGTGCTTATTTGTGTGGAGGGGTATGTGGTATGTGTGTGCATATGTGTGGTATGTGTACTTGTGTGTATAGTGTGTGTGTATGGTGGGGGGGAGGTATGCGGGTGACTGTATGCCAGAGGTCAACGCTGGTTGGCATTCTCTAGGTGCTATCTATCCTGGTTGGTTGTTTGCTTGCTTGCTTGCTTGCTTGGTTGCTTGGTTGGTTGGATGATTGATTTGAGATAAAGACCTGAGGATTGAAGATTAGGCTAGGCTAGGTAGCCAGCCAGCCCCAGGAACCCTCCTTGTCTCTGTGATATTGTAAGCTATAAATATTCACCATCATATTTGGCTTTTTCTATGGGTGTTGGGGAATGAATTCACATCATTATGTTTCATGGCAAACCCTTTACCTACTGAGCCATCTCACCAACCCACTAAGTTCATCTTTTAAAAAGAACTGACCAAAATATATTGTATGAATTTTTTCTTAATTAAAAAATGTTTTTTAAAAAGATAAGTAACTGAACAAAAAAAGATAGTAGAGCTGGAGAGATGGCTCAGCAATTAAGAGTGCTTGCTGCTCTTACAGAGGAGCTAGGTTCTGTTCCTGTTGTAGACAGAGTTTCTCTTCTGCCCGGTCCCACAACCATTTAGCCCCAAACAAACACACAGAGACTTATATTAATTATTAACCCATTTCTCTTAATCTAAGTATTTCCGTGTGGTCTTATCTTACTGGAGAACGCTTCAGCATGTTGCTCTTTCTGCAGCTACATGGAGTCTCTCTGGCAGCTCCGCTCTACATCCTCTCCCCAGAATTCTCCTCGTGTCATAGCGCCACCTATACTTCCTGCCTGGCTATTAGCCAATCCGTGTTTTATTCATCAACCAATAAGAGAAACATATATACAGAAGGACATCCCCATCATCTCTTTTCTGTCTAAATAAAAAGGAAGGTTTTAACTTTAACATAGTAAAATTCTATATAACAAAATAGTTGTCAAACAATAACTGTAGCTAACAATATTTAGTCCATTTACATTTGGCAAAATTTAAAGAAAATAGTCTACCATCTAATTTATCTTTGTGAGTGTAAAGTTTTATCTGTAACCTATCTTTTATAGTAACTAAGGAAAACCATAACTTACCTGTCTTCAACTGCATCAAAGACCTCAGAAGGATAATATATATAAACTCTAGAATTGACAGAGACTTCAGGTCCAGGTGATCTAATGCCCTCTGGCCTATGTAGCCACCTGTATTCATGTGATACAAATCATCGCATGCAGGCACACACATACATGTGAATGAAAGTAATAGAGCTCCTAAAAAATAAGGATAATAGCAGCCCCCTCTTTTTATTTATGAAGTATAAACCTGCCTTTATGGAAAGGTTAGTTTCACATCCATACACTGTGGGTGCTAATAGGTCTTATCATTTGCTATCGTTTTAATCAGAAGGTAGAGTTCCTTGTTCTTTTATCTCTTTGTTTTGTATGTTCTAATTTGTGTGTCGGAGCTGGTCAGCCCAATGTTGCAGCTTCTCGGCACATGTGGCTTCTCAACCTAAACTTTCATTAAAACGGTAATTAAAATGTCAACTTCTTAGTCGCACAATCCTCGGTGCAGCCACCACATCTGAGTAGTGGATTCCATCTTGCACAGTGAGGTGGAGACTGTGTCTGCCCTTGGAGAAAGTTCTAGAGAGGGCACAGATAAGCCAGAGGTTTCCCTCCCCGGCACACAGCACCTTCCCTCTTGCACCATGAGTTGATCTAAAGGAGTCCAACAGTGTCTCTCTCGCCCTCTAGGTGCTATCTTGTTCCAGGGGCAGATCAACAAACCCTGAAGAGCAGACAGAAGAAACCCATGCAAAGCCAAGATGACTTTGGTGTGAAGAACGACTGACTCCCTTCCCCACATCTTTCATAGTTCTGTTAAATATTTTTGTACACTGCTTTCCCTTTTGAAACCGGTTCATAGCAACAGTTTGGTGACGCAAGTGTTTCTGGTCAGGGCTGTGTCAGAAGAGAGGGCAGAATGGCTGAGATGCTGTAAGTGAAGAGTGAACAGGAGGACTTCAAGATGTCTAAAAGATTTCTTTAAACTACTGATCAGCTACCTAGATTAACAACCCCCCTTGGGTATTTGCTGTCTATCCAGTTCAGGATCTTTGTTTTGGTTTTTTTGTTTATATGTGTGACTTTCCAGGAGTTTAATCAGTGTGACAGGAAAAGCAAAAAGAAGACATTTTTATCGTTGTTTTTACGGGGAAAATATCGTTTGCCTTTTTAATTCTTTTCCCCTCACTTCCACCCAAAGGCTTGAAGGTGGCGAGGGGTGGGAGTAGCGAAGGCTGTAGCCTCTTCTGTGTGTTGTTTTTCGTTGTTGTTGCTATTGTTGTTTTATATAGTGCATGTATTCACTAAAATAAAGTTTGAAAACTAACGTGTCGCTCGACAAAGTTTGCTGTCAAGCTATGTGCCTGTCACTACTGGTCTGTACTCTTTGGATCAGCATTTTTGTATTTTGTACATGGTAAAAAAAAAAAATAAAAAAGTGTTGCGAGTAGTTAAAATGTAAAAGAAGCCATTTCTCTGAAAAAAAAAAAAATGACATCAAAAGAGACAGCCTTTTTGGAAACTTTGCCTCGACCTTTCACAGTAAGCCTTTGTACTTAGGCAGCTGGCAAGTACTTCAAAGCCCCTGGGCTTTTTCTATCCTTTTTCTTGCAACCTGACAAGCAATTGCTGTTCCTTGCCCCAGTGCTTCTGAGTTTTTAGAGCTCTTCCAGCAGTGACTGGTAGGGTGATCCCAGCTTGAGTCCCGGCTGCAGTTCCCTTGAGCATGGCTAAAAATTCCCCACAGACAAGTACTCCATAAAGTACAGAAAGAAATTTCTGGGGACTTCTGTATTTTGAAACTCCAAGCAACAGTCAATGTTTTGGTTCTGGTGACTGTCTTGAGGGATTGCTGTTTGAACTGACAATTTTTTGTTTCTTTGAGGGAGCTAAATTTTTCACATTGCATTTAAACATCACAACCATGATACCATTTACTGGGCATTTTTAAAATGAGTTTCTGGAAGGATTATGTAGCCTGTCATCAGAAATAGTTGAAAACATTGAAATGGTGAGATGGCTCAGCAGGTAAAGGAACTTGCCGCCAAGCCTGATGGACCTGAGTTCGATCCACAGGACCCACATGGTGGGAGAAATGACTCCCATAGGTTGTTCTGACCTCCGCATACACACTGTAGCTTGTGCATGCATGCACACACACACACACACACACACACACACAGAGAGAGAGAGAGATGTAATTTAAAATTTTAAGACCATTTAAAAACACTGCTCATCAAAACTTAAGAATTTATTACTTTATTTAAGCCCAGGAGGTCCACAATTTATGCTACATCAAAATTTCAGTCATATTCAATACTATGTGACCTTCTTTTCAGATACAATCTTAGTTATTTGTAAAGTGGACTAACTATGTTGTTTGCAGCTGCTTAATTGTGTGTATTTGAAACCACAGAAGAAAAGGAAGTAAATACCAAAAACCTATTTTGAATACTTCCCTGAAGCCACATACATTCTAGCAAACATTCCCCATGTAATTAATGCCGATTAGACCCAGTCTTAATGGGTTTTATTCTGCCCTGAGTCAGTAATATATTATGTATTACTTAAAACAGCAGTGTCAGTGGCAGTGAAATGAAAATTATGTACTGCCTTCATCTACTTGTTATTTACTCAAATCCTATGTTGTTTGGGGTTTTCTGGGGAATAGTATGTATGATACAGGTAGAGAGACATGAGAGTTTGTTACAGCGATTGTCTCCTATGCTTATGGAGGCCAAGACTCAAAGTGTGCCATCTGTAAACTGGAGAACCAAAGAAGATGGCAGCACAGTTCAAACGGAGGTCTGGGCAGTGAAGGGAGCCGTGATATAACTCTGCCAGAGGCTTGAGAACTGGGGCTCGAATATACAGGCAGGAAATGGGGCCCTACCGCCACAAGAGAGGAAATGTTGCCTTCCCTGTATTGTCCTAGTTTATTCTTCATGGATGGCATGATGTCTTCCCCCCTCAGTGAAGGTGGGTCTTCCTTTGTCCCCTGACACAAATGCCACTCCTCTGGAGCACCCTCAGACAAACCCAGAAGCAGTGTTTACCACCTACACAGGCACCCATCTTTTCTACTAGGCAGGTGTCTACCAGGTACCAAATACTGGGAAATCCTTTTCCCAAATCTTGGCAGGGACAGACACAATCTTGGCATAGCAAAGTACTTGCCTGTTTCAAGAACATGTATGAAATACAAAAGCAGGACAAAATGGAGAAGAGTCTAAGAGAGATGTTCAAGTGTCTACAGAGCCAAACAGTGTCTGGACTTCCAACTCTTCCTAGCAGTGCCCCTTCCAAAAAGGACCAGAAAGTTCTCTGGATGCTGGAATGGACCTCGTGAATAGTAGAGAGATGGGCCATTCTCCAAGAATACGTTGCTCATACTTCTCTGGTTGCATTGAATTTCCAAGTGTCTGGGAAAGTGTCAGAGTTTCAGTGATGCACAGAATTTAGGAAGTCGTGGCATCAAGGTACCAGGCTATACTTTGCTCCCTTAGTTCTCTCAAGTCTGCCATCTCTACTGTTCCTCTACTCAACACCCATACTCTGTTCCTAGCTGGTCCCGGAATCAAATCTATTTGCAATTGTTCCTCTCATCTTTTTTTAAATGCATAACTTTTTACCTTGTGATATATTTAAGCCAATCACTCTGCAGGCCCTGTCTTCAAAAATACCAATTTTCTGAAAGTTCTTTTCCTGGAGGGAAACTGGGATAAATGTAAGATATGGAGACTGCTAGGAAAATTACAGGCCTGTGAGAGACTACTTTCACTCTGCGGACATGGTCGAGCGAGTGATTTACCATAGATTAGATGCCACACTGAGTCTGAGCAGGAGGCAGGCTGCAATTTTCTTAAAGTAACAAAATGGTAGACCTAGGGGAAAATGGAGGCAACTACCAGTGAAATCACTCTTCGGTCACTTAATGAGATGGGTTCTTTCAGTTTTTCCTGAGACACTGGAAAATGAGAGCAGACACTGACCCAGATATGCTAGGTGCTCTGATGTCTTACTGGCCTAGCAAGTGTTGTCCCATAAAGGAAACAATGACAGGTGACCCGGAAAACATAACTCCAGTCACCCAGAACTTTCCAAAAGGGTTCAAGGGAGTGTCCTTTATGCCTGTCACTTTGTTTTTTCTGAAAATGAACTGGGTGATGCCTACACTTCACAGGAAGGGTCTGAGGAACTATAGTGGTTCAGTAAGACTCCTTTCAAGGATCCATCAGCAGTGACTTCTGGGGAAATGAGATCTGGCTAAGCTGCGCGACTCAGTTTCCTGTGACTGTTGAAATGGTGTGTCCTCTGCCTACTGAGAATCTACTTGAAAATGCCACAGAGTGGATAGCCATTGCTGATTCTTTTCAAGACAGGATCTCGCATAGCCTCAGACTTAGTGTCACTGAGGATAACTGAACTTCTGGCCCTATTGCCTCTACCTCACAAGCGCAGGGATGACAGCCATGCGTCACCAGGCTCAATTTATGTGGTACCAGGGCTTTGTGCATGGTAGGCAGACGCTCTACAGACAATTGGACCTACAGCCCACACAGCATTCTCTGGGGATTCCCAAACTACTGTACTGTTTTAAAAAGTCATTCTAAAGTCTTTTGATGTTATAATTACATCATTTCTTCCCTTCCCTTCCTTCAAGCCCTTCCACGAGCCACCCACTCTCCTTGAGCTCTTCCAGATTTACGGCCTCCTTTAAGTGTCATTGTCGTTGTTATATGTGTATTCCTACATATGTAACTACAACCTGTTTGGTCTGTATGGTATTTACACACATGTTTCAGGACTGACTGGTATTGACTCTTCCCACTCTCCGTTTTCGTTAGTTGCCTGTAGTTCTTTGTCTGGAGACAAGCTTTTCCTTCTACATTAGCATGTCTGTTGGTGTCTTCCTTGTTCAGCTCATGTTTAGGCAGCCATTGGTTGAGTCCTCATGGTTGTAGCTTCTCTGATATCTCTAGGAGACACAATATCATAGCAAACTTCCTGTTCCTCTGGCTCTTAACTAGCTGCTCTGTCCCCACAGTGATCTTTGACTCTTGGGTGCAGGAGTTGGGTTGTAGATGTATCAGTTGTCACTGAGTTTCATAGTTTTGCACTTTGTTTGGTTTTGGTTTTCTGTAATGGGTTCCTTCTGCTGCAAAAAGAAGTTCCCTTGATGAGGGGCGAGGTCTACACTTCTCTGTGGGTATTAGGATAATATTTACAGTGTATTTAGGGATTATGATGGTTTAGTAAAGTAGCAGTTTTAGGTTCTCCAAGATCTAATTCTAGGTAGTTGGCTAGGTTTCCATCACCAGGCATGATTTGTCTCTTATTGAGTGGGTCTCAAGTCCAATTAGAGAGCTGTTGGTTACTGCCAAGGTTTGCATGGACTATATATGAGCTGAGCTTAGCGACATAGGCCTTTAATCCCAGCACTTGGGAAGAAGATGCAGGAGGATTTTTGAGTTTGAGGCCAACCTGGTCTACAGAGAGAGTTCCAGAACAGTCAGAGACAGGGTTTCTCAAAAACCTGTCTCAAAAATAAATGAATATATGTTATGCATAGGTTTTTTTCTGCTGGTCTGGACCCACCGCCATGCCAGCCCCAAATAACACATAGAGGCTCTGTATTAGATATAAAGCTGTTGGCCAGATTTTTGTTTCTTATTGGCTAACTCTATCTTAATTGTTAACCCATTTCTATTAATCTAAGTATTTCCATGTGGTCTTATCTTACCGGAGAGAGGAGTCCGTGTTCTGCTCTCTCCAGTCCTCCATCTTGGATTTCCTCTCTACTACTTCCTCTCTCCTCCTAGTCTCCTAGTCCTGCCTATCTTGCTTTCCTATTGGCCAACAGTGCTTTATTCATTAACCAATACAAGAAACATATTTACAGAGTGACATCTCCCATCAAATCATATATATATATATATATATATATATATATATATATATATATGATATGAAGACTTACATGTATTATAGGTATTTTAGGTAGATAAAAAATGTAATTCCTCATAACTTTTTCAGACACCCTATTTACCCACCCCCTCCTTCTATATTCATCTCCATTCTGTCCCAAATTACCCCCCATTTTTCCCATTTCCCCCTTTAGGTCACTTATACTGCTAGCCCCCTCTCTATTGCTCAGCCCTGGATTCTGCTTTGCGGGGACAATGAATGTCATCAGGGACAGTGAGGCCTCCCTCCCTTGCGCCCAGGATGTGGGGTTGCCTCTAGACCTTGGCTCCCTGGGCTTCCCATGCCCTGAATACCACTGTGGTCCAGGAACGGGAAACGGCTTTGGCCGAAACTGGACATGGCCCCAGGGACCTCTGAGAGAGCAAGTCCTGGCCCAGGGCAGTGAAAGCCGAAGTAGCATGGCCACAGGACTGGACCTGCCCCCACGGGACCGCCGGGAAAGAGTCCTGGGTTAGGGTTAGGGTTGGTTTGGGTTAGGTTTAGGGTTAGTGTTAGGGTAAGGGTAAGGGTAAGGGTAAGGGTTAGGTTTTATGGAAAGGGAGATTAAGATGAGCATGGAGGCCCGGGCTCTGACATCAAGGAGCCGGCATTTGGAGCCTGGCTGGCCGTCTAGGAGCCATCTGCATTTCTGTGAGTGCATTTACCCAACTAGGCCCAGATGAGGTAAAGAGTAGCCGGCCCCAGGTTATATATTCACATCTGCAGACTCAGAGGAACCTCAGAGGAGAGAATATATAATGTTCTTCCTGGGTCTGGGTTTCCTCACTTAATATGATTTTCTAATTCCACCCACTTACATACAGTTACCTGTTCATGAGTTCCTTTCCTTTACAGCTGAGTGGGATCCATAGTGTACATGTACCACATTTTTACTATCCACCCATCATGTGAAGGTCATTGTCTTCACTTCTTAGCTACTGTGAACAGAGAAGCAATGAACACAGCTAAGCCATTATCTGTTTAGTAAGATGTTGAGCCCTTTGAGCATATGGTAGATTTATTTTTTAACTTTTTGAGAATTCTCCACACTGATTTCCAGAATGGCTGGACCAATTTGCAATCCCACCAACCCACATCCTCTCCAGATTTGTCAAATTCCTTTTGTCCTGTCTCCAGAGTCTCGAGGAAGGACACAGATGTGATTTAAATGAGAAGCATGCTGGACAGAAATCAATGTTTCCATCATCCCACAAGCACCACTGACCAATCACTTAGCAAACATAAGTGAACTTTTAAACTTACCAGTCCAGCCTCCATCTGAAATCAGTAAGCCCAGCACTAAGGTAAAATACGGGGGCCGGGTTAGGAACAGCCCTTCCTGGATGTGACACCTGTCCTAGTGTCAAGAACTGAATCCTGGTGACCACCTGTCAGGTTCCCATGGACACCTCTGCCAAGTCAGTCAGCTGAGTGTTCTCTACCTTTGTCTCATTAGCTATCGGTCTCTGTTAAATGTCTCCACGTGAAGGTGCTTGTGTAGGAGGAAGCATCTTCAGCAAGCTGTTCTCAGGTTTAGAAATAACCTTTCTCCATCAGTAAATGACCTAGTGACTCATCTCTTCTGCTGCACAGAAAGGACCAGAATAGATTAAACTCATTAGACCACTTTGCAGTTTTAATGTAGCAGGAACATGGGGAACCTGGCAAAAAGGTATTCTGAATAATCAAGACATGCAGATCTTTTCGCAATGGCAGGGATGGTAAGTTTATGGTGTTTAGTTTTACTTTTCCTCCAAGAACATTTTTCTTAAATCATTAGTTTTTGTGTTATTAGTGACTGACAGGCAGCTGAATACACAAGTATCAGTGGGAATGCAAACACCAGCTGAGCATTTCTTTTTCAAAAGTATGTGCCTATAGCTGTGAGTTAACTTCTTTGTTTTGTTGTTGTTTTGAAATAGGGTCTCACAATGCAGCACAGGCTGGCCTTGAACTTGTGATCGTCTAGTCTCAGTCTTTCTCATTCTGAGTGCTGTGGTTCTATTCAGCACACCAAGTTTGTGGCTTGTGATTAAGACGGGGGGGGGGGGGGGCGGCGGCGACAGGCAGGAGGAGGTAGGAGTGAGGAGCAAATTGGAGTGTTTCAGAGTTAGTTATAGGCTGGCCTCCAACTTTTATTGCCAAACCTTTGATCCTCCTGCTTCTACCTTCTAAGTGCTATGATGCCTGGCCTGAAGATTTTGAGTGCATGGATTTTCTTCTGGTGAAAGGGCCAGGGTAGCCTTAATTTGCAAGATGAGAATAAATCAAGCTATCCTCAGTATTCTGCTGAGAGCCCTGGACTTCGTGTGTTCTCATACCCAAAGTCAAGAGCCACAGCTCTAAGTCTTCAGACTGAGGTCTTTACAAACTTGGGTCTTTACAAACTGAGGATTAGAACGATGGTGCAGTGCAGGCTATCTGTGAAAGGGATTGAAAGCAGTGGGCATCAGAATGCAGGCCTGGATGGTACACCACTAGCTGCAGGATGTCTGAGTGGGCATTCAAGTAGTAAAAAAAAAAAAATCTTTAAACATTTTTATTTTCAGCTTCCATACTGTTTTCCCCTTTCCATTGAAAATGGAAATGAAAAACTGAACACTCATGTCTTGGCATCAGAGTGAAGTGTGCGTGTATCCAATCCCTAACTACAGAACCCTGAGGAGAAACAGGAAGTGGACTAGCTTGGGCACACATTTTCATGGAATTGTCAAGCTGTGTGTGGCCTGGAAAAGTCATGTCACATAATCGTGTGCCATATACATGCATCCTATCTGGTTTCCAACAGGTTTGTGACAGCCTAAGTTGTGCTGTGGGGCTGGAGCACCATCTTGTGGTCAGGATCAATCCAGGATTACAAAAAACAGCTCTTGGTTTGACCTCTTAACCCAGAACTATAATCCCTAGTACATTCTCTTCTATGACTTTGAGAATAATTTTCTCCATTTTATATATCCATACAGTAAAATACGGTTTGAATTTTAAATTGCATGGCTTATGTTATCCTAGTTGTCCATTCTTCCATTTTTTTTTTTTTTTTTTTGGCTTAGGATCTTGTGGGTTTAAATTATAGTGAAAAAAGACAGGAGAGGTAAAATATAATAGATGGCTATCTTTTCAGTGCCAAACCAACAATGTCTTCATAACTGGATAATTCCCTTATGTCCTTATGACCGCCTTTACAATTAGGATAAGGCATTGGTCAAAAAGCTAGCACCCCAGATGATCATTAGATGAGCTTAGTCATGTGCTCCGCTCACTATCCTTGAAACCCACATATTCCTCTAGACCATGTATGAAGTTTACTCTTACAGGGTAAATCTTTTAGAAATTGATTCCAAGTTTTCAGCTGTTTCCAATGGAACTGTGGAAATACGCTGGTCTGTCTACATTCCAGACCATCATCCCTTCTCCATGGTTTTAAAAAGACTTAAAATAATTATAGCCTAACAATTTGTGTTCAAAGACTTTACTTAGAAATGTTTTAAAAGTATATTCCTTATGAAACATGTGGGTCTTTTTCATTGCATTTCATTTTATTCTGAAGCTACATTTGTTCCTTATGTAAATCTGCATGTACAGAGATGGTTTTGAAGCTTGAGAGCTGAAGGGAAGTGTCACAAGCCAGGTTTTGCCCCCCCCCCAAACTGGTTCCTTTTCCTTTCTCTGAATTCAGTTAATAAGGAAAAAGTGGAAGTACACTAGGAAATCAAGTTTGCATCCCTAGGGACGAAGAGGCTATAAAGAACTGGGAAGGGAGGCTAAAAAAAGCGCAGGACTAGCCATGACTTATTTTTTATGCTTTCTTGCCATCTCCACAGCCATGATCACCTGTCAGGGCACTGGAAGCCATGCTGTGTTAGCATGCATTTGGGATCATAGTGAAGTTAGAGACAGGTAATCTATCAGCCTGAAGGAACATGGGCTTCCAACCTCCCATCCTCAAAGATAAGCAAGGTGAGTGTGGGTCAGCTAGGTCCCCAGGCCTACTGTAGATAAGAGAGTTCTCATTTAGCCTTGTAGGCTAAGGTCTTACAACCTGAGCAAGAGAAGTCAGAGACTGCATTTTCCACGTAACTCTGAGAAAGAGAAATGGAGTATTGAGTTTGCCAGTGAATTCACCCAAGACTAAAAGGAATGCTTGCCTAAAGAAACCTGCAATGGATTCTAGCTAGTTTGGCATTTGGAACACGGTGGGCCTGTGTTGGACATGCCTGTTTTGTGCCTCATGCTACAGCTGACTCCACGGTGTTGAAAGGTTTATGTGAAGCTGACTCATGGGTGACAAACACTGATGGCAGATGTCATTCTGTATATATGTTTCTCATACTGGTTAATGAATAAAACACTGTTGGCCAATAAAAAAGGAAGATAGGAGGGACTAGGAGACAAGGAGGAAAGAGGAAGTAGTAGGGAGGAGTCAAGATGGAGAGTCTGGAGAGAGCAGGACATCAGCCAGCTCTCTGGTAAGACCATGTGGAAAAATGTAGATTAACAGAAATGGGTTAATATTTAAGACAGAGCTAGCCGATAAGAAACTAGTACCTGGCCAACAGCATTATATATAATACAGAGTCTCTGTGTGTTAATTGGGGCTGGCGTGGCAGCAGACAAAGACCAGCGGCGGGAGGAAAAACCTACTCCTTACAAAACACAAATGGTGTCTGCACTGCTGGGTTTTGTCTGTTATCTTTGCCTTTAATTGGAACTGAAGTTAAAGCTCAAAAAACTAAGATTAAGAAACAAAACAACAAAAATAGTGAACTAGGAAGATACGAGTTCCAGGCAAGCCTTGGCTACTAATGAGATTCATCAAACAAAAACCACAATGAAACTTGGTTATGAAAACTACTAGTTTACTTGACTAGCAACCTCTCAGATGCCCTGTGGAAACAATTTCTGTTACCTGTGGTATTGTGTCTGTTATATAAGACACAAGTTCCACCTTTCCGGCCAGTCCCAACAACGGGAACAACAGGCTTTTTTTCCAAGTGGGCTGGAAGTCACTGGCAGAGGGTGAGACTGTAGAGAGAGCTACCTTCTCCACATAGTGTCAGAGGGCTTCCCTTGCTCTATCCAGGCCACAGCTTTGCAATGTCTCTCATCTCAGTGCTTTTCTAGCTTCAGAATGAATACTGTGTAGACTATTTTGTCACAGGCCTAGGAATTTTGCTCTGGTTTTCCAGGGGCAGCCCTGTAGAGACCAGAAACAAACACACTCAAGACTTCATGAATCAGGGTTAAAATAGTCCTGTGATCCAGCTCTGACCTGCAGCCATCCCCTACCCCTGTGATCTCTCAAATGAATAGGAAGAAACACGGAACTCCTCATAGTAGCCAGGCAGGGATTATTTTTTTTCCATTTTTTTATTTATTTTATATAACCAAGTCCATTTAAATGAAAACAAACATTTATAGACAATATTTGGGAATTTGGGCGTCGTTCTTGCCAAACTACTTCCTGCTGGTAAGGGGCGCTGCATCAAAGAAGAAGTCTGTAAGGCTGTTTGTCCAGCTGTTTTGAATGTAGGATCACCTGGTACTCTGTTTCAGGCGGTCTGGCTTGATCAAACCACATTAGTCTGGAAGGAATCCACAGCTTTTCATTTTCTGTGGAAACAAAAATAGAAATCCTTTTCCCCAGTAACTTGTCCTTGAACTTAAATTTTTGAGTCAAAGCATTTTTTTATTTAATTTATTATTTTACATGTCGATCCCAGTTCCCTCTCCCTCCTTCCCTCCTTCCCTCCCTTTTACCCTCTCTGCCCTCTCACATGCACTCTAACCACCCTCCCCTCCCATCCCCCCACCCCAATTCCATATGTAGGGGAATGCCATCCAGTTGGGGTCATGTAGATCTGTCAAGTCATGTGAAGTAGGGACTAGGGCTTCTCTCCTGTCTCTAGATTAAGGCAGTTATCCCTCCATGGGGGATGTGATCACAAGGTCCTTTTGTACACCAGGATACATCCTGGCTCCACTGTCTGAGGTCCCTTAGACTGCTCAGTCCTTCTGACTAAGACCCATATTCAGGGGGGGCCTGAGTCAGTCCCATGCTGGCTTCCCAGCTATCAGTCTTGTGACCCATTAGCTCCTCCTTGTTCAGGTAAGCTGTCTCTATGTGTTTCTGCCACCTGGTCTTGTCCTCTCCATCTGCATCTGGGTTCTACTTCGACTCTGTTTATGTATGGGCATTTGCTCCTGTTTCCAACAGACATTAGTTGAGGGCTCCATGGATAAGTTAGTTGTTGATCTCACTATCTGGGAAGGGCATTTATAGTAGCCTTTCCACGGAAGCTCAAATTGTTAGTTGGCAGCAGTCTTGTAGTTCTCTAGACCTTTCTTTGTGTTCAATTTTATCTTCAAACCAATATTGGCTCCCTCTTTTTTGTGTTCTCTCTCTCAATCTCTCTCTCTCTCTCTCTCTCTCTCTCTCTCTCTCTCTCTCTCTCTCTCTCTCTCTCTCTCTCTCTCCTGTCTTCTATTCTTAACCAGGCTCAATCTTCCTGGTCGCACGTGTTTTCCTTTCCTCCCCCTCGTTTTCTCCTACTTCTCTCTCCATTCGCTGCCCCCCCACTTCCCCTATGCTCTGGGGAACTTGTCCCTTCCCAGTTCTGTGAGGGACTTTATATGAATCTCTTAGAATACACCTTGTATCCTAGTTCCTCTGGTGGTGTGAATTATAGGCTGGTGATCCTTTGATCTAGTTCTAAAATCCATATATGAGTGAGTACATACTGTGTTACCTCATTCAGGATGGTTTCTTCAAGTGCCATCCACTTGCCTGCGAATTTCAAGATACCATTATTTTTTTCTGCAGAGTAGTATTCCATTGTGTAGACGTGCCACATCTTCATTATCCATTCTTCAATTGAGGGGCATCTAAGTTGCTTCCAGGTTCTTGCTACTACAAATAGTGCTGCTATGAACATAGTTGAACAGATGTCTTTGTTGCATGGATGTGGATCCTTTGGGTATATGCCTAAGAGGGGGTATGCCGGGTCCTGAGGAACCGCCATACTGATCTCCAAAATGGCTGTACGAGTTTGCACTCCCACCAGCAGTGGATGAGTGTTCCCATTTCTCCACATCCTCTCCAATATGAGTCATCATTGGTGTTTCTAATTTTAGCCATTCTGGCAGGAGTAAGATGGTATCTCAAAGTTGTTTTGATTTGCATTTCCCTGATAGCTAAGGATGTGGAGCACTTTTTAAAGTGTCTTCCAGCCTTTTTGATTTCCTCTATTGAGAATTCTTTCTTCAGTTCTGTGCCCCATTTTTTAATAGGGTTATTTGGTGTTTTGTTGACTAGTTTCTTGAGTTCTTTGTATATTTTGGAGATCAGCCCTTTGTCGGATATAGGATTGGTGAAAATCTTTTCCCAGTCTGTGGGCCAGTCAGGGATTATTATAGAATAACAAGATCCACTGTCGAGGGTGAGCATGTGCTATGACCTAAGGGGCTACTTAGAGGAAAATACTCTCAGATGATTGGCTAACAAGACCACTATGATGACCTACGTGCCTAAGTTGCCAGGTGCTGTATTTTCAAGGGTCTGGGATGGTTTTTGTGAAGTGTGTTTTCCAGTTCACACGATCAGTAGACCCTTTTGAATGAACTCTTAAAGGGGAGACATGGTACCTTTGTCCTTTTGGAGTTTCCTACTAGATAGTAACCTCAGGCCATTTAGATTTGTGCAGAGACAATGCCAGAGATATGTCTCGGATTCTATTTTTCAACCAAACAACAGCAAAGTCAAATGATGGGGGAGATTAAAAAGAAAGAAGCCCTGTTAGAGCTATTGGAACAGCTGTGCTACATTAGGTGAAAATGGGTTTCTCTAAGTGGGGTCCAGCAAAGCACTGGCCACTTTGCCTTTCCACCCTGTGGCACTGGAAAGCTCACAAGTATTTCTCTCTGTAAGGAGTTGGTTTTTCCGCCTGCCGCTGGTCTTGTCCCACCGCCGCGCCAGCCCCAATTGACACACTGAGACTCTGTATTTGATATAATGCTGTTGGCCAGGTACTAATTTCTTATCGGCTAGCTCTGTCTTAATTATTAACCCATTTCTATTAATCTATGTATTTCCACATGGTCTCATCTTACCGGAGAGCCGGCTGGTGTCCTGCTCTCTCCAGACTCTCCATCGTGACTCCTCCTTACTACTTCCTCTTTCCTCCTCATCTCCTAGTCCCACCTATCTAGCTTTCCTATTGGCCAACAGTGCTTTATTCATTAACCAGTATGAGAAACATATTTACAGAATCACATCTCCCATCATCCCTCTCTTTAACTGTTTTTCACACATAAAATTTGTATTGCTGGAGATACAAGAGGTTGGCCTGGAAGCTGGTGATGAGGCAGTGGTCCTGCCGAGACCAGGCTGTGCTCTGCTGTAAATTACCCCATATTGGGTAAATGTTTCAAAGACTGCGCCTGGTCCTGAGAGACACCCTTACTTTAAAAGATTGACTTGGTGTATAAGCATGCATGTATGTGTACAACATAGGTGCAGTGCTCATGGAGGCCAGCAGAGGGCATCAGACACCTGAAATTCAAGTTACTGAAGGTTGTGAGCCAGCACATAGGTGCTGGGAAGGATACTAAGTGTGCTTAACTGCAGCTCCATCTCTCCAGGTCCTGAGAGACTACAATCTGCTTTTGACTGTTTTGAGGATAGAGGATGACTGTGCACCTGTGCAAACAAATGAATGGCAGCATGTGTCTGGAACCACCATGCACACAGAATGACGAATTGCTTATTCCCCCAAACAGGGAATCCACAATTATATAATTTATTGGGCATGGATTAAGACAATAGGGGCACATTGGCATATTAAAATTGTATTAGGGACAACAGACTCAAGAACTTACTGAACACATGAGACAAGAAAGCCAACCTGGGGTTCTGCTTGGGAGGGCTACGAACAACTAACTCTCCTCATAAAGCACTTGGAAGTCTAGCCCCTTTTCCTACGTGTACTATGCACACACAACCCTATCCATACAATACACGCCTTAGGAACTCAGCTCCTCTTTCCCATAAGGGAAAGCCCCAAACAATAATCATGGCTACTAAGAATCTTCATCCACGTGGCCTGCTGCTCCCTGCATGACATTCTGAGCTTTTCTATTGCTTTACATAAACCTTCCTAGCAACTCTGTCATCAGTGTGACCTTTTACTTCATTATTGAACAAAGCATCAAGAACCTGGAGACACCAGTCCAGCAACAGCCTGAAGACCTAGGAAAAAGGCCAACCAGCAGGATTTACAGCCGTGGTAGAGGCAGGCAGTCCATGATGCCTAACCAAGGAGGGCACTGAGTGAACAAAAACCCTGATCTCTTCTGGGGTTCACTGGCCAAAATCAACATCAAGCCCAAAAGGACTCACCTGGGTCCTGGACCCTAAGATGAGGTGGACACTTAGTGCTGCAATGGCCCCCACTGACCTGGCATGTGACAATCAAGTGTAGGCAGCAAGGACCAACAGAGAACTCGCAACAGTCCCAGGCTTGAGCTCAGCTCGATACCTATGACAATGGACTCTTCCTCTTCCTTCAGTCAGATCTGTCCCTGTCCTTTTGCCTCTACAGTGGGACTCTGTCCGGTAGCTTTGTTCTCAAACTTGTGACATTCATAGCCACTGCTGCTTCTGCAGCCTCTTTCTTGCATCAATACAAAAAGGAAATGGATCTAAAACAATAACTTTTTATTCATATTACAACAAACTTCACATATTTGACTTTACTTCAAAGCTGGAGCTTTGCACAAATTATACACATAGTAATAAACCAACATATATGAGAAACATAAAATGAAACAAATACCCGTCATCTGATAAACACTTGTTTAATTTTAGGAGTACAGTAAAAATAATGAGACAGGTTCCTCCCTGCATTTTGTCCCTCTGGCACAGTCTCACTGCTTTGCTCTAGACATGATGGTGTCACCCTGCTTGCTGCCTAACTGGCAATGCTGGTTTTCTCTGCTTTTGAGCTCTCTTTGGGCTTGGAGTAGTTCCAGGGCCGTCTGTTCTCTGTGAATCCGTAGAGCTTTCTAAGTGCCACTCGAGCAGCTTCCTCCTCTGCAACTAGTACCGTTTCCCCAGGTCCTTCTGCAACCAGCTTTTTATCACTAGAAAGAAAACAGACAGTTATCCTGATCGAAAGGAGGACAGAGCACATGAAGGAGTTAACACCTTGCATTCCATTCCATTCCATGAGAATATAATAACCAAGGGCTGGAGAGATGGCTCAGCAGTTAAGAGCTCTGGCTGCTCTTCTAGAGGTCCTGAGTTCAATTCCCAGCAACCAAATGGTGGTTCACAACTATCTGTAATGAGATATGGTGCCCTTTTCTGGCCTGCAGAAAGACATTGGGGCAGAACACTATATACATAATAAAGTAAATAAATATAATAATCCATGAGGGCCAGTATTTCCCAAGTCAAAGCACAAAGTAGCAAGAGGATCAGGTATTCAAAGGTTAGAGCTGGGTATGGTGGTGCACACCTTTGGTACCAGCATTTGAGAGGCAACGACAGGCAGATCTCTGAGTCTGAACCAGCTGGGGTCTACATGGCAAGTTTCTTAGATTAGAATAATCTTCAAATATTGGGGAAATGTTTGCAGAAATTTTAATCTGGTTATCTTAGACACTAAATGTTCATATCTAGTACTCTAGTTGAACTCTCTCTCATGCTAGCTCTCTTTCTCTGTCTGTCTCTGTCTCTCTCTCTCCTAGGCAAACATTCTACCACTGAGCTATACACATCTACCCTACTTTAATCTTAAAATCTGAAATCAATTTCAGAGAGGTCTTTTTCTAACAAAACTAAAAGGCTCCAAATGGGTTGAAACTTTGATAGACAGCAAAGCTCCTTTGTTCTAACCTGAGCTAATTGAAGCTGCTGCCAAGAACAGATTAAGGTAAAGTCCAACAGATAGAAATCAAACTTATTTTTCATATAGAAAATATGAAGTTAGCTTATACACCATGAAATTCTACAAACAGCTGGCCAAAAGTGACTTGGCAGGAGCTGGAGGAAAGGCTCAGTGTTTCAGAGCTCTGGCTGCTCTCGCAGCGAATCCAGGTGTAGTTCGCAGCACCAACACAGCAGCTAGCAATCATCTGTAACTCCAGCAAGACTGAAACCTTCTTCTAGCCTCCACATGAATGTGGTACAGACACACACACAGGCCAATACTCAGACACAAAATCTTTAAGTTACTATTACCAAAACACAGTCTTCTTCTGATAGGAGAAAGAAAAAAAAAAAAAACCAAATATCAGAAATAACCCCACCCACAACCCACTAGGGTCTCACTGTGTAGCTCTGGCTGTCCTGGATATAGACCAGTGTGGCCTTGAACTCAGAGATTTGCTTGCCTCTTCCTCCTGAACGCTAGGCTAGGACTAAAGGCTCACACCACTGTGCCCAGCTCAGAGATACAATTTTAATGCTGTTTGAAGTAACATTTAAAAACTGGCAGTCTATCTTTAAGGCTTCAAATCAAAATTACGAAGTGAAATTTTTTTTTTTTTTTTTTTTTTACTAACCAGTATAAGCCAACAAAATACAACGGCAAAGCAGTTGTGCTTCCTGACTGCCTGGTGAGTCTAGACTCGGGAGCCGAAATGTTCCTCTTCTTCAGTTCCTCTATGAGTAGTCCCATGGGATTTACGACAGTCCACATCTCAAAGAGCTCCTTCCCCGTCATTTGCGTAATTAAAAAGTCCTGTGCATAAAATGATCATTTATATCTTTAAACGAGAACAAAGAATACTACAAGATTCAAATCCATTATCATAAAAACTGATCTAGCCTGAAAATCTGAAATGCTCCAAAATCTGAAACTTTCTGCATCACAGTGCTGCTTACAAAAGTTGAGATTATAGAACATTTTCAGATTTAGGCTTTGGAACTCCAGTATGGGTTACCCTCTATGGGCACATACATACACATACACATACACATACACATACAAGGCAAGCAAACACTCATACATCAAGAGTTATACCATAGGTTGTTGTTTGTTTGTAGTTTTAATTTTAAAATAATCACAGTTAAATTTTTAAAAGATTTCAATTTCAAATCCTAAGAAAACTATGTCAAGCAATATGACATCAAAATTCAAAGAAGACAAGCCTGTGTCTACCTATCTCCTAAGAACACACCCCCACAGCCACTGCATTCCTTTTTAGACCCTGAGCTAAAACAAATCTTTCCCCTTAAAACAAAACAAACAAAAACCAAAACTAAAAGCTGAAAGTGACTTAAACCCTTCAGAACTTACAATCCAGCATTTAATATATGCTTTCTACTCTCTCTCTGCAAAAGGAAAAAAAAAAAATAACAACAAAATTACCAAAAAAAACCAGTTTAGGTCTTTGTCAGTTTTCTGGGGAGAAACAGTCAGCTCTATATAAAGATATAGCAAAGGAATGAGAGAAAGCAAGTTTTCCTTCTGAACTCATCAAGTGTACGTGAGCAAGGGCAATCAGCCATACCCACCCTGATGAAAAGCGCAGCCCTTTCGGGTCCACTGCTCTGTAGCAGGGCTCCAATCACTGCAAAGAAAGTCCGACGCAGTACAGGCAGGGGGACAGGGAACTCCGCACTCAGGGTCAACTGCTCCACAGCCAAGTTACTAGCCACATGACAGACAACTGCCTCACCAGTAAGAAAGCTAACCAGACTTTCAATGCCTTCAGTGGGCAAGTCTGGGAACTCATCTTCAAGAAATTGTGTGAGGCACTTATGGGAAAAGGACAGCCCTTGTTCGGATAGTTCTTGATTGTCCTTAAGATTCAGAAGAACAGCTTCTTTCTCGATCCCAAGTTTCTGACGTTTCGCCTCTTCGCTTTTAATGTAGCAGCTATTGATGAACGCAGTTTTGAGGAGGTCCAAGGAAAAGGTTTCTTGCAACCGGGCCCCAAAGGCTTGTATTTCCGCGTGGTAATCCCAGTTTGGCTTCTCTGAACTAAGGATGTAGACACAGCAAGAGATGGTAAGGGTACCATGACACCTTGTACAATTATGCTCTAGCTCTATTATATAAAGAAGGGACAAAACGAAGTTTGCTTCTCTTAATGTCAAGCTCTAACAGTTTAAATACAAACTAAGCAATGCAGATGTACGCTGGCAGTTCTTTGTAACATTCTACACATATGGTTAGGACTAATTTTTCCCTTTGGCTTAACTGCCACATTAAAGGGATTGTTCACGTTAGATTAGACTATTGTTCTAGCTTTTCAATTTCTTCTTTCTGCTCTAGCAGTGAAATTATGCTTTACACCTAAGTATAAACAAATTATAACTATATAGATTCAGGCCAGAAACTAAAAGTAGATTTATATTTAGTTTATATCCTATCTACTTAAATTTCAGAAATGACCACTTAAGCTAGTATCAGTATTACAAGCTTGTTAAAATTTCATAACCATGCATGAGGCTTGAGGTTGTTGTAGTTTAGTGGTAGAGTGCTTGCCTAGCAGACACATGGGAGTGTGTGTGCGTGTACACCTTAAATACATACACAATTCCAAGAATTAGAATTAGTGTAAACATGATTAATATTCTCCTGGAGAGCAAGATTAAAGTGGTAATGAAAATTTCACACCAGGAATAAGTTCCCCAAACACTAGAGCAGTCCCCGCTTCTTTGGGTGTACTAACACTCTAACAGAGGTCAGATGCCAGTGATGCTCTGAGAACGAAGTAGATCTACGTGTATTTTTGTCCACGAAGACACGGTAAACAGAAGACACAAGACGCAGGATCATATACAAGCATGATGCACTTCATAAGAACGTATGATTGTTTCTGTGTGTGTTTTTTTTTTTTTTTTTTTTTTTTTTTTTTTTTGCCACACAGCGAGATTAACTAGATCCAAAGCATAAACGTTTCCCCTCTCACTCCGGACAGTGGACACGTATTCAGTCCTACAACAGAAGTGAAGTTTTTCTGCCCTGGTTTGCAGTGCTGTGTGTAGAATGATGCTATCACCCTTAAAGGTGTCAAGAATCTCAGACTGAGCAATCACAACACTGGCCAGGCGCAAGCGGTTACTCTCTAGCAGGACGCATTTCTCTATTTGGGGTTACTGAGATTCTGCAGGGGACAGCCCGGACAGTGTCGCCCTTTTCCTCTGGTCGCGTGCGGCCGTGTCTCCCTGCCACCCCCCACCTGCCTGCAGCTGCAGCCCGGTGTCCTTGGGTCTACCTACCGTCGCACGGGCGGCGGCGGGGAGCGCAGCAGCCGCCATCGCTCCAGCTCCTTCTGGAAGCGGAAGGCTGCACGGAACCCCTTCTTCACTCCCCGGACCGGGGGAACCAGCGTCGGGGCGGCTGGAGCCAAGAAGCAGCGAGGGCCCCGCTGCAGCAGCCGCACCACAGAAGCAGCCATGGCAGGATCACGGCAATGAAGGGCGGAAGGAGGGCAGCCGGACCAGTGTAGCCGGAACACAGTTCCCCGGGAACGGAGCGACAAAGGGAGGACTCAGAATTAGGGGCCACCCACAAGGGCGGGTCGGCGGCGGGTTGCGTATTCTGCGCGTGCGCAAGTACTCCTTCCTGCCCGATGTGAGTGTTGGTGCAGAGAAAAGTTGCTTGACCCTGTCAGTCTCTCTTGTGTTTGTTTCTCAGTGAAGCAAAACACTTGTTTCACTTTCAATCAGCCTTAGGTTGTAGAACATCAATCCTGCTACTACTGAGCAAATGTTTTCCGAAGTTCGAGGTTTCACCTGACCCTTCTCCAAAAAGTCTCACTCTCAAAGGCCTTACGTTCAGAAATGTGGTTAACTTAACCAAAATTATAAAGTTTGTATTTAATTTTTTTTATCCATTTTACATCCTGCCGCACCCTCCCGCCCCCATTCTCCCTCCCAGCTCCTCTTACCCCAATCCCCCAATTCCTTCTTCTTCTGCCTTCACTCGGGAAAAGGCAAGACTCCTATGAGTATCAATAAAACATGGCATTATCAAGTTGCCATAAGACTGAGCACCTCTACATGTATTAAGGCTGGGCAAGGCGACCGAGTATGAGTGGGGTCCCAAAAGCCAGTAAAAGCCCAATTCCCCACACATAAGAGGACCAAGCTACAAAACTGTCACACATGCAGAGTGCCTAGGTCAGTCTCCAGCAGGCTCCCTGGTTGTCGGGTCATTCTCTGTTGACCTCTATGAGCCCAGATAAGTGATTGTGTGAGCTTTCCTGTGGTGCCCTGGACCCCTCTGGCTCCTACACTCCCTTGTCCTCTTCCTCCTCAGGATTCCTGCACTCCGCCTAATGATTGGCTGTGGGTCTCTGCATCTGCCTCCATCAGTTGCTGAATGATACCTCTCTAATGACAATTGGGCCAGGTACTGATCTGGTCACAGGAGACAGCCAGATCAGCCAAGTTTGTATTTTAAAAACAACTATCTTTTTCTTTTTTTAACCATGGGGAACGAAATTACTAGTTTTAAAAAGTCTTCACCGTCTGCAGCTTTCCTAGCCCCCCCCCCATGTAAATGGAAGTCACTAAGGGAAGTGTCTCTGCTTTTAGTTTCACACTGAACATCTTGACCTTTAGAGAAACCTTTCTAGGGTTCTGTGTATAGGCAGCAGTGTCCTTACAGTCACTCAGACTAGGCTCCTGTGTCTAATGGTGCCTGCTTACTAAATTACTTCTCAGTTTATTTCCACAACAGGAACTCTCTCTCTCTCTCTCTCTCTCTCTCTCTCTCTCTCTCTCTCTCTCTCTCTCTCGATCTCTCTGGTTAATGTAATTACCACAATTACTACAAACAATACTCATACCTCTCTTTCTGCCCAGACATCCATTTCATCTCCCTCAAAATATAGATCAAGACATGCTATAACGTAGTTAGAAAGACTTCAGCGCTAGGATTGTACAGCCCAGTTTGAGGTTCTTAACTCTTCAAGATGGAGAATCTGGAAGGCTTATTTAAACCTATAAAGGCCTTCCAATGGACATCCAGTTGAAGCAAATTCTCTAAAACAGATCAAAATAGTATTGGAAATTCACAGATTGTCAGATAAGTGGATTCACCAAATCACAGGGAATTGTCATTTCTGCAATATTTCATTCATATATTTCTGCAACTTTTCACTTATTATTGAGAGAAATATCCTAAAACTGATTGGTGTAACTGATGAACCAGCCTGCCTCCATTTTGAGCTTGAAAGCCATTTTATAGTAAAGATAAACAAGGCCCTTCCTGTTTATGATTACATCTCTGTGTCTCGCTATTCCCTTTCTATAACCTTAACTACAAATGGTTCTGTACCACCTGTTCCAGGAAACAGCAACCACACCTTTATTTCAAATGGTTATTATGACCACCTTGTCATGACCACTTGCAACCATGTCTGTTTTAGGAGGTTGTTATGTTTATGTTCTGCTTCTGTCGTAACTTTATTTGCTTGCCAAACCCCCCCATTTGGAGACCCCTTATTCCTGAATTACAAAAGACCTTAACTTATTCATGTTCAATGCTGATCTCTTGAACCCCATCTTTAGGGAGAGACAGCCCATATTCACAATTTTTTTTTAAGCCATGCTTTAATTAGTTTGACCATGATGATTTGGGTCAGTACTCTTTCTCCTCACATTTGTGGGATTACCAGTAACCTGGAGCTTCATAAAGTTGAAGTGATATGACTTTATGTACAAAGACTCTCAGCAACAACAACTAGAACATAATTTTCAAAATTTAAAAAAATCCTCAAGGTCTCAAGAAGTGTATCCTACTAATGCCCCATATGGAGCTCAGGAATTAAAGTCTGTATTTAGCTTCCTGATATTCTAACTGTTGGTATAACGACTTCAAAAACAAGGAAATGTTTATTTGGTGTAGTGGTTATTCTTAGTTGTTAACTTGACTACAGCTTAAATTAACTAAAAACCAAATGGCTGGGCACATCTGCAAGGGATTTTTTTTCTTAATTAAATTATTTGAAGTGAGGAGATCCACTTGTGATCCAGATCTTTGAGGTGGGAAAAGCCACCTTTAATCTGGGCCATGCCTTCTGCTGGCAGCCTGTATAAAAGACCTAGGGGAAGGAAGCTTGCTCTCTTTGCCTGATTGTTATCATTCTTGCTGGCAAGACCATTGCTTTGCTGGCATTAGAGCCTACTTCTTGGGAATTCCAACATATACTAAAGACAAGCTGAGCCATCAGCCTCAACTATTGGATTCTTGGACCTCCTGTTTGTAGGCAGCCATTGTTGGATTAACTGGACCATTCCAATAAGACCCCTTCTTTCTATTTACATAGAGATTCATTCCATGCGTTCTTTTCCTCTAGAGAAACCTAACTAATACATTTGGATTCATATTGTTTGAGATATCAGTCCATGGTCAGGCACACCCATTGCTTCTGAACCCATGGTAAGACAGTACTACATCATGGCATGGTGTATAATGGCACAAAGCCTGTTCATCTTGTGCCTAAGATGTAAGGAAAATTAATTGAAGAAGAAAGGGCTAGGGATCTAGAATCTCCTTCAAGGGTCCATTCCCCAATATCTGACAACTTCTCATTAGCCCTCAACTAATAAAGGTTCCACTGTCTCTCAGTAGTACAATGGGCTGGGACCATACTTTTACCATGTGGGCTTTGGAGGGATATTACAAATCTCAATATAGGAAACTTGCTTTTAACATTATGTTTCAATGAACATAGTAAGAAGACAACTACTTGGATCCAGGATCCAGGCCCAAAAACTTGAAGGGAAGGAAAAAAATTTGTTGGTTTTTTTTTTCTCTTAAGAACCCCATTTTTCTTTAATCTAATATTACTCCTAATTTTCTCAAAGCTTTATAAGTGTCAAAATTCTGTATTCCAGTTGGTCAGCATTGGGTGAACAGTGGGTGGAGTCATATTAAGGAAGACGAGAGGTGAGCTAATGAGAGTTCACTTTAACCACAGGTGAACACCAACCCTTGATGTTTTTCTATCAGGGACCTTGCTTATTCAACCCTTTAGTGATAGTGTGGGCAGCTGAAACACAGTGCGCAGAAAGATGAAAAATAACAAAGAGGGTGAGGTCTGTAGTTGGCTTGCATGCATACCAGCAATCTCAACCATTTGAAAGCATCCTGCCTCTCATCTTAGATAAGGAATCAGACCCCAAATGGTCTATCAACTCCATCATGGAGAAAACTTCAGATAGAAATAATTGCCATAAAATAAAACTACTGGAGTTAAAACTGCTTAATATTTGTAAAGTCTGGTTTTGGGGAAGTTGATTCTGTAGATACAATAGCCAAAGTGCAAAACTAGTAAAGACCACTAGAGGCTTACAGCCATCTGGGATTCCATTTCTAGGGGATCTGATGCCCTCTTTTGGCCTCTGTGGGCACAAGTATAATACACAATACACATAAAGTAATAAAATAAATAGAAATGTATAAATGTCAGTATAAATCTAATGTAAATATTTTAATACATAACTATACCACAAGTCTTGATGGGGTAACAGGCACAAACAGAGACCATTCTGCCTGAAACATCTGTGTTTGGGAAGTCTTTATAAAATAAGGATCACCAGTGCCAGGCAATACCTTGACTATAACCCCAGGAGAGATCCTAGGCAGAATTACCCAGATACTCTGCTCTCATATCCTAAGCTTTTGGGTACTATGCTTGAAGAAACCTAGTTCTATAGTAATTTTTTTTTTATTTGGGGCCAAATCAATTGGGTGAAATGGCAACATATTCCACATTCCAAAACTATATTGAAAGCCAGGGTCTAGATGGATATAGATTCACTAAATGTAGAGGAGATGAAAGAAAAGAAAAACAGAATTTCCTAGCATATACAAAGTCACAGGAGAAAGAACTATTAAGACTCTGTAGCGCTGAAAGGAGGGTTCACTGGAGTGCACCAATAATAGCATCCTACAGTTGAGACGACACTGAAACTTATATGTCCATAGAAGCAAATCACGAAGCACAATTCCCCGCTAGCCCAACATAATTTAGGGCCTATATACCGTTTCATAGAGAATATGAACAACTATAAGGAAATGTAGGTGCTTTGTAGGGGAATTTACTGGGCTTGGAGAGAGATGGCAGCACATGATGGAGTTCCTTGAGCAGGAAATATAGACAATAGATGGCAAGTGGCCCTCATTGGAATAGTGAGTGGTGTCCTCAACGTCAATGACCTACAAGGAATGCCTGTCCAGGTGTGTTAGGAGTCTTCAGTCTTTACCCAAGATAATGGAAACTAAGTGGAGGGGCCAGATGTAATTATTTATTTCATTGGGGGTTCAGGCTTTAGTTAGACAAAGATAGCAGAGCAGTTTCTCTCTAATATATTGCTACACTCTTTCTCTTCAGAACAATTGGCGTTGGAGAGTATATCTTGAGATGGCAGTTCTTGACTTTTAGTAAATTCCCCTCCACCTAGTGAAATCAGTCCCACCCTTCAACCCCCCTCCAGTTGCAGATTCTATTTCCTATTATTAGAAACACTGAAGAAACAAACTCTAGAAGCGAAAATTGGGTCTGTTGGGTGCACTGTTTACACCATCTTAATGCTTCTTTAAACTGAATGGGACTTGCACTTGAGGAAGAGGGAAGACCATGGGATCGGGAATATTAACAATAAGTAAACCAGGTGGCTGGCGAGTTAAAAGTGGAGATGGCAGACCACATTAGCTACTGTCTCAAAGCTCCCAACTCCATTTGTGCTCTGTTTGTTTTGTGTAAATAAACATGAAGAGGTTGTTTGAGCTTTGTGAAGAGAACAGTTTGTGAACAGGTGAAATGGCCAGATGAAATCAAGTCAAGTCTCCTTGCCCCTCTGGGAAAGACCATGGTTTTAGATTTTTGTCAAAGTTGAGTTAGCTCAGGAACAAGATGACGCTGAGATTCTACTGTCAGTTTATGCCACAAATTTAACATGCTACTCGGGAGGCAGAGGCAGGCAGATCTCTGTGAGTTCAAGGCCAGCCTGGTATACAGCGCGAGTTCCAGGACAGGCTCCAAAGCAATACAGAGAAATCCTGTCTTAAAAAACAAACATACAGACAAAAGTTTATTAGTGTATATGACAAATGTAGAGAGATGCTGATAATGTTAAACATTTCCTCTTAATTAACCAGATTATAGCCACTAACATTAGAAACAACATTAATGCTGTATGCAAAAAAAGCTTTTTAGAAGCCTATCATATGAATTATATTATTTGTACCTACTTTTATTTTTATTGTATTATAATGTAAATACATGCTGTCATAGTTCAGAGATTTTACCATACAGTCCTCATGAAGATATTGGTAATTCATTAGTATCACAGTGTTGGTTGGTTTGGGTTTTTTGTTTGTTTGTCTGATCCCCCTGTTACTGTGTGTGTGTGTGTGTGTGTGTGTGTGTGTGTGTGGTTTCTTGAGACAGGGTCTTACAATGTAACTCCAGTTGACCTCATACTCTTTGTTTTCCTCAGGCCTCAGCTTCCGAGTACTGGTATTACTGGGTGAGTCACTGTAACATGAACTCTAATTGGTCTTAAAAATAAAAGCCAAGAGTCAGATATTGGTGGTGGGGAGCCTGAAAGATCAGAGAAGCAAAGCAGTGAGCAGTTAGGCAGGGAGGAGATACCATCACAGCACACATCACAGCACACCAGGGAAACCCAGAACCCCAAACTAGCCAAGCCTGCCCTCTAAGAGCAAGGACAAAAGAGGGAGCTATATCCAGTGGAACTGGAGATCCTGGGAAAAGACTTTGCTACCTGAGCAGAAAACCAGGTAAAATTCTCTGGTTTCCCTTCCCCTCCCATCTTCTAGTCTCCCACACCTGTTTGCCACTGTACAAACAAATCAGGGAACAAGAGACTAGGAAGACAGCAGAACTAAGCTGTTTGCATCGGTAGGCTGAACAGGGAAAGGGTGGGTAGCAAACTAGCAGGGCAATTATCCTCAAGAAGCAGAGATGGATGTGAAGAGTGAAAAGTCAAGGCCAAATTAGAATGCTGACCTATTAAGCTAACATACTTTTAATTCATCCAAATGTTAAACCTAGAAACGTACTAAAACAAGCAATTAGTAATAATTGTACACACTACTATTATCATTATAAGGAAATTATAAAGACATTCCCTCAAGGAATAGAGTGTAAGACCCAAGGATTTAGAATTAGAAAAGGTGATGACAAAATGGGTAATTAATGGTGAGATCCAAGGTCAGGAACCTGGATTAATTATTGTGGCTTCTCTTCATAATTTCTGCTTCCTACATCACCAATAAAAGCTAATACTATTTTCACTGTAGCAATGCAACACTGTGAAAGATTATCTAGCTTGCCAAAGATGTCTGCCACTGAGCATCAGATCTGTTCCTAAAGATCACACTCTTTCTGTGACTGGGATAAAGTAACATCTGAGAACTCATCAACAGCCATCAATAGTAGAACATGATTAACAGGTTCTGCTAACTCGAGCAGGGCAACTCAGAAATTAATTCTCCTTGTGTATCCAAGTCCATTTGTTTCAAGAGACTGCTAATTATCATCTACTGTCACTACTAGAAACTATTTTCTTTAGGTTTTGCCTCTGTATTTTCAGAGGCTTCCAGCCAGTTCATTTGACTAATCATTTGCCATGGCCAACCATTCCCTCCTCTTTAAGCTAATTCTCTTCTTCCATGGGCTCCAAGCCAACACACGCCTAGCCTAGCCTAGTTTTCTCCTAATTCACAGGGCCTCCTCCTCTGTCCTCTTTCTGGGACTTCTTCCTGTTGGCAATCTACAAATGTTGATGTGTAACAAGGGCACTGTCTTCTTCATTTACACCAATCATTCTCATCTTCCTAATGCTACAGTACTTTAGTACAATTCCTCATGTTGTGGTGACACCAACCATAACATTACTTTCATTGCTACTTCATAGTTATAATTTTGCTACTGCTATGAACTGTAATGTAAATACTTGATATGCAAGATATCTGATATGCAACCATGCAATCTGATATGGCAATGAGAGGGGCCATTCAATCCTCTACAGGTTGAGAACTGCTGACTTATGTATATATAACACATATTTTTCTTCTATACTTAATTATAGCCTCATATCTGTAGGAATAAAATATATACTTAGAGGTTAGTGTGCATTTGAGCACTGATTTTATAAAATATGGTATAAAGGTAAAATTAAAACTTTGTTTGTTTGTATAAACTGCTTCCAAGATATAGTGAAAATGTTTTGTGTGCCTTTTGGAGGAAACCATTCAGAAGCAGCCATAGTTTTAGGAGACTTGAAGAGAGGCACCTTTTTGGGTCAGTACATCTCAGTTGTTTGAGGTGACGGTTATTTATGCTTTGTATGCATTGAACAGTTATGGGGGTGATTCATTTTTCTCTGCTTCTTAAAATAGTTTGGAAAATAAGACCTATCAAGGAAACAAACTAATGGACAATAAGACTACATAGAGTAGATCTGAGCAAATAAGTAATAAATCAGAAAAGTTCAGACCCAAAGTGGTTTGGGGGCATCCTTTGAAAAGAGGCTTTTAAACGGTGACTGTTAAGGAATCATTAAAAAATGGTTAGTCACAGCTACTATGTGGGCTTGTTTGATCTGTCCCACTGGGGAGATTGTAGGTGTATAATTAAGATCCGTTGACTGCTTCTAATTGGTTGAGCTTAAGTTTTGTTTTCCTTTACTAAAGGCATTTACAAGAAATGGGTAAAGTTAAGTTTTACTCGTGTTTGCAAATCACAAAGGGTTAATGATGGGGGATGTCCTTCTGTATGTTTTGAATATATGTTTCCTTTATTAGTTGATGAATAAAGATGTTTCAGCCAATGGACAGGCAGGATGTAGCCTGGCAGGAAGTATAGTCGGAATACCAGGCTAGGGGAATGCTGGGAAGAGGAACAGAGAGAGCGAGTTGAGAGGAGACCCCATGTAGCTGTTGAAGAAGGAAGAGTTCCAGGCATTCTCCAGTAAACCAAGACCACGTAGAGATACATGGGTTAATAGAAATGGGCTAATAATTAAGAGAGAGCTAGCCGATAGGAAGCCTGAACCATCAGCCAGTTCATAATCAATATAAGTCTCTGTGTGTTTATTTGGGACTAAATGGCTGTGGGACAGTATGTGAACCCAGCTTTGTGGGTTCAATCATAACTAGCTGATGACCCCACCCCCACCCCTGTTCATACCTGAGATGGGGAATGTGGATTGAGAAAGGGCGGGTAAAGATGCTCAAGAGAAAGAGAGACACAGGATAGAGTCAGAAGGGCAACTCAGTGAGTACTGAATGCCCCGAGTTTATTCTTCACTATTCTTAAATATCTTAACCAAAAAGGGGAACATGGTATCATATATATGGAACAAACAGACTTTCCTCCTCAGTTCTCCAAGGATTCAGTAACCACACCTTAGATTCAATTTCTTGTTATCTGGCGTTGAGGGTCAAGAGTAACCACACCTTATAACAAGTCTGTTGTTATTTAGGTAAGACACCCAAGGCCAAGCTCAGGCATCCTACTGCAGCCACGCATTATTTCTTCAGGTATAATGACTGAGGACAGTTTTGAACTCTCTGACCTTGAGCCAAGATGAAAAAGATTCATCTTTATGGGCCCCGACAGGACAGAAACTTCTGTCCACAGGTTAAGGGCTCTGATGAGGTTTATTTAATAGGCCTTTTATGCTCATATAGAAGTTAGGCCTGAGTAAACACTGGTCTCATAAAGCCCTGACAGGATTCAGACTCACTACTTAGCTAAGGATGATCTTGAACTTCTAATCCTTCTTACTCTACAAGTGGGATCACAGTGCGTTCTGCCGTGCCATTTTGTGTAGTCCTAGGCCTCATACACACCATTCAAGGGCTTTAGTACCTGAACTACATACATCCCCAGACCAGAATTTCTGAACACTTCTTTACAGATTACCGATGTCTCTTACTTATTTTCAACCATTATGCTGCCTTGAGAACAAAAATAAACTTGATTCTTTTCTTTTGCTGCTCACTGAGCACCTCTGGCTGCTAAACACACTGCATCTGTGTGCCTTGACCTCCAGCAGGGATACTTTCAGTGCAGGAAGTAGTGCCATCCTTCCACACTGTGCAAAGAACTCTCCTTTACCTTCTTGTCGGCTCTGCTTAGAGATCCAATAGACACCTTTCAGTTTCCTGTTGAAAACTGAATCCCAAACCAGTGCCTTCATTATCTTGTCAGCATAGAAAGTGGGAATTCCAGTCTTCCAGTTGATCAGCCCCCATCTTTATCTGTCTTTCATGGTCTGTGAGGGTAAAGCTGAGTGGTAATGCACTTGACTAATTTGTGAAAATCCTAGGTCCATCATAAAAATCACAACATAAAAATCAGTCAACCAGTCTGTCATTCAATCAATCAAACCCTCAGTCACTCAAATTACAAGTAACTGGGCGTGATGGTGCACATCTTTGATTCCATCCAGTCCTAGGGAGGCTGAGACAGGAGGATTGTGAGTTCAAGACCATCTTGACTTTATAGCAAGATTATCTCAAAACCAAAGCAAAACCTGAAAATAGATTAGTCAAGTCTCCCCCAAAATCTGTCATTGGTCTCCCAACAAATATGAAGGAAAACCTCTAAATCTTTATGAGGTCTCCTGGTTCAGCATTGTCTATTTTGTCTGTCTTATTTCTCTTCTTGCTGCCCCACCCTCCCCCAGCATACTGGATGCTGCTTTATTCCCATAAAACCTCAGGCCTGCTCACCTCTGGGCCATAGTGTGTGCTATTTCCTTGCCCATGACATCATGTTGCCCACATTCCATGGGGCTTACTTCCTTACTGGCTCAAAGGTCTTTGCAAGGAGGCATCCACTGGTTACCTGACTCAGGTTGTATTATCTACAAACAGAAACTGAGCTAGAGGTTGGCACCGAAGATATTATTATTATTAGAGCTTAACTCCTGTGATGGGGAAAGTACTAGCAAGATTAGGTAGGAATGACTATTAGTAACAGGGCTGATGAAGCCCCCTGAGGCTGAGAGCTCTGGTGCTGGTATTGACTAGCAATGTGTGCTAATTGACAGGTCTGTATGTTCCTGTCTCCCTTAGCTGTAAAATGTAAGGTACCCTGTAAAAGGGATTGCTGGCTGCTGAGCTTCTCAACAGCTAAGGCAGATCCTGATGCACCAGAAGGCCATACTGCCTCCCTTCAAGTGGCTCTGTTCAGTCATCTTTATATTCACCTTACCACCTGCTTAGAATTGTAACACCCCTATATTCCATGTTACCTCTCATTTCTTTATTTTCTTCATTGCATCCAACACTTTCTAATGTAGTTATATTATCCATTTCCTTCAGTGGAATGTCAGCCCCTTCTCTCCCTCCCTCCCTCTCTCTCTCTCTCTCTCTCTCTCTCTCTCTCTCTCTCTCTCTGTCTCTCTCTCTCTCTCTCTCTCTCTCTCTCTCTCTCTCTCTCTCTCTCTCTCCTGTCTGTGTCTCTCTGATATTACTGTAGCTGGAACTTTGTGTCTTGTGACACTATTCTTGGGAAAACATGAACAAATGTCTACACACCCCAGAGAGGGGACAGACAACAGACCAAAGTATGGATACCACTAAAATCCAATTTGGTGAACCAAAGAGTTTTATTGGGGTTACATACAAGGGGATATGGTAAGGGGCTATTTCCAAAAATAGAAAACACTCAAAGAACAGTTGTGTCATTTGAGCATGGTGACAGCTCATGAGAGCTGGAAACCTGGAGTGCAGTTCACAGCCTATAGGCAGCTCTGCAGGTGGAGAGTGTCCTTTTAAGGTAGGTTAGTTGATAGGAACCTCTTCCCAGAAGCTCGGCTGGCCTTGTCTCTGCTCCTCCAAGGCAGATCAGCTTGTCTGAGAGTCTTCTAGGTAGCATGGCTGAGTGTGTCCCTCAGCCATTTTTATTGCTTCTAACTGCTTGAGGAGGGAGGGAGGGGCCTAGAGAAGCTGGTCAGTTTCAGGGACTTCCTCAAGCTATTTTGAGTTGTTCACTTCCTGAGCTCAAAGAGCGCTTCCCTGAGGGCTGTAATGGTTCCCCTCCCCTTAGGACACCCTGTAAACACCCCCTATCTTACTGGAAGTCCCTCGTTGATGGACACTTTTAACCCCAGAGGAAACTTCCACCCAACACTCAGCTAGGTCCTTGTCCATGCTAAGTAAGCATTCTACCTCTAAACTAGTTATTTTTTCCGCTGCTGTGACACAGACTATGGGACAAAAAGCAACAGCAGGAAGGAAAGGGTTATTTTGACTCATGGTTTGTGACTCACAAACCCCTGGTGTGGGTGCACAGCGTAGTTCTAGGGCAGTACTGCAGCTTGGGTGATAGAATCACACAATGTTGTGTGGGGTGAAGGCCTGAAAGCAGAGCTATATAAAGTTTGCCCGGGTCTTATTTATGACCCTTTAAACTTACTATCAATGTCCTCCAGCCAAAGCAAGCCTGCAGGTGAACAAGTAAGGTTGGCAGAAGGTGCCTCATGGGGAGGGAGCCATTGGACTTCTGGGTAAAAGGGAGTCAGAAATGGGTAACTGTGGGCATTGACTTGGTGTTAGATGAAGGGTCAGGAAAGAGAGGGCTTTCCACTGGACAGGATGTTGGAAGGAATTGGGGAGAGTAAATACAAAATTGTGTATTCTAACCTCTTACTAGAGGGATCAAGACGAGATGGAGGATAAAGCCATAACTGGGGGTGGGGGGGGGGAAGTAGTGATTACCTTCGCCTGGACAGGAGAGTGGTTAGAGCTTTGTAGTTCGCACAATGTTAATGATCATAGAGTAGAATTAGGCTGTGTCTCTCTTCAACGGGCACACTTTATGAACACTCAGATGATGTATCTGGCCCAGCTCCCAGATTAGGGCTGCTTGTGTTTTTCTCAAAGCTATGCCTCATTAAGCACGGAGTGGTCTGTGGTTTAATTTCGAAACAAAAACATCACCATTTCCATCTCTTAAACTTATCGGTATTGTGATAACCTGTGTAAAGAAACCGAGGTGTGTTTCCCATTCAATGCCATCTACTGCACCTCAGATTTTTTCACTTTTTAACATGCCTGAAATTGGGGTGTGCCTGGCTTTCAAACAATGGCTTCTTAGAGTGGATGCAGTATAGTATTGTTTGAGGGGAAGGTGCCTATGCTCTGCTACTGCTCAAATCAATCCGTTTTCGGGAGAATGATTTGGCTTTTTCACCTTCCTCAAGGTCCTGGCTTTTCTGGAGTTGTCTCCCAGGTCACAGACCTATTTACTGCGCTGCTTTTCTAGGTAATACGGGGATGCTGCGGCGGTGCTCGCGAGCTTACAGCAGCGTGGCGCACACGCGGCCTGGTTGCCCCAAGCAACCGGCGCGTCCCCGCCCGGCGGTCAGCTGATGGGCCGCCCGCGGGGGAGGCCGCGGCGCGAACATGGCGGCCGAGATCCACTCCAGGCCGCAGAGCAGCCGCCCGGTGCTGCTGAGCAAGATCGAAGGCCACCAGGACGCCGTCACGGCCGCGCTGCTCATCCCCAAGGAGGACGGCGTGATCACCGCCAGCGAGGACAGGTAGGGTCTGGGAGCGCGCGGGGGCCAGGGCGCGAGGAGGGGGCGACCACGAGGCGTGGGGACCCTGGGATCCGTGGCTGTGCCTCTCTTCCTGTGGTCGAGCGGCCACCCCTGTCCCGCGTCCCTGCAGTCCACCGAGATCCGGGTGCGATGTGGCGGCTGTCTTACTCCTCCAGTCTGAGACCGCTCCCCCGCCGCGCGCCTTTAGTCCTGGGAACCCCAAACATTCTCCTACTGCCCGGACCTGCCCTGCCCACAGCTCTCTTTCAGTCCAGGACCTGGTTCCACAACGCCCCCTCTGTCGTGGGGCCCTGAGCCACAGAACCCTTCAATCCCGGGACCCTGTCCCTAACAGCGCCCCTCCAGTCTGGGACCCCACCTCCCAGTGCCTCTCCAGTCCAAGGTCTTCCTGACTACAGACTTCAGTTCAGGACCTTTCATCCTGGGACCTAGTCCCCCCCTTCCCCCGTTCCCTCCATCCCAAACCCCTTGCTCCCCGACAGGCCTCCAGTCCTGGGTTCTCAGTGTGCCCCTGCTACTCTGGGACGCCAGTCGCCATGGTCTTTTAGCCAGCGTTTGCCCCTCTGCCGCCCAAACCCCGTCCCTTGGTGTTACTCCAGCCCCAGATCCTTGCCTCCCGTGTCTTCCTCGTGGGAGTTCACTTGGTTCTCTAGAGTTTCTGGGTTCTCCTGGGTCCCTTCCAAGTCCCAAAGGACTAGTAGCTGATTACACTGGGACCTGGTGCGGGTGTTTATTCCTTAAAGGAACTCCAGGGACATTCACCTCCAACTTCTAGTTTGTTTGGAGTTGGGGTTGTGGAGGTGGGGTTGGGCTGTACCTTTTGATGCTTCATCTGGCCTTAGGATCATTTTTTTTTTTTTTTTTTTTTTTTTTTTTAACCACAGCCGCTAGAACTATCTGAACTCTTAATTGATCAAATAGTTGTCAAATTTTAAATAAAAATGATTCATTCTTGAACAGACTAGACATACTTCTTTTAAAAGGAAAATGTGTTTACAAGTAAATAATTTTGTTTACAAGTAATTTATCTCCACAAGTAAGAAACGGAGTGTCATCTATCACAAGCCATGTTACCAGTGTTCCCACGGTTTTGCCTGTCAGCACACTCTGGAAAAGACTCATTTGGTCCAGTGGTTTCACTTAAGGGGAAGTGAAGCCTCAGAAGTGTAGGTAGCTTTTCTGAGTCAAGGAGATTCAGAGGAAGCCAGATGTGGGTCCCAGGACTTGTCATCTGTCCTCTGGTTTTCAGGTCAATGTAAAGTGACTGTTGCTTTAAAATTGTAGCAAGTTTGAAACCTTAAAGGTTTAAAACACAGTTGAGGGAAACACTTTCCTTGTAGTCTTGAGCAGCGGTGGGCCCAAACTGGAAAGGCTTTGGCGAGAATTTCTACTATTCTCTAAAAGCTGGAGGCAGAGGCCAGCCGTTTGTCCTCACGCCTTTTGAAGTGAGTGAAACTGAAGGCCTGCCCTGGATGGGAAAAGGAAATTTGAAGCCCCTAGCTTTCTGTTTGGCTGTTGAAGGAGTTAGGGCTTTCCCCTCCAGATTATGGGGTGTGTGAAACAGAAATAGTGTGTGGAACGTGGGAACATGAGAGAGAAGGGGATGCAGACAAGGCAAGCGCCAGAATAATGGTACTTGCATGATATAAACAGGAATGCACACAAGTTTATTAAAGTCCGCAGGCTCTATTCAGTAAAATGTTTTATTTGTGACTCATGCATGTTGGGTAAATTGCTGAGTGTCTGAGATAACTTGGTAGGAGCAGTGCTAATAAAGATTTTTATGGAAAGAGATTACTAAGCTCCTTTGGGACTCAGGGGAGTCCTGGGTCAGCTCTTTTTTTTTTTTCCCCCACTCCTCTGCCCCGCAGGTTCCTGGCAAATGACCAGACCACCAAGGAGTCGCTTGCTACTAAAGGTTTCTGATGTGTATGTTAAGCTCTTTTGTAGGTACCACAGTTTGTTGGATTTAATGAATTTGAGCTGTGAGTTTTGTTTTGTTTTGACAGTTTTTTCTCTCTAAACTGTCATGTTTGTCATACTCTTCATTCATTCATTCATTCACTTAGGAATTCTGTATCTATTGAGTCTGAAGTCCTGGAGTAAAAGAGGGATCAAAAGCCACAGTGTCTGTGCTCATATAACTTCTGATTTATTGCTCTTTATGGCTCTTGAGCCACAGAAGCCTGTATATATGTCTGAGGGCTTAGAACACTGACTTCCCTTATTCAGCCAAACATGCGTCAGACATGCCTGTTCATTCATCTCTACCATAACTATAAAGGCAGCTGACATTGAATTAGCTCTTTTCAAGTGCTGGGCAGTATACTGAGGACATGGCCCTTCATACTCCACTCTCTGCCAAGAATATTACGGCACATAAGGTAGTAGAGCATACCATATTCTGATGGCCATTCTGACAGGTCACAAAGCTGAGACACAAACCACACTTGCATAATCACCAAGGCCACAGAGCTATTATGTGGTAGGACTGAGATCTGAATCCAGTTCTGCCAATTCCAACCCATGTTGTTCTTGTAATCTACCTTGGTTAGAAGAGACCGAATCCAGGCTGTGTCCGGTCAGCAATGTACTGTGCCAGCAGCAAACAGAAAACAGCAGGACCCACCTTTGATACTTTTAAGGCGGCTTTGCAACTTTTGCTTTAATGCTTACAAAAGTAACTTTTTGTATACCTTTATTTGTGTATATGTAAATGTGGATGAATACATAGCACTGTGTGCCTATGGCAATCAGGTTGAGCTTTCTTAACAGCCATGTTTTAGTTTGCTTTATAAAATTCAGGAGTTCCTGTAACTCAGGATGGCCTTGAGTAAGTATACTGTGCAGTTTCGGGGTGGGTGGTCTTGAACTCAACTCTCTTGCCTCCACCTGTTCTTGCTAGAACTATGGTCATGGTCATGTACTTTTTTCTTTTCTTTTTTTTTTTTTTTTCTGTTTTTTTGAGACAGTGTTTCTCTGTGGTTTTGGAGGCTGTCCTGGCACTAGCTCTTGTAGACCAGGCTGGTCTCAAACTCACAGAGATCCACCTACCTCTGCCTCCTGAGTGCTGGGATTAAAGGTGGTACTTCTTTATTTTCTCACTGCATACGTAGCACAGGCTGTCCTAGAACAACCCCTTGAGTGCAGTTGTAGTTATGTATTGCCACAAATCTACTTAGGAAAGTAACTTTGAATGTTTATAGCAGGGTCCAGCTGAAGTTAATTTGTCACATAAAAGCCACCGAGAACGAGAATGTCCTGAAAGGAAAAGCTAAAGAATCAAGAGGCTTCCTGAAGTCAGGGCCCACTTTTTCAAAGTGTGTGCCAGCCATTCCACTGCCAAGGGTGGCCCCCAGGGAACATTTGAAACTGTCTGCATTCACTCTGGGTTTCAGGGCAAAAGACACTGCTGGCATATGGGCCTGTGGCAGGCCCACAGCTCAGCATCCTTCCAGTGCCAGGGCCACTGCTCAACATCCTGTGGTACACAGAGCCCAGTCGCCAGTCTCTCTGCTCTTTAGAAAGTGGCTTTCAAGCTTGAGTATTTATTAGAATCTCTTGGAGCTCTTGTAAACCAGTGACTGCTGGGCCTTACTCCTGGAGATTCTGATTGGGAAATTGAGTCAGGGCTGTGGGGGTCTGAGAGAGCTGCCATTTCTCTCAAGTACTCAAGGGATGCTGCTGATCCAAGGACCATACTCAAAGTGCCCGTGTTGTGCAAGAAAGGGGGTTTGTGCATCAATCACTAGAGAAGGATGCTTATTACATCTCCCCTTTAAAAAAAAAAAAAAAAGGTTTCTTTTTAAATTGTGTGTATATGTCAGTCTGTGCACTGTGAGTGCAGGTAGCCTTCACAAGAGAGTGTTGGGTTCCATGCCGTGGAGCTATTCTGGGAACTGAACTGCGGGCCTTGGTATGTGCTCTTAACTGCTGAGCCATTTCCCCAGCCCTCCTCTGTCTTTCTCAGCAGTTTGAATATGTTTCCCTGGAGTTATTTTACAGACACCCACATACCAACAAGTACCCTGTCTGACGGTTCCGGAATACCCAACGTAGGCAACTTGGAAGAAGAAGAGGTTGTCCTCCTGGTTTCAAGTTGTAGTCACTTAGCCTTGTTGTCTTGGGGCCTTTGGCAGGGCAGTGCATTATTGTAGGGAGAACATGGCAGAGGAAACTTCGAACTCCAGTGAAGCTAAAAGAGAGGAAGGGCTAGGGTTCCAGCATGCTCTTCAGGGGTATACCTCCACCTTCAATTGCTTCCTCCAGCCACATCCTAAAGTTTCCCAAACCTCCCAATAGCATCACCGGTTAGGGACTAAGCACATTACCTTTTGAGGGCTATTTAAGATATAAACCATGAGCTGGGGAGATGGCTTAGTGTGTAGGGCTACTCACTCTGCAAGCATAAGGATCTGAGTTCAAATCTCTACACCTACGTAAAGAGCTGGACATGACTATGCATGCCTGTAACTCCTGGTTGGGGGTTACAGACAGGTGGGTCTTGCACACTCACATGTATACAACACACACACCCCACACAAACATTCAAAGCCTAACCCCTCCTTTCCAGTAAAATCAGACTAACATAACAGCTGAATATACTCTACCCTCTGAAGTCAATGTGGATAATGAGGCTTAATTGGGATCCTAAACTTCCTAACTAAGAATTATTTGAGCAGTGAGTTAGTAAAGTAGTAATGTTTTCCTGTTGGGGAAATTAAACCAAGACCACCATCAAGTGTTGTTCAGTGGTAAATTTAAGAATTGGAGGAGGAGGAGGCAGAGTTGGAAGCTAAGATTCATTCCCTCAGGGCAGAGTTGAATTGTTTAAGGCTGCAGGAACTGATTCCCTGGGCACATGAACTCTCCCAAGACTGTACAAAAACGTCAGCTGGTCAGATGTGGACTTTCAAAGGTGGAAAGTCTTGTTATAAAGCAGCAGCTACAGACCTCCTGTCTTTGTTTTTAACCCAATTAGAGATGAGCCTTCTCTGTCTGCTACTGCTCCAGGAGCCTGCAAGGCCAGCATTAATTTCTGCAGGAATCTCCGTTTTCTTTGGCTTAAGTTATACAATGACAGATCTGTGATTTCATTTGCTGGGCATAGCTGGTTAAAAAAAAGAAAAAAAAGAGTCAAAGAAAACCTAAAAACAAAACAAAACCCCCAACTTTTAGATATTTTGTAGTGTTTCCCTTTTTTAGTCCACCAGCTCTTTTAGTATATTTGTTGCCCTCAAACACATTTGATTGTTTGTTTATTTTTGAGACAGACTCTCATGATGTAACTCAGGCTGGCCTTTTGCTGAGGAAAGTCTGATTCTCTTCCATTTGCACTCTGGGATTATAGGCATGTGCCACCAAGCCGGGTTTATGCAGTGCTGGGGATCGAACCCAGGACTCTGTGCATGATAGGCAAGTACTCTACTAACTGAGTATGTTTTTGAACAACTTAGAAGCATGTTAAGATGCTTTGTAGGAAACTTTGTGTATTTATTATTTATAGGAACGGACTCTAAACCTGCTTTTTAGATAAAATGTGTGGAAGGAAAATTGGTCATAGCTGGAAGCTGTTCATTTGTCCAGGTTGCTAACGGCTATATTTTCATTGTCAATCAAGTCCTAAAAGTAGATTCTTTAGTTTGTGTTATAAAATAAACTGAAGAGTGTCTGGAAGCCAGCATGGAATTGAGTGCAGCGACTCTGACTCTCCAGTGTTAGCGGGACCCCTCACTGGGGCAGCCATTTTCTTTTTATAGTGTAATTAAGAACAGAGACTCCAGATTTGGAATCCAAGTCATGTGACCTTGGACAAGCTCCTTAATCTTTTTGCATGATGCTCTTGTCAGCTGCAAAGCGCCGTGGATATGGTAGTATGTACCGCCTCGGTTTTATGAAGAGCTGACAGATTGATAGCAAAATGGAAACCACTTAGATTAGAGCCTGCCACAGCTTGCAGTTATGATTTTATTCCTATTTATTTTTCTTTATGTCAACAAAGCTTAAAACATTTATGCCCTGTGTGTGTGAGTGTGTGTTGTGCATGCATGTGTGTATGAATAACTAGCATTTGGGAGTCACTTATGAATGTAAACTTCTCTAACTGACTTTGAGTCATGGCTTTCTTTATTTCCTCATTTGGTCCGTTATAAGTCTTCTCAGTCATATTCATGTCCCACGCAGATCTTTCCCTTGCTGTGGCAGAGAACCCTAACCTAAGCTCAGATCCTTGGACTTACTAGTAGGACTCACCTTAGACCCATGCACACAGCCGTGACATATTATAGTCCCAGGGCCCTACATAAATCCAACACATGCAGGGAAGACAGGAAAACATCAGGCCAGGCTTCTGAGAGTCCTCTGAAGTGACTGTGGTGTCACACATGATGTGCTAAATTTCTCCATTGTTCATTTATGTGACCCCCTTGTGTTCAGTTCTGTTTATCAGGGGAATTCAGGGGAGACACACAGTGTGCCAAGTGTTTATCAGGGGCTACGTATAAGGGTACCCTTTCCTTAGCATGTACCACAACTCTGGGGTCTTGAAAAAAAAAGTGTGGAGCATAAACCATATATTTTGTACAAACATCAAAGAGCGTGAGCCACTCTTCTGTTTTTGGCAATGTTGGGAACCCTCTAGCAATCCAATGTCAGAGACACCAGCCGAGTGTCAGCCTTGAAGGCAAGACAGCTGTCTCAGGCCTGACTCTGCTGTGAGTGCCTATCCATTTTCACACCCAGGCTTGTCCTCATCTCTTAACCGCTGTTAAACCTTCATCACTACAGCAGCCTCCATGAGGAGTTCCTGAGCGCTAGTGTGCCCTACTTGAATCTATCTCGCCAAACTCGTATCTTTAAAATGGCTTTTACGATGTCTTCTTATTATGACCTTTCATTACTGTTGTCTGTCCTCATGACTGTAATAGGATGCAGGGGAGCTGGTAACTTTATTTCCACATCTGTGTCTCACTTCTCAGTGGTTCTTGCCAGTGCATGCTCTGTCCTGCTAACGCCTTACACCATTCTCCACCTAGATGCTGTGGTTCATATGCACCCTCCACAAACCACTTGTCCTCCCCTGTCTCCCATATCCCAGCCTTTTAGGGCCATGTCTACTTGTCTTACCACCATGCAGTAATTCTTCCCTGTCTGCCATTGTCAGCTTCCTCCAGTTTGCTTTGGATTTATTTATCTGTTCCAGAGAACAGGCCCTGCAAAGCTACAACTAACTAGCATCATTGCATTGATTGACAGAGACTCACCTTGCTCTACAGTAGGCCTTTCCCCCTCTGGTTGACTTTAGCCACCTCCAAGTTCTCCCACAGGGACAAAGCTGACATATAACCAATGGTATTGGTCTCTAGAATCCAACTGCTTATCTTACTCTCCTTCTATCTGTAAAATGCACTCAGAAGATCATTCTGAAAGAGAACAGGAATATGTACTTTCTTTATGGAGTAATTGGTCATACTTCATAATAATAATAAAATAATCTCTTTTCTTTTTAATTTTTTGAGACAGGTGTCTCTCATGTAGACTAGGCTGGCTTCAGACTCACTCTACCCAAGAATAGTCTTGAGCTTTTATTTCTCCTGGGTCAGCCTCCTCAGTGTTGGGATTACATGTGTGAGCCACCACACCCTGCCTGTGTGGTGCTGAGGCTGGAACTCTGTTTGGTGCCTGCTAGGCAGGCAGCCCACCAACTGAGCTCCAATTCATCTTTGTAATGAGTCGTTTTCCTCATAGACCACACACAGCTTAACTCAGAACAGTTCCCTTTAAGATCAAAGTGAACCTGAAGCCAGTGTTCTCCTACAGATTTGGGGTGAGTGGTCCTGTGTGGGGACATTTTCCTCTTCTTATCTCATGCTCTTTGTGTGCTGGCAGGGCCATCCACCTGAAAAGGCTTGGGGGATGGAATTGCAGGTGCTTGAAGTCATTGCTGATAGGGAGCATTTTGGGGTACTAGGTTATGGTTGCACTTGGATTGGATTTCCTTGCGTGCTTGAGTACCCCAGAGGGCCTTCTTTACTAACTCTGTGTTCCCCCAACATTTCCTGTTTTGTGTGCTTAACTAATTTCTTCATACCTACTGGGGAAGTTGTTTTGAAGGGTCTGAACCTTGAAGGATACATGTTCCCACCTGTGTTTTAGATGTCAGCCTACCTTTCACCATCCCTATAAACCTGGCATCATTACCTCCTTCCCAGATGAACGCTGGCCTTTTAAATTCCTCTAGCATTTACAACAATGTAAAGCTTACAACAGTGTGTCCAATGTTAGTTTGATTGAATCACTAAACAAACCAATAAAGAGCCAGAGAATTTAAAACTAACTCAAACTGGGTTAGTTTAATCTTTGGGCAATGGGTAGAGCTGAAGTTGTTTGTTAGTAGTAGTAGTTCTTGTTGTCATTATTACAACTTTAGGAAAGAGTCCTCCATGGCCCCATGCTGACCGTGGCTTGCCTAGATTAGTCCTGTCCTCTGGGGCTTGGGATTTTCCTTAGGTGGCTTGTTTGCACCAGAACCACCCAAAATCATTTTGATGCTAGTAGTAACAGATTACATCTGGACTGGTTTCTCCAGTCATACAGAGAATCTGCAGGAAACATTTCAGCCTCAGGTCTACGGATTCTGGGGAGGCATTACTGGGTAGGGATGGTGCAAGTGCCTGAGAGCCTTCTCTGGATGGTACTGGGTCCCCACAGACCCTTGAGCTGTCCAGTATTCATTCCTTCCTGTAGTGTAGACCAATACATACTTTGTTGTTTCACGTAGCCAGGCTTATTGTCCTCTAAAAATGAGGTCAGTTTCTAGTCTTTTTGTTTAGATGATCCACTCAGCAACGGTTCACTGTTTTCGCCTCTCTGTTACCAAAGGAGACACACTTTGTTCTCTAGCGGAAATGAAGAGGTCAGAGTTCCAGCCACTTGGCTGGAAGACAATTGCTACTTTTTTTTATAAAGGCAGACTGAAGTGGTGATGGTATCATTCCCTTTTCCTTTCAGGCTAGTATCTTAGTGTTCTAGAACCCATCTTAGGTGCCAGATTAAACAGTTTTATCTGTATCCTCTGGAGATCCAGTCAGACCAGGAAGAGATGCCTTTTGTTGTAGGTGACAGAAGTGTTCCGGAAGTCCCAAGTCTGGGAGTATCAGAGTCCCTATAAGTAGTCACAATAATCAGCCTTCTTTACAGTTTTGATTTACCCAGGGTTTAAGATAAATCAGGACCTTGATCTTACTCTGTAGCATATTGTATATTTGATTAATTGTTTGAACACTACTTACTTATCAGCATAAAATTAGAAAATGACTAAATTGCTTCATTTCTGTTGTCCCGGGAGGAAAAGTGCTGTTGTTGGAGGTGGGGTGGGCTTCTGCAGAAATGCTTGAGTGCCATTGGCGATCGATCACAAGTGGGCATGGGTCCTTTAAGGTTATTGTTCAGGTGTCATAATATGTTCTGGAGAATATGTAGCACACCCAAATGTATGTTCTCACAGGGTTGCAGATTTAAAATTGTACTCATCTGCCTTTCAGAAGAGAGCCATGCTTTGTTTCCATCTTTGTTCTCACACCATTCTAGCTTACTTAAAAAGAGACTTGAGCCAGATGTGCTAGCACAGACACTTTAATTCCAGCACCCTGGAGGCAGAGACAGGTGGGTCTCTGTGACTTTGAGGCTAGCCTGGTCTACAGAGTGAGTTCCAGGACAGCTAGGAATACACAGAGAAACCCTATCTCTAAAACCCAAAAGACAGACAGATAGAGAGAGAGAGAGAGGGAGGGAGGGAGGAGGGAGGGGAGAGAAGACAGAAAGACTGAACTTGGTAATTTCCGTGTGTGTGTGTGTGTGTGTGTGTGTGTGTGTGTGTGTGTGTGTGTGTGTGTGTGTTTTCTAAGGCAGGGTTTCTCTGTGTATCCCTGGTTGTCTGGCTGTTCTGGAATTAAAGGTGCCACTACTGCCTAGTTTAAAGTATATTCTACTTTACTTGAGTTAGTTGGCCTTTTCGGTGTTCAGACCACCTTAAAACAGTGGCTTAAAGCAGCAAGTATTTTATTGTCCTGAGCTGTGGGTCCCTGGAATAGTTCCTCAGACTATAGTCACTCATGCTTATGACCAGTCCTGTGTCTCAGCCACTGGAGAGGTAGCTAGATCCAGGCATGTCAAGGGTAATTCAGTTAAGACTCTTCCTGTCATTTCCCTTTGGCAAGCGAGCCACCCTGGTTCCTATGGTTTGGCAGGCTTCCAGGAGAGGGAGCAACATCAGGAAAGGTCTTCGTCAGAAGAGCCCCAGCACCATTGCTGACACACTGCGGGCCACCAGGCAGCATACCAACAGGATTCAGAGACATAGACTCTACCTCTCCATGGGAAAGGCTGTAAAATCAGATAGTAAAGGGCATGGAGCAGCAAGGGGGAGGGAGGGGAATGGAACACACTTCATACACACTTATCTTGCACAAACTCTGACATATTGCATTTCATGCTCGATCTAGCTAAATCCAGACCTTGAGGGTAGTGAGAGATTTTATTAGCATCGCTATTCCTATTTAGCACAAAAGTCAGATTTTTCTTTGAATTTTGGGGCACAAGTCTAGTTTGACCTAGACTTCTCTGTGCTCTGAATCTTCTTTTTAGGGGAACAAAGAACCCTCTATTTAATGGTTCATATTTATTTGTTGAGGAGTACTGCTTTAGCATAAAGCATATGTATGTTTCTAGAAAGGCTTTTTTTTTTAAAAAAAAAACTATACAAAGTTACTTAATATTGAATTGTATCTTTTGTAAAGTTTTAAATTAGATTTTTCTCACTTGATAATAAGAGATGAATAAAACTGGACAAGGCAGCTTGAGTCAGGCAGTGTTGTGGTGGCCATGGTGGTTTATGATTTTTAAAAAGAAGACTGACTGCTTATTCTGTCTCCCAAAGCATAAACTGGAAGTAAAAATGTCCATCACCTTCACTGCAGGGTAGCCTGCTCTGCAGATCCCAAGTGTTTCCGGAATCCCTGTGTGGGTCTAGAATGCAGAGAACCTATATTTGCGCAGTTCAGTACTGGGGACGGAGGAAATAAGCAGGGACACACCAGAGGGCCACAGCTTGTTATCTTTCAAGCCAGGGAGCCTGGTGCCTTTTGTGAGAATCTTCTCTTTCCTAGCCTTCCTGCATCTGGCTTTTTAGTCCTGCTTTGCAGGCCCTGTGCTCTGCTCCTTTGGGAGGGATCCTATCAGGGCCTAGTCCATCCAGAAGCTCTAGCTGTGCCTTCCAATCCCATCTCCTTATGGGGGCCAGACCCTCCCTGCTCTGCAGTTGCCTGCAGGGAAATACAGTGTCCCTTTCTAAACTCCAGGGTGCTCCTGACACTTGGCCAGGCCCAGGCACAGTTTCCTACTGATGGCCAGCAGACCACTGAGCAGGGCTCTCCAGAGTTAGCCTTGCTAAGAAGGAAACACGCTGTCACTTATTTGAAGTTGCCTCTGATTCTTGTGCCCGAGGCTGCCTGACCCCTTAAGCTGTCACTCAGTTTATACTCCTCAGCCTTCTTTGCTTTCAGTGGTTATGCTGACAGACAAACTCTTAAGGAGTGGAACAGTTTTGCCTATTTTAGTTTAGATAGCCACACTTGAATTCTAGACATTCCTGAGCATTTGGAACTCATTGCCAGGTGTGTAATTGGTGCTTTGCTGGAAGGTCCCCATGGACTCTGTTGTCCTCAGATCCTAGAAAGGACATAAAGTCAGCGTTTGCTACTCTTCTCCCTGTCCACCCCTCATCACTCTACCTGATGCCTGCAGAGCCAGAGTGTGCAATTTAGTTATATAACTTTAATCCAGCTCTTTTAAAAAAAATGAATATTTTTGGCTTAAAAGATGGGCCAGTAGGAAAAGCCCCTGGTACCAAGCCTGAGGACCCAGGTTGTGTTCCCAGAATCCTCACAGTGGAGGAAGCCCTGATTCCTGACCTCCTCCTGTGTGGTGTGTACGTGTGTACACACCACACACATATACTCCAAATAAAAGTGTTAAAAAAGAAAAAGTGCATCTAATAAACATTTCCGCATACCTCCCGCTCTTCATAATTACTTTTAGTGACTGTATAAGCTTTAAGCTACTATGCCATTATATAACCCATCTCTTTATTTAACCTTTTCTCCAAATCCTTGATTGTTTTAACTTTTAGATGAAAACATCTTCATTTTTTCCTACTCAACAATTTCTTCAGAACCACTTGCCAAGTCTGAAATCCCTACATCCAGCCCAGTTTGCCATCTTTCTTTTAAAAATAATACCCACTTACTCATTTGTACTTGCTGGTGCTCTTCAAACTCAGGTCCTCGGGCTCAAGAGGCAAGCACCTTTACCCGTGATCCATAACTTTGCCGTTATTTTGTTTTACTCTTATGATCAGATAAAGGTATGTTTCTTACCATGTGCAGCCAAACTCGTGCCTTGCTGTTCTAATTTAGAATACTGACAAAACAAAATAAAACAAAACAAAAACCCAGAGCCCTGCACTGGGCACTGCACTACTGCTTGAATTGTTGCCATGCTTATCCTTCACAGCAGTGCATTGCCCAGACCCTTAGTGTGGAAGAGTTAAAATTCAGAACTGCAGTCTTGTATGATGATGGCACAGCTCTGAGCCATCCATCTCTGTTCTCTTCCTTGATTGGTGTTGTAGCTGTGGGGAAACCTGCAGACCATTTAAGTAGGCTCAGGAAGAAATGATGCATTTCCATTTTCAAGTATCTTTTGGAAAATAGAAATTGGGAGGGAAAATGATTCTAAGTTTCTTTTTTTTTTTTTTTTTTTTTTTTTTTTTTGAAAGCGTTCTTTTTCTGCTGCTAGGGTCTTAGAGTATCAGAGGTGATCCAGCCACAGGGAGGAATGAATAGAGAGGATGGCAGGAAAAATAGACCTGACTGGGCTGGAGAGATGGCTCAGCAGTTAAGAACACTGGCTACCCTTCCAGAGGACCCAAGTTCAGTTCCCAGTAACCACACGGTGCTCACAACCATCCATAATGGGATCTGATGTCCTTTCCTAGCAGGCAGGCATACATGCAGACAGTGTACTTAATACCTAAAAAAAACAAATAAATGGATAAGTGAATAAGCGAATAAATAAATAAAATTCAAACAAAAAAACAGTACCTGGGGTAAGAGAGTAGAGTTACCAAGTATGAAATATTCTGCTGGTTTAGTTCATCAAGTGACAGGGCAGCTTCAACACTGTTCTTTGGGGGAAACATTGGGCTCATGGATGATAAACAAAACCAACAGATCTTAGTGCTTATTATATAGTTGTAAGAATTTGAGTAATTTGCATTAAGCAAACATCACACAACTGTTGCTTTCAACTTACCAGAGAGCAGGCTTTGCTTGAACTTGGCTGACTGGTCAGTGCTTTAGCCTGGAATTTCTTGAGTTGTCCAAGTGATGCTTATGTTTTATAACCTGGTTAAGGCAAGGAGAAACGCTTTGATCATAATAGGAAACAAATCACATATACCTTATAGACACTGGAAAATACTGTTTAGCACACAGATTCTTGAGGATCCTGGGGTGTCGGGGATTAGAGTTAATGTTGGTTTGATTGAACTGTAGACACAGAAGACCTCTGCAGCACAGGAAGGGAAAGAATGGGATGGGTTGAAGACTAGAACTCTGGGTAGAGGACAGAGAGACAGAGTCTACTGCCTGCTTGGAGCCTGATTCCCAGCGAGGTTGACCTTCTCTGTCTTTACACAATAAGCTGTTTTCAAGGGGAATATTGTACAAGTTTCAGTTTCCCAGCTTGCTGGTTGGGTCCTAGCCAGGGTCGGATTTATGCAGACCAAATTGTATGCTGTTTGTCCTTCAAATTAAAATGGCACCGTGTTCCAAATGCTGGAGTCCAGCTAAGTGGGATCTGAGTGTGGCCCTGGGCTAGGTTAAATACCATTCGGAAGGTGTGTGGATTTGGTTTTTCGGGTTCAGTGACATATGGAAGTGATGGATTTTTAAGATTATTTCCTCCCTACTGGGTCTGCTGATGTCCTGTCGCCCTTTCTGAGCACAAAGGAAAAGTGTGTCCCACTAAATCCATGACCTTAACGGTGGCAGAGTTTTAGCGAATTACCAACATTATCTTCTTCCTTAGACTTAAAAATCTTGACAGTGGTTAACTGCCAGATTTAACCCTTCAGTGGTCCTGTTGTAAATAAAGCCAGTGAGCTTAAAGCAGAGTGGCTTGGAACATGACTTGATCTTCAAGTGCTGCCTTTGTACCTTGGATTTGGGCAGGAGTAGGGAGGTCACTGAGTAGAGTTAATACTCTCCTTGGAGTTGGCCTTTAACTTACTACTCTGCTTTGGCTTCATCTATTATGCTTAAATGTAGCCATAACTTTTCTGATTTAAGCAATATAGAGAGAGTATAGTCAGCACATGTAAGGCCCCTTTTGTGAAACAGTCCTAGGGGTAATCCTTGTATACGTGCATGGAGTTTTTGGATGAAGGAATTGTGTTGAAACAGTATCCAACATACCATCTACATAGAAGGACCTGTCTGTAGGGAAGAGTTCATGGCAGAGTGGTGATGGAGGGGAGTTTGGGGCATAACCTAAGAGGACTCTGGAGATGTGAAATATGAAAACACTCTGGTTTTCAGGGCCTGAGCTGGGGAGTTACAAGAACTAAGTTTGCCACCTGAATCCTGCGTTTGAGATCACTGGTGGATGCTGAGCATTGTAGCAGTGGGCTGTGTGGTTCCTTGGGAAGTGTATGGGTATACTAAAAGTGAGCTGGGGCTGGCTGGGAAGGAGACCAGAAGGTAACATGGGAGGAGACTAGAGTGCAAGTGATGAGGCCCTGGACTCTGGTGGCCAACCTGAGGATAGCAGAGAAAGGACAACATGATACTTAGGAATTACTGTTTGTTTCTTAACGAAACAGTTAGTCAGGCATGGTGTGCATACTTGTAATCCACACTCCAGAGACTGAGGCAGGAGGATCCTGCCTGAGCCAGTCTGAGTAAAACTGTAGTAAGAAGATAATGTCAAAACAAAACAACAACAAAAACAAACCAATAACTTCTAAAACAAACAAAAACCTACACAGTGACATAATTACAACTCTAAAGAAAGATATAATAAATTTTAATATTAGCAAATGTCTACTGTTATTGATGTTTCTGATTACTTTATGATTGAAGCATTTATTTTTATAGTTTTTTTTTGTTGTTTTAAAAAAAAACCTGGATCCAAATAAGACTCACATTGTATTATTTGATGTATTTCTTGAGCTTTTCCTCCATTCTTTGTAGAAGGATTTGGGTCTTTTGTGTACAGACTTTCCCACAGTCTTGCTTTTCTGAAGTATATTTGTCATGGTGTTTTAATGGGTTCCTCTGCCCCTCTGTCCTCCCTGTATGCTGAAACTGGTAGCTGGATCTAGCAACCTGGTCAGATTTCATTGGCCTTAAGACATACATAAAATGGGTTGTGTGCTGTGTCATCATGCCATCTATTCAGTAAATAAAGATCACTGTTTAGTTTGAGTTGCAGTTTAGTCAGTCACACACAGTGGTCTTGAGAATATGGGACATGTTCTACTATGTGGACACAGCTTTAGTGACCAACCCCAGAGCTGATGGGGGATGTCCTACTGTATATATGTTTCTCTTATTGGTTGGTGAATAAAACACTGTTTGGCGAACAGAGGCAGGAAAATAGGCAGGGAGAGGTGATGAGGAGAATTCTGGGAAAGGTAGATGGAGAGAGCCGGCCAGAAAAAGATGACGGGTAGCGGCCAAAGAAGAAACAGGTCCAGACCTGTTTCTCCAGTAAGCCAAGACCACAAATACTTAGATTTATGGAAATGAATTAATAATTAAGATAGAGCGAGCCAATAAGAAGCCCTAGCCTTCTGCCAACGGTTTTATAATTAAGATAGCATCTGTGTGTTTATTTGTGGCACAGAAGGGCGACAGGACCTGGGGGGACAAGAAGAACCACCAACAACATAGAGCCTCGCCATCCTCTCTGATGACAGCTTCCTCACACCTCTACAGTCTACCCACTTCCCCAGAACCAGTCAACCATTCCTGAGTTTTCTCCCTATGAAATAGTTTTACTTGTCATGAATTTAAAAAAGAAATAACTAGATAAATAAGTGGAAATATATATTAACACTTAATTTTTATATATTTTAGTCTAAACTTACCAACATTTGTTAACTCTTGTGTTGCTACTACAAATATACTTTTATTTATTCATCTTTTGTGTGTGTGTGTGTGTGTGTGTGTGTGTGTGTGTGTGTGTGTGTGTGTGGTATGGCTAAGGGGTAGAGGCCAGAGAACAACCCATTAAGAGTCAATTCTCTCCTACCATGTACCAAGGATTAGACTCAGATCCTCATTCTTGATGGCAAACACCTTTACCCACTGAGGCACCTTGGCAGCCCATTATTAGAAATATAAACATGGTAGTCAAAGGATGGCAGTGGATGATGGGAAACTTGGGAGCAAAGCAGACACCACTAGAATGCAGTTACCCAGACTGGACTGGGGCAGAAGAGCCTGGCTTAGAGATCTGCAAAGGCAGGAGTGGCCCATGCTGGCAGTGAACGCACATACACATGCTGCCCTTGGGCTCTGTTGCCCGTCTGTCACTTTCCTGTAGACACAGGATGTCCTCACAGCCCTGTGTGTGTCCTGATGAAAGAGGCCAGAGGCCCAGTGTGAGACAGTTTCCTCCAGGGCAGGAGGATGGGCTGTGCTGGACAAGGAGGCCTCCCCTCTGATGGACACTTACGCCTCTCTTCCTTCCCCAGTCTTTACTGCGTTTCCATAAGCGTGTTACTTCCATTTTTCTGATTTTCTTCTGTGGGACAGAGTTTTCCTGTGTGTCCTAGACTGGCCTTTAATTCATGATGACCATTCTCTGCCCTCCATGTGCTGGGATTGCGTGTGTGTGTGTGTGTGTGTGTGTGTGTGTGTGTGTGTGTGTGTGTGTGTGTGTGTGTCCCTCCCTGTACCCAGCTTTTCTTTATTTGTGTGCCTGTTGCTGTCCTCATTGTCTCCTGGTGAGACAGTCATGTGACTTTGTTGACACAATTAGTTTTACCCAGAAAAATAGTTGATAGTTTGCAGCTTCCTTTGTATGTCTGTATGCAATGAACATTTCTATGTCATTAAAATTATTTGAAATCTTCACCTCTAGGTAGTATATAACTTAACATGGTCATACTCTGTGATACATAATATTATGAGAGTATGTATACCATATGTAATATACTAAATTCTGTATATTTCCCTTTGAATAACTCTGTAAAATGGATTAGAAACTGTTGAATTTTTTTAAATTAAAAACAAAGCAGTCCTGAATTATGAAAGAAGACAAGCGCATTGCATGCTCCACTGAGGGTGACTGTTCTTATGACTTGGACGTCTTCTATGCACATTTTGGAGAATAAGTCTTTGTAAAAGCTTTGTGACAAACTTTCTCTGCCGAGGTTGCTTTGCTTTGCACTGAATCTGGAGAGTGGTGAGCTGGGGCTTGGGGGAAGTAAAACCTAATGTATATGGGGAGTCCGATGCCACTGATGGCAACGTTTAGATGACAGTGTCTGCACATGCTTGGCATAGGCCTCAGTTCTCGTCCCGTGTGTGCTGGTTTTATAGGAATCAATGATGATCAGTTCTGTCCAGTTAACTATTACATGCCATTCAGAAGATTTTATAATGATAATTATAGTGACTAATCACTCCTCTCTCCCTCTTTGTCTCTACAGAACCATCCGAGTATGGCTGAAAAGAGACAGCGGCCAGTACTGGCCCAGCATCTACCACACGATGGCCTGTAAGTCATGGACTCACCTAAGGGCCTTGTTTCCGATGCCTTTGATGACTTAATTTCAAAATGCCTGGGCTAAAACTTGCTGCTGGATTTCGGAATGAGTTCCTTTGTTGCCTAAGACCTTTACAGGCTGTAATAAACCACAGGAAAGCTCCTTCTACAGAGGCAGTTGGTCTCCCAGCCTAACTGAAACAGGACCAAAATTGGGAGGGGGGAAGGATTAAAAACAAAACAGGAAAAGGGCCATTTTCCTTTGTCTTCATTTGCCCAGCTTTAGTATAGTAATGATTTTACAAAAATTATTTTTACGGTACTTAGTGCTCATACCTTGGCAGATATTTGGAGGTTAGAGAAAAACTTATAAGTGTCGACCTCTTTCCATCTACCATTTGGGTACAGGGAACCAAATGCGGGCTTTTCAGCATGATGCTGAGCCTTTTCATTGGCCCCCAGCAGTCACTTTTTACTCAGTGGTTAGGGGCTCATACAGCACTGTAGAAGACCTGCGTATTCCATATACTGTGGTTTGACCTGTGGTTGTGACCAGCCCTTTGCGTGGTCTTTTCACTGCCCCCCAGTGCTGTAGAAAGGTGTGGACCACGGAGCAACACTTTGTAAATTGAGAGTCTTTTTAGAAGTTGGGTGTGTAGCTCTGTTGGCTTGAAGCTCTGAGTTCAATACCTAGCATGGCATAAAACTGGGCATCGTTGCCCATGGTTACATAGCAAGGTTCAAAGACCAGCTGGGGCCACATGAGACCCTGTCTCTTAGGATGTGCTGACGTAGGATTACCCATACATCCTCAAGCTAATGTACACACCATTACATTGCTGGACGATGACTTCTTACTTCCCAGTGGCCTAGCCACAGATCTGATAGCTGGAAGGGTGCAACAGTCTGGGAAGTCATTCCGTGCTGCCCATGCGTTGTCATCATGACAGAACATTGCCTCAGTGCAGTTGGTGTTAATCCTCTGCGGCTCCCATCCTGCTTTCCTCCACAGTCCAGATTTCAGTCATAACTTAACCCCTGGGGTCCTGAGCACTGGGGTTCATGCTCCAAAGACACTGAGACTGAGGTGCTTGTGGCCCATATTTAGTGGTTACTCTTTAGATTGCATCCCTCCCCCCAAATATTTTTCTTGCAATGCTGGGAAGCTATGTCTTTAGCACCCCCCTCCTCCAAATATTTTGTGTGACTTTATTGTGAATTAAAAACAACAAATTGCATCTGTTTATGTTGTGTGGAGGGAGGTGCTGCAAGTGGAGGTCAGGGGACAACCTGTGGGGATCTCTTCTCTCCTTCTACCTTGTGGGTCATGAGTCCTGTTTTTCCTCTTTGTGTGGGTACTTGACCCCTCCACCCTGTTTTTAAAACTATATATGGCTTACCCCGGTAGAAACCACTCTTTTAAGAAGAAGGGGGAGGGGAAAAAAAAGGGGCCGCCTGGGTATTACAATATCCAAACCAAGCATCAGAAGCTTTTTTAATTAAAAAGTTCTGAGGTTGTTGAGATGATTCAGTGGGTAAAAGTGCGTGCTACATGAGCCTGGCAACCCGAGGTTGCTATCCGGAGCTGACAGTGGACAGAGAAATGAACTACGGAAAGTAATCTTCTGATCTCCACATGTTCACTGTGGCATGTGTATGCCCCCCCCCCCCCGAGTCCTACACACAACAACAATAATAAATGTAACAAATCTCTAGTCATAAAATTACTCAGCATATTGACATTTTTACACAAATGAGGAGTTTTACATAGTTATGCAGTTTTATTATAGAGTCACATAAAAAAAAATGAGGCTTAAAGCCATCACAATTTGTCATCAGCTGTTAAAAACGGTAACAGTGAATCTTTTAAGTCATCAAAGCAGCTGATGATTGCTTTAACTGCTTGAGGCTGGCGTGTGTGCGTGTGTGTGTGCGTGTGCGTGTGTGTGTGTGTGTGTGTGTGTGTGTGTGTGTGTGTCTAACATATCTTTGTGGTTATAATTATCTTTTAAAACTCACACAGCCTCACTTTGTACATGTAGCTGGCCTTAATCTCACAGAAGTTCTCCCCCCTCTGCCTCCTGGATCCTGGGATTAAAGTCATGTGTCACCGTGCCTGGTTGAGGATGTAATTATTAAACATGAGATTATATATTATAAAACCAAAACATAAATATACGAGTCTGCAAACTGGAATCCAGTCCAAACTCACGCACATCTGACTGAGTTGTGTCCAATGTCAGTATCTACCTTTACCTGCATAGTTCTTGAATGCATCTGACATGGTCCTTTCCTGTGTGTGATCTAAGCTTCGAACTGTCTTTGGGTACCATTCTGTGTTATATTTTCTTTGGCAGAGTATGAGCCCAGGGGCTTGGGAAATTTCTCAGTCAGTAAAGAGCCTGCCACACAAGTACAGAAGCCTGAGCACCGATCCCCAGAACCCACAGAAAAGGCAGGATACAATGCTGATTGCCTGTGATGCCAGTGATGCAGGGCAGAGGATAAGACAGGTGGTGGAAACAGGCAGATCTCTGAAGTTCACTGGCTAGCCAGCCTGGCTGAATTGGGACCCTGTCTCAAAATGTAAAGGTAGAGAGAGATCAAAGAAAGACATCCAGTGTCCACCTTGCATACATGTACACGAAGAAGTATTACCCTCACACACATTTGGTTTATTTGCCTCTGATAATCATTTTCATGTTTCGGATCTTTCATTGCTAGTTAAAATTATTTATGTAGAGTGATCCCAAACAGTTCCTTCTCCAAATGTTCAGCTTTAGTAGTCATACTTGTTTCTGTTGCCCTGGAAGAGAGATGATTGGCTATAATGGGTGGGTGCATAAAAGAAGTTGATGCAGTCACATCTCTACTTACTACATTGGGATATGTGCTATTGCAAAGGAGAATGGTTTTTATTTCTCTCTTGGGAAAGAAGTAATCCCACGGTGGGTTTCCTGGCTTGCTCACATATGCCATGGGCTTGGAATTCTCGTGCCAGTACCCTTCATTTTTAGAGTTCAACTCATCATTAGTCTTTTCTGGGGAAGGGTGGCAGGGCAAGGTGAGCATCAGGATGTCAGAGCATGCCCAGAAACGCCAGTCCCCAGAGACATCTATGGAATAGTAGGAGTTCTATCCAGAAGAGACTGCAAACTTCACCTGAAGTTGTAAAAGTAACTGTGAGATGGGTTACAGAGGTCCACTTTTAAACTTAAGCCATGGGGAGCTTCAGTTACATTTTCAATACGTACAGTTTATTTTTCATGATGCATTTTTTGTCTGTTTTTTTAAAACCTAACCACATAACTCTTCTCAATAATAATATGTTTTAAACAATGGCTTCCAGTACTTAGCTTTTCTCACAATGTGGTCCTTGTGTTTTTGACAGCTCCTTGTTCTGCCATGGCATACCATCACGACAGCCGGCGGATATTTGTGGGCCAGGATAACGGGGCTATAATGGTAGGTAGTATCTCTGATGTATTCAGTATGTCCTTTGTAAGACTACCCCATATTTACTTATGCTTAACATGTTTGGCATGAGCAGTGTCTGTTTTATCATAGATGTTAGATTGAAAATAAGTTCAATTTAATTAGAGCTTATAAACTAATTTCTTTGTGTCTCAAAATGCTCTCATGATTGGTACTCAGGTCATCCACAAAGAAGACTTTTTGGAGTAGATTTGAGACCTGTAGCTGCTGCTGCCTTTGACATGGTAGTGGAGAATCCTGTGTTTGTGTGTATTTCTGTGAAAGACAGTTGAGAAGAAGGACCAGCTAGCTATTCATCCAGGAACTCGTGTGATTCTAGAATGAAGTAGTAAACCTTGAACCACCTTTGGTGAAGGATGGGATATTTTAATGATTTTTTAAAGTTAATTGTGTGTGTACATATCTACTGTTTCCTTACTAGATATGTGACTCATGTACCTAATTTGTCATCATTCTACATGTACATTTTAATGGTTTGTAGTGTTGTGTATATTCATTAGGTCATGTCAGCATCACCACCTTCTATTGCAGAACACCTTCACATCCCTCAGAGAAAGCTTGTCTCCATCAGCAGTTGCTCCCTGGTACACCTCCCTCACCTGGCTGTCTGTAATCTACTTTCTCTCAATGGGGAATTGTCTGTCCTATACATGTTGTGTGAACAGAATCATGATCCATGTGTAGCTTTGTATGTGTGTCTTGTGGAGTTTGGATTAGTTACTTTATCCATTTTTTTTATGGTAGACTAGTGTTCTCCTACACAGAGCATTCTCTTGGATAGAGAAATCACACTTAGCCCATTGATGAGTTGATAGGCATTGGGATTATTTCCATGTGGGGCTGTTGTGAACACTGCACTATATATAGCATGGTATATAGGTCCCTTTGTGAATCTGCATTTTTCATTCTGTTGGATATATAGGAATGGAATTTCTGGGTCATATGATGACTATTGACCATTACAGGAAATCCTCTGTCCATCCTTAATTTTTATTTTTTGAAAGAGAGAGTCTTGCTTTATAGCCCAAGCTGTCCAAGAACTTACCCCCATAGTGACTTTACCTCCAAAGTGCTGGTCTTGGAAGCATGTGCCACCATCCAGTGTCCTGAGTTTGGTTCCTAAATCCGTGCTTAGTACTAGATACTAGACTCCTATCAGATACAACGCTCGCCTATCAGAAGGGTTGCCTTTTTTAATCATTTTTAAGTTTTGTAAAGTTAAATATATTTTCTCTCTCTGTCTCTCTCTTAGTTTCTTGTACTTGGCTACAATATCTAAGAAACTTATTAACCTGACCCAAGGTCATTTTTTCCTGTTTTCATAGGAGAACATTAGTCTGTGGCCATATCACTCTGAATGTGCCTAATCCTGTCATAGGAAAAGACTACATTGCACTTCTCTTTTCTTCTAAGAGTTTTACAGTTTAGCTTTCATATTTAGAGCTTGGCTCCATTATTCATTAATTTCTGTAGATGGTCTGAGGGCTGGTTTCACACTTATTCTTTTGTGTGTGGATACTCAAAGTTATGCCAGTACCATTTGTATTTTCTTGGCACCCTTGCCACAGCCAGCAGAGTATCCAGAAGTGAGAGCTTAGTGAAGACTTGAGGTGGCACAGGTCTGTGTTGGAGGAGGATATCTTGGCTGGGTGGTACTGAATGATAGAAGGACCCAGGCGTAACTGAGATGTGGATAGTGGCCAGCCAGGTCATGCAAGGCCTATGGGTAAATTTTTACATTTTATTGTAAATTTAATGAGAAGATAGCAGAAGGTTTATGAAAGGCAAGTGATACGATGTATCATCCTCCAGCTCTTTCCGATAGGATTTCACTATAATGCTCAAGCTGGTCCCAGAACCTGCTGTGTAGCATGCTGGCCTCAAACCTATGCTCTTCCACCTCACTCTTCCAGAATGATAGGATTATAGGCACCACCTATATTCTTTTGCCTGGCAATATTCTTAAATGACTAACTCTATGGAAACTGAAAGTAACAAGAATGAAAAGGAAAGTCAAGTTACTATAGCAACCAGGAATCTGGGATCAAGGACAATGGCCTCAGAAGTGGGCAGAGTGGATGACTTAAGATGTCTCCTGGCATGTTTGCTGTAGGTTCTGTTTGAGAGACAGAGGAAGGAAGATGTCACTTGGCACCAGATTTGGGGCTTGAATGAAGTGGGCTGTGGTGCCATTTCCTGAGACAGGAACAGCTTTGGGTGGCAATTGGGGACAGGAGCAGGGAGGTGGTGAGTTCCAGAAAACAAGGGCAAGAGAGAGGCTGATATCAAGCTGTGCTGAGAAGGCAGCAGGTGTTCATGTAAACACAGATGTAAGAGCCAGCGAAGCTTAAGAAGCTAGAAAGATGGGCATGGGCACAAAGACACTAAGGGAAGAAGAAAAGAGAATGAGGATGGGGTGTGACAAGGGAGGTTAGGGATGACAGGGGTGGGGAAATGGTGGAGGGGGAGAACCATCAAAACAGTGTGTTTCAAAGCATGACAATTTCCTAAAGATTATCTAGTATTTTACTAGATAAAATAGCTAAAAAAAAAAAAAAAAAAAAAAAAAAAAAAAAGATAGATGAAAAGAAAGAAGGGAAGGAAGAAAGAAAGAAAAGGAAGGAAGGAAGAAAGAAAGAAAGAGAAGGAAGGAAGAAAGAAAAGGAAGGAAGAAAGAAAGGAAGGAAGGAAGAAAGGAAGGAAGAAAGAAAGAAAGAAGGCAGGCAGGCAGCCAGAGGTAGGAAGGAACACACTCTCCTTGCAGACACAGAAGTCTGGAGTACAGTGGAAGAAGGGACCATGATAGGAAAGCCTGAGGGTCTGAGGGTGCTAGTAAGGACTGAGCATTAAAAAAAAAAAAAAAAAAAAAAAAAACCTTTGCTGAGAAGGGGACCAAGTGTCAGATGTAGGTCAAAGGTCTTCATTGTTGTTTTAGCTGATTTGCCCATTAATATAAAATGTTTTGATTATGTGTAAGGGCTGAGAAGAAAGCCAAAAGGAAGGATGGGCTGCTGTCCTGTCATTCATACAGCATCGGCGGGTGGCAAGGACCACTCTGCACACAGTAGCAACATTTGATAAGGGTCTGTCCATCCCTTTCCTTCCAAAGACTTTGAGGGATATCGTGATGATGCACACTCTCATGTGAGATAAACCCTCAAGTGTAAGCTGCTAGCACCTTCTCCAGGTGGCAGTGTGTGCATCTCCTGAGGGATTCTTCTCTGCATTTTGGTTGAAGAAGAAGCTGCAGTTATAACATGTGAAATTACTGGCTCTAGCAGAAAGGGACAGTGCAGATCTAATTTAGCAGTAGCCAGCAGTTGATCTCTGGGTTGGCTGTCTTGTCTAGATTCTCATTTACAGTGCTGCTGAACTTCTGTACCCAGCAAAGCCAGACAGAGGACAGGATGTCTGTATTCCTTTATGTGTGTTTTTGCTCATGCTAAATCAGTCTACAGTTTATAATGTCTGCATTACATAGCATCTTGATAGTTTAATACAGATCCATAGGGTTCTTAACTAGCACATATTCTTTTGACTTTTATTGATTCTTTTCATTACAAAAGTGTGTGCTTCCCCCCTCCTAGTTATATGGAAAATATAAGAATATCAAAAGACCCTCCACTGTCTATAAAATTTGTATTTTAGAGCGTGTGTTTATGCACACAACATGCATGCTTTTCTCGCTAAATTGCCAAGCCATCACCATCTCTTTCCTATCAGCCATCAACAATGTTGACAACAGGTCTTTAACATCTGCTCCTTATGCATTCATTGTCTTGAGGAGTTTATTGACTTAGTGTTGCATAGCCAAAGGAGCAAAATGAACAAACTGTTGCAGTTAGAGCAAGGCTGGCTTGTGGAGGAAACATCAGACATAAGTGTAAGTGCTGGGCTGGCTATTCCAGCTGTTCGATTCCTCCTCAAAGGAATGATGGCCCAAGGACAGGTTTGCTGTCCCCTCTGTAGCTCATCTTGAGCACCATGCCTCACGACAAGCATTTTTTTGGACTTTGATTCATTTTTCAAGTTGAGTTCCTGTTGTTTAAAGAACTGTAACTGTCTTTTTATCACATATGCTTGCTTTTAGGAATTTCACGTTTCTGAAGATTTTAATAAAATGAATTTTATCAAGACCTATCCAGGTAATGACACACACTCTTGCATGTGTACACATTTAGATACACACACACATAAAGCTAGATGTCCTCTGCTATGATTAAAGGTAGGTTTCCATGTTAATGTTTCCATTTTAGTGCTCCAGTTATATGAGAGAATATTAAGTAAGTTATTTACCATCCTTTCCTGCTTCCTGTATATAAGTTTTTTTCTGTTGGGTAAGTGTGCAGGGTTTAATTTCACTATTCTTCTGTTATTGGAAGCAGATGTGCACTGCTTCCAGTTTTTGACTAACATAATGTACAATATACATGCCTTTGGTTGTGTGTACATGCACATCTGTAGGTGTAATTCATAGTTATGTGCATAACTGTGAGTGTTCACGACTGTGACCTGAGACTAGATGGTTAATTTTGACGACTTGTACTTATGACAAATTCCTACAAGCCAGATAGCCAAGTCAAATGCTACAATATTATTTTAATGCTAGAGATCTATTTTTGCAAGCTACTTCCCAAACAAAAGTGCGGATCTTGCAGCTCTGTGACCAGTGAGTGACTGGGGTGTCCCTCTTGCTGGACCTTCCTAACATTGCTGCCTTATTTGTTTGGTACAGTTTGATAGAAAAGTTCACAATTTTCAGATGACTTCAGCTTTATGTAGTGTTGGTCATTTGTTGTCCCTGAACATCCATTGTGATTTGTGTCCCTATTCCCAGTGAGTTGCTGTATGTTGTAACTGAGTTAAAATGTGAAACACACAGTTTATACCATTTGTATTTAAGTTTTCAGAGTTCTCTATGGGTTATATGTAGCACAATTTTGTAGTGGTTTCTAGAGTGTCCATCTCATTGCTGACTTAAGACGTCTGGAAAACTATGTGGAAGACTGAACAGAGTTTGCCACGTTTTAAAATTTTACCACATGGGAGAATCTAGAAACTGTGATTGAAGAAGCATAAGCACTTACAGACTTCACCATCCTTTCCTTTAAAAATACTGAAAAGTTACAATAGTAAAAAGGATGTAAGCCTACAAATGAGATAGCTCTTCCTGAGAAAAGTAATTGACTGACATTCTGAGGTCTTTACTGTGAGCTGGGATAGCCTTGTCTTAACGCAGTCTGACAGCTACAGCTTTAGTGGGAAAAGTGGTTGGAGTTAGACAAAGCAAATTCTTCTTTTAATTATAAGATGCACTCTGAGTAAAAGTCACGTCCCTCAGATTTTGTATTTGAAATTAATATGCACCCTGTGTTTGTAGAAATTAGAAATATCAATAACACAGAAAAAAGTGAAACAAAAAAGCCCACTCAGTCACCATCTGGGATTTGGTTTGCTTGAATCTGTGGCTGAGCAAGTGTTGGAGCACACTTGAAGTTTTGGAGCTTTCGGGGAAATGTAATGATTTTATTTTGTTTTTTGAGACCAGGTCTCTCTGTGTAGCTTTGGAGCCTGGCCTGGAACTAGCTCCTGTAGACCAGGCTGGCCTTGAACTCACAGAGATCTGCCTGCCTCTGCCTCCTGAGTGCTGAGAGTAAAGCTGTATACCACTACTGCCTGACTCAGAGAGCATATAATTTTTAGCATAGCCTCCTTGCAGTGTATGTACATGATAATCGCTCTGACACAGCGATCCCCTCAGTTCTCTTGAGTGGCTCACACAGCTGAGGGCTTTTGATTATATTCATCAGCTTGAACATGTACTAGAATCTGCTGTGTGCTGAGTCATGTGCCTAATGAAACAGTCATGCCATGCCTCAGTGAGGCCAGAATCAACCTGAAACATTTCAGAAACAAATGATGGCAAAACTTCCTCCTTTCTCAGATGCTATTTCAGAGGCTTCACAGATGCTCTGTCTTTACAAATAATAATAAAAACTATACACAACACCATTCCATAAAAGGATTCTTTTTAAATGTCACAAAATTGTATTTGTTCTTATATACAATGCAAAAAATCTTATTGATACTTTGTTTTAAAATGATATACTGTCTATTAGATAAGTATAAAAAGATATTAGCCAGGTGTATTGGTGACTCTTCTGGTTTTTCTGACCCAAGACCACAAAAAGCAAATTAAGAGAGGAAAGAAGAGTTTATATTGTCTTAAAGTGTGAGGGTCCATCACCTGGCATGGCAGGAAAGGCATGAGCGTTGATGGAGTTTGTTTAGCATGGCAGGAAAGACATGAGCAGTGATGAAGTAATCTGCAGTTAAAAACACCTCTGCTCTGTTGAGAAACATCTGCCACTCACCATACAGACAGCATAGCAAGGTTTTGAGAGCAAAGATAAAAATGTTCCTTTGAACACAGTCAGACAGATAATAAAAAAGATCTTGTTTCCTGTTAATTGGAATCTTTCTTGAGCAGGGCTCTTTAGTGTTTCCCGGCTTCTGGCAGCCATCCCTGTGCGGTGGCCCCGGGCTTTGGTGAGAGCCTGTGAGAGTGCATGGGAAATGGGAAAGATCAGATTGTCTGAAGTCTCCTGAGATCATGCCTGTACACGGTGGAAGTTGAGCCTTAGCTCTCACCCAGTGTGGGGAGGTGTTTCTGAAGACAGCCCTCTGTCCTGACGGGCACCGACCCTCCATTTGTCTCCTGCAGCTCATCAGAACCGCGTGTCTGCTATCATCTTCAGCTTGGCCGCCGAGTGGGTGATCAGCACCGGCCACGACAAGTGTGTGAGCTGGATGTGCACACGCAGTGGGAACATGCTTGGCCGCCATTTCTTTGCATCCTGGGCTTCCTGCTTGCAGTATCCTTCAGAGTGCCCAACCACTCCTGCCCAACACCTCTCACCTCACTGTTTAATTTGGAATTGAATTATCAGTTGTTCTGAAGACAGAATGGTTCCTGTGGATTTAACTTCCAATCCAAGAATCCCTGTGTTTGCTTTTCTTTCGTAGATAAAGCGCGCCTGTTTTTTTTTAAAAAAAAAAATATGACATAAATATGTTCTGCGTGGGAGGTGGTAAAATTTTTTTATAGGAACTTGTAGAGCCCTGTTAATGCAAGCCCTACCCTTCATTCCTTCATTCCTTCATTCCTTCCATTACAAAATGAAAAGCTTCACTCTACCCTGGGCTTTATAAGTGGGCAGCTAGGAACTTTTATACAAAACTTCACTTAATGAGCTTTTTTAATTCTTATTTTTATATAAATGTGAAAGGGCCCCTGATTCTTGCAGTACTCTCACGGGTGCCTCGGGTTCCCCACATGATAACAATCCCGGCTTTAACCTTTCCGCCCCACGGGATTTGTCTTACACACACTTCACCTTTGCTTCAGGTGACCTCTGGTTGCTGTGTGCACAAGCGATGACAAGACGAAGACCGTAAACAGCAGACAACACCCTAACATAGTTCATGATACCGTGGCACGCCTCTCCCACAAAAAAAAAAAAAAAAGTTGCTTTTTAAAAGTTTTTGTTACAAATTAATGCATAACATGAACTATTTATAATAACCCTTTAACATAGACTATACAGTTTAGTGCTCATATATTGTATTCTAAGTGAGCTTTTCTGTCATGGATGAGAATTCTCATAATGACATTGCAGAATACAACCAAAAAAATCATCACTATGGCCTGGCTTGTAGTTGTGACCATGTGTTCTAGAATACTAGCTGCTTTTCTACAAATGCCTGTGATTACACAGTGAGAGGGAATGAGTTATTACTGGTAGATAATATGCTTTAAGCTCGTTACCACCACAGATAGCTGATGTCTGGATTATGGAACTACCCTCTGCAAGTTAAGCCATTGCCTTCATGTAAAGCTAGATTATCTAGGGGAAAAGGAAGATGAGTCTGTGTCCTGTGCATACTGTCGGTATGGCAGCACTTTCAGAGTTTCAGTGTGTGTGTGTGTGTGTGTGTTTAAATGTTTGCTGTTTTCCCTATTTAGCAATATGTCTATGGTTGGTATTGCTTGCTCTGTGGGTGTGTTTTGAGTTGGGTCCTGTTACCTGTCCTTGACTGCTTCTCAGGTATGATATGGATACTCAGCATGCCTTCGTTGGTGATTACTCAGGACAGATCACCCTGCTAAAGCTGGAGCAGAACACCTGTTCAGTTATCACAACCCTCAAGGGACATGAAGGTAGGCTCTGGCCCTAAGTTTCCCACCTAGGTTAGGCATCCAAAGTCGGTCTTCAGCTCCAGTTTTGGGAGTGGTCTCATCCTTGTGACTGGCCAGCTTTCAGTTTGATGGGATTCAAAAGAAAACCAAGTGTCAGTCGGGTGTCACGTTCAGTGTTATACATCAGAAATCCTGTCTGAATTGCTCAAGGGATGGATGCTTAGTGTTGCTTACTTTGTTTGCTTATTGATTGATTAATGGCTGTTTGAAGTGGGTCTGACGCTAACCCTGGCTGTCCTGAAACTTAATGTGCAGCTCAGGCTGACTAAGGCTCATAATAATCCTTGTCCATTAGCCTCCTAAGTACTGGACTTAGAGTTGTGAGTCACCGTGCCCAACAACCTTTTAAAGTTATCATTTCCATAAGAATCTTTCAGGGCCAGAGTGCTGTATTGGTTTTAAGCCCAGGGCTGCTACATGCCAAGTGAGAACTCTTACCACTGACCTACACCTCCATCCCCAGACCACTTCTTTTAAACAGACCATTGGAAGAATCCTCATTACTGTTATTTTGTTAGTTTCTAGAGTGGTACTGTGCTCTGGGTGATGACTTGGGAGAGTGTAGCATTAGATAAAACTCCCTATTTCTATAGTGAATTGTTGTGGTGGAGCTCAGTGGAGGAATGTAAAATTCTATTGACTGAATCTGGTAAACTTTCTATGTACATGTGAGTGATAAGTTGATTTCATTGACCACTGAGCTGAAATGCAGTGTTTTGATACAGATGGTTGGATCCCATTTCTGTGTGAGTGACAGATTGGAACTTTGAGGTCTCTAGTTTAGACTAAAGAGTTGAAAATTTGTTGAGAGGATCAATAGTGTATTTATTTAAGATGGTAGTTAGGCAACAAGTTGGATGTATCATACACTTTCTAGATAAGTTGTTTAGATGAACTAGACTGTCCAAGATCAGGGACTCTGGGGAAAAGGTACAAAGGAAAATTAATAGCACCTTAGAAAGCTGTTGCAGAAAAGCAAGATTTCTGATAAAGCTGGATCTTCTGCAGGCGGAATGGGCCCTGAGACTACTTGTCAGACCGTGTTTATCTGTGGTTCGGGCCACTAACTGACACGTGAGGAGCATAGGACTCAACAGAATTCATGACAAAAAAAAAGTGTGTGTGTGTGGGGGGGGCTGAAGCTCATTTTGCCAAGTACTTTTTTTGTTTTGTTTCCACTTTTATTCTGTTTTGAGAAGGTTTGTATGAGAAACTGACTTTTCTTTCTTGCTTGTGAAGATGACCTCATTAGTTTCTGTTCGCCTCCATGAGAGTTGTTAGTGTTCGTCGTGTGTTCAGTGTTACTGTTTGTTAGTAGCTGTTTCCTAGGCCAGTGGTAACAGCAGAAGACACCTGGAAAGAGGAATCTCTAGAAACAAAAGATTTCCCCAAGGGCATCCAATTTGATAAACTAGCTAGTACAAAGTATGAAATGCAAGGGTTGCAAGGGTTGGATTTTTTTTTTTCTAAACTTCTTTGGTATATTTATTTTGTATACCTGCACCATTTTTTTTTCTTGAGGCAATTAATTTAATTTTCACAGATAAAAAGTATGCTAGGAAAAATGTATGAAGTTTCATGAGTCTGTAATAACCTAGGTTTGTATATTATATAAAAACACTTGCAGTTAACTACAAGTATTTTCTTGACCTATATTGGTGGGAACTTTTTTTTTCTCCAGAACTTTTCTGAACTGATGTTTGTTTTCATTTTGTTTTTAACTAGCTATCTTATAGATTATTTAAATTTAAATTATTGGTGCAGAACACAAAAACTTTTTTTTTTTTTTTTTGTGAACCAATGGATTTATTGGGTTTATTCACAGGAATATGGATAAGGGCTTACTTAAGGAGCAGGGATAACTCAAAGGCAGCTGCATCACTGAAAGTCTACCTTGGTGTGGGTCATGACTCATGAACACTAGAACCTAGAAGGAAGGCTCATTTAAGATGCAGGAAATAAACAACTCACAAGCCTCAGGAAGTCCCTGAGAGTGAGCAGATGCATAGAACCCTTTCCTCACTCAGCAACAATATATAAGCAATAAGGATGACTAAGAAGAGACTCTGCAACCTGTTGAGCTACCTACAAGGAAAAACTTTTAAACCCTTTGTATTCAAAGCTGCGTGACTCACAGTCATCCCCATCTTCCGAGTTTGGATAATGGATTTACAATGTTTTCTCCACGATCCATGAGAATGTGGTTTGAATGACCCTTTGTATATGACACTCAAAGGCTCAGATGGCAGTTGGTTCTTCCATAGTCACACATGTGTCCTGATGCTGAGTCCTGTTGGACCTCTTTCTCACATGCCTAGGTAGCATCGCCTGCCTTTGGTGGGACCCCATTCAACGGTTACTCTTCTCAGGAGCATCCGACAACAGCATCATCATGTGGGACATCGGGGGAAGGAAAGGCCGGACACTTCTCCTTCAGGGACACCAGTATGTGACCATTTGGGGTTGGGTGTCTGAGGCAGGAGGGGAAGGCACCGGTATTCAGTCCTGTCTTCATTTTAAGTGCTTCTGTCCCTCCTGAGTAAACAGAAAATGGAGTATGTGGTATCCTTCCACATTAGCCTAAAGAGGACACCACTCTTTTCTTCTAAGGAGTGGCCCTGTTGAAACACCTACTTAAAGCATGCTGGGTCAGAGACTGGAGGCGAGAACTTTGACCATGGCGGATTCTGTGTGTTAAAGTACCAGGCTACTTCTGAGTTGGGGAATTAAGTATCTTATTAAACACTAAAACATATTTCATTAAAAAGTGGCAGGCACAATGCAGCCAGTCACTTAACGCTGACGATGTGATACTTAGGGCATCTTCTAGCCTTTGAAAAGGAGCCCTTAACTCCTTCATCACGTGTTCCTTTCTTCCTTGTTGCTGGTCAGGCCATAGCTGTTGACTGTAACTACAGTCAAGTTGAAATTTAGCCAGAAAAGTTAAGTGCAGAAGTTACCAGGTCAGGAGATTGTTTGCTTGGCATCCAGATCCAAGAGCCTTCAGGAAGAGGGCAGAGTTCTATCCGTGTGTGCATGGGAGTCACCCTGTAGCTGTGTGTGCAGCCTGTTCACGGCCCCAGTGATTTCTCTACTTTTCCATATGAACTGCTTTCCACTAAGAGTTACATTCTGTTTTGCTTTTGAACAAGTAAATAAAGCACTTGACAGAGGGATTATGGTGAAGGACACAAACCCCCTCTTCAACTTGCAGTTTAACTGACAGGTTCCAAAGGAGTAGAGAGCATGATCTGGATAATGTTAGGGCATGAAGATCATCATACAGTCCTTGAAACCACATCAAATAAAGGGTGATACAGTAGCACCCAGTAATAGCAGGAGGGGAGAGTGCCGAGCTCCAGTGAAAAGTTTCTGGCTGTTTCTGTGTTGACCTGTGACTTGTGTCCCATTTGCAGTGACAGAGTGCAGTCACTGTGCTACCTGCAGCTCACGAGGCAGCTTGTCTCCTGCTCCTCGGATGGTGGGATTGCAGTGTGGAACATGGATGTTAGCAGAGAAGAGGTAAGAAGCCAGAACGTGGCAGGCAGGTCAGAGGAGAGCCCTTCTCTGGCTTCTCAGTTTTCCACTTCGCAGGTTGGAAGTCGTATGCATAACCCCGCTTTCCTCCACCCATGGCTTATTGTCTAACAAAGGTTGACCTGTCTTTACAATGTTTTAAATTAACTTATTTGTGTGTGTATATATGGATGTAAGTATGATGTGTATGTATTGTGTTCATGTGTGTGTACATGGGTGCAGGTCGCACATGCATGTGAAGGGCAGAGATCAAAATTAGGTGGCTTCTTTTGCGCTCCATCTTAGTGTTGGAGACACCAAGTCCGGTGCTCATGATTTGCCTAGCCTGGTCAGCCAGCAAGCCCCAAGAATCCCCTGTCTCTGCCTCCTCAGCACTGGGATGGCAGGCATATACCACCTTGCCAGTCTTTTTATGTAAGTGCCTGGGTTCTGGACTCACAGGGAGCACCTTGCTTACTCAGCCATCTCTCCAACCTTCTCTGCTTGTTATGACCTGTACTGGGTGACACTTTCTGGCACTGATGAGCAGTACAAACAGATGGGCAGCATTTAGATTGAATGTCAGCTTTGAGGACTCAGCCACCAGCAGCCTTCTAGCTCAACCAGGGATTTGGACCCATGGAGGCCTTCTGAAGTATTCATGTGGCTCTGGAGCATTTCCGTTTGGAAGCCCCGAGAAGAATGTTACAGGATAGAGCTAGGCGATTCTCATCACAGGGAAACTGTACCACTGTTATCTGTGTTTGCTTTGCCTTGAGCTGTCTCCCACTGAGTCCATGTGACAACAGTTTTCCATTTAGGAAACTTGATTTTTAAATTTCATTGAACCACTAGATGTGAAACCTTGTTTAGATAAATGTTTTAATCTCTGGATGTCTGTTTTCTCTTCTAGCATTTCTTTATCATCTTTAACTCAGCCTCTCTATCATTCTTTCATTTTAAGAGACACTGCAGTGGCTGTGCTTGACCTTGTCATCGTGTGCTTCTTCAATTATTCATCCTGTGCAAATTTCTGAAAATAGATTCTGCTAGAGGGATGTCTATATCCATAGGCTTTTTATAGCTGTCATCAGATGGCTTCCAGGCAGGATTTCCTGCTCATCTCTGCTAGGGTGGTCCTTCTTTACTCAGTAGTATCTGTGGCTTGTGATGTTGATAGCAAAAGTGGATTCCAAAGAAGGCCGATGGACGGTCAAGACAGTTCCACTTCAGAAGGATTCATTAAGCACTCACAGAGTGGCCATATAGTCTGGCAACTTAGGGGAAACACAGGAGAAATGCTGCCTTGGTTTTATGTGGTTTTTAAGTTGTGTGTTCATGCATTTGTGCTTGTGTGTGTGTGCATGTGTGAGAGTGTGCATGTGTTTGCATGCTTGCTTATACCTTGAGACATGTCTCTCACTGAACCTGGAGTTCATGGTTTTTGGCTAGCCTGGCTGGGCAGCAAATGCAAGCAAACCTGTCTCTTTGTTGACCAGCCCTCACTGTAACGCTGTGTGGCATCTGAGAATTCTGGGTACCTGAATTCAGGTCCTCATGCTTGTACAGCAAGGCTCTAATCACTGGGCTATCTCCCCAGTCCTGGAAAAATCTTTTTTTTTGGGGGGGGGATGGATATTGCATTGTAGCAGGTGTTGTCTTACATGATGTCACACGTGTTTCCTGTACTGTCCTGTAGATCATTCTGCACTTCAGTGTACCCTGTGTGCCATTGCTGTATGTGCCGTGTTAATTCACAGTCCCTCCCACCTCCCAACCCCATAAACTTCTATGCATGGCTCTACTTTGTGTTGTCTCATAATATCCTCAGTTCTCACTGAATACGCTGTAGTTATTCCTATGTCCCATAAGTACTAACTGGGGGGGGGGGGGCGTTCAGGCTACAGAAAGCAGTAGTGACAGACTCGTTTTCAGCTTCCTACCCACAACAAACGTGCAGCTAAGTTGAAAACAGACTGCCCCATAACTGATAAGATGTGGTGCCTAATACAGAGGCGTTCTAATTGCTAGGTTTCCTGGCAGCTTGGTGTGGCAAGCCAAACAGGAAACTCTGGTTACATGGCTGCTGTTTAACTCCTGGTTTTGCACATTCTATAAATCTTTTGGTAAGGCTTGGAGTGGTGCAGACGTCCGTTAGGGCTGCTCTGTGTTCCCTCAGCCACTGGCTGTATGCACCAAGAACAGCTGCTGTGCTGTTTGTTTCCTGGGTTCTTGGTCCATTGTTTCCCAGTCTTATTCTGAGAGAACAGAGATGTGAGAGGGAGGGTGCATTATCCCATATACCTGGGGATAACTGTTGGGATTACCTCATGGGTTTAACCACTTCAATTTGAAACACACTTTTGTTTTCCTTTGCATGGTCTTTCAGAAAATGCAGTCGGAAAGTGGGAGCAGCACCCCTCCTTCAAATGACGTGATTGTCAACTGCCATTGTACCTGTAGGTGTGGCAGAGATGGCTTCCTGTTAGTCATTTCTGAAAGAGACGGGGAAGCAATTTATTTCAAAAGAGGCATTACTTTTCAGTAGGTACTCACTTTTCCTAGCTAAGGAAATGCAGTGCAAAGCTGAGCAGCCTACTCTCTGTGAGGTCTGACCCTGTTAGGGATCCGAACAGTGTCCAGGTCTTCCTTAGCTAGGGGCCAGAGGAAAAAGCATGCTTCTCCAGTCCACACCACTCACCCAGAGTGTCCCCTGGAGGTCACCTGCCTATACCGACTGGACCATTCCTAGCCCTTCATGACTATTAGCTCTCTGTGGCCATCAGCCCCTTCCAGAATAGAGCAGTGCATTTGCTTCCCTGCCAGATTGTAAGTGTATGACGTATGTACATGTAACAGTAGTTAAGAGGAATGTATAGGCAAGCAGACTTCAGAATGTGTAATACTACTGTGTGTATCAGTAGCAGCTAGTGGCTGTAATAAAATGGGATTATTCTTGCATTCTTTTTGTTCAGATTAGACAGATGTTTTTGTTCAGATTAGACAAATGGACCCAGGTTGTAGAGAAGAGATAGAACACCATAATGCTCAGTTAATAACCTCTCTTCTGAGCTGAGGCTGTTGCTAAATGGTGGAGCATTTGCCTGGTGTGGGTGCCTAGGCCCTGGCTTATCATCTCCCCTCGTTGTGCTCTCTTTCTTAAGACAGAGTCCCGTGTAACCCACAGCAGCCTGGGAGTCTGTGTAGCCTGAGCATGACCCTGACCTCTGGGTCTCCTTTGGCTTCCCTCTCTGAGCACTGGGATATAGGCATGTGCCACCACATGGCCATCTTCAATGCTGGGGATCAACCAGGGCTGCTTCCATCCTGGGCAAGCACTCAGCGTTGTCCTGGGGTCTGCTTTGCTCTTCTTTGTTCTTCTCAGTGCAAAGCACCTCTTTTCTCCTTAAACAACACTCACAGAGCCTAGTGGCTCACAATAACTCAGGGTTCAGTGGCAACTTCTCAGTATTAAAAAAGTAAATTTATGAATTTTCTTATATTAAACTTTGTACTAAAACACATGTCTGTTTCTACACTGATTATAGTTTGCTATCTCAAGGTATTAAAGGCATATTTTTTTTTCTTTCCTTGCGCTCTTCTCCCTCGAGTAAAGCAATATTCAGTCTTAATCCATGGCTCTCAAGGCCAGAGCTTAGCTGTCATTCTCCAGTATCTTGTTCTGAGACCCCCACAAAACAGCACTGAGAAGGGCTGGGTGGCAGGTGGCAGTAAGTGATGCTAACTCGCCCATTGGTCAGTGTAAGGAAAGGGAATACCAGAGTTCAGAACCCTTCAGTGAGGGCACAGGATTCATATGAGGAGTGAACCTACTCCTCAGGACTAGGCAGGATGGAGAAGGGTAGTGAATCTGTGTGGCATGATACCCATGTAGAACAACTAGACGTTTCTATTTTGTTCACCTGTTTTAAAGTGGCCTACAAGCAAGAGTCAGGTGTGGTGGTGCACCACCCATGATTGTAGCCCTTGAGAGGCTAAGGCAGGAAGATTGCTACAAGTTCCAGGCCAGCCAGACTATACAGTGAGACTATCTCCTAAAACCAATGTAGTGTACAAAAATAACAAAAAGAAAATCTCCAAACCATGGTATTGATGATGGCAACCTCAGCTAAAGTACTTTGTGGAAATTGAAAGGAATATTAATTCTAGAAAGTTCTAGAAGGCTGTACTGATGTCTGAACTCTGTACTGTCCCTAGGCTCCCCAGTGGTTGGAAAGCGATTCCTGTCAGAAGTGTGAGCAGCCCTTCTTCTGGAATATAAAGCAGATGTGGGACACGAAGACACTGGGGTTGAGACAGGTCAGTAGCGTGTTTATTCATCCTATAAGGTTTGAGTCTCACCGTTTTTATCATTAATTTGAAGTTTTAGAAAATCATATTTGTTCTTAACAAATGTGGTTGATTCCTCTCTTATTCTATATTGCCGCCATGTGACCGATACCGAGCACAGCCTGTCCTGGGGCTTCCCTAACTGCTCCTCTGTCCTGCATTAGAAAGCTAGGGATGCCTAGGGAAGCTGCAGAAACCGTTGTGAAACTGTGGAAGTTACTTGCATTTGGCACTATTTCCTACTAAAGTGAGTGTTTCACTCTAGCCAAGAACAAAATTAGAGAAATGAGGAAATTCAGTGAGTGCCTTAAGCTGTCACTAACAGGTGACCTCCCCAGGCACTCTCCGACCCTCTGACTATCAGTTCATTCCGAGTTGTGCCAGTATAAATACACCTGGATCATCTTCATTGAGACTTTCCTAAATCTCTCTTACACTTTTTTATATTAAGAAACATGTCCCCAATAGCCTCTTTCTGAGTGACACCTGAGTCCTGTGGTAGAATGCATTCCTGCACTGCCTCAAAAAGTGGTCGTTCACTCAGGCCGAGTATGAATTTGGGCAGCTAAGGGAGAGTGCGGTGGTTTTACTCACCGCTGATGGTGAGGGATTAGCCTAGTGTTTGTATGTGTTACTAACTTTGCCTTGCTGCCCCCAAGGCCCCTTCCAGACTGGCAGCCTGTGCTGGGCCTATTTTGTTTCTTACCACCCTGAAACACTGAAATAGGCAATTCTGCTGGATGCTTGTGTTGTGAATAGCACATTATAGTTGGTGAAGCTATTCCTTCTGAAGAAAACACAAGGGGTGGATTTTACTCTTATGCATTAATAAAGGAGAGAGAGAAATGGTCACAGAAGGGGTAGTGGTTAAAGGCTGTTATGGTCAGTAATAATAATGGAGTTATTGTGGAATGTTCTGGAGGCTTATTTCCTGAATCAGACTTTGAAAGGGCAAAAGAACATTCCCCATTGCAGATTATTTAAAACTTACTTTAATGGAGGAATAGATTTTCCTTCCCAGAATCTCCAGCAACTGGGTTCCTAAAAGAACTTGAGTTTGGCTTGAATATTGTTGCTTATTTTAGACCAGGCATTATGGAACAACAGACCCGGCTGTTGTCCAGCAAGCAAGGAAAGCTTTTGTTGTTTTTATTTTTTATTTTTGGAGACACTTGCTGTTTGATAAAATTGAGTGTATGGAGTGTCAGTTGATGATACAGTGAATGTTGGGGAAATAGCAAGCTCCCTGGTCCTGTTTCCCCTGCTTTCCCGTGAAGCAAAGCTAACTCCTGTCTCCCTCCACCCTGGAAGCATCACTGCAGAAAGTGTGGGCAGGCCGTCTGCGGGAAGTGCAGCAGCAAGCGGTCCAGTTACCCAGTCATGGGCTTCGAGTTCCAGGTCCGAGTTTGTGATTCCTGTTATGACTCCATCAAAGAGGAAGAGTGAGTCCCTGCTGGTGTTTGTCTTACTGTTTCCCGCCCCCTCTGTGTGATGGGCATTTGAATGTGGGCAGCCTGAGGAGGGATCTAGATTTCTACCCATGTGCTAATCTCTTTGGAATGTCAGAAACCATCTCTGTTTGTTTGTTTGTTTTATTCATGGGTTGGGCATGTGTGTGTCACAGCTTGGGTGTGGAAGTTCGAGGACAGCTCGAGGAGTCTCTCCTTCCACGCTATGGTTCCTAAGGATCAAACTGGTGGAAAAAATGTCTTAACGTGCCAAACCATCTTGTCAGGCCACATCAACCATTTTTGAAGACAAGTTCCTACCCTAGCTTTGTGACTTTGGGGCTACTAGTGTTTATCTCAAGTTGTTCCACTGTCTGGGACAGTTTTTTGTCTGCTTGTTGAGTACTGTGGGGTTGGCTAGCAGTAGTCCAGCTGCTGGGACCCATCGCACAAGGCTTGGTGCAGAGACATGTTCTTGTGTGAGGGGACAGTGGTTGGGCTAGCTGACCTTTGTCCTCTCATTACTAACAAGACTGTAAAGACCTGTACTCTTTCTTCAAACATTAAATAACTTCATCAGACATGCCCTGATGTGGGTTACAACCTTTAGGAGAAAAATCACTATTATCTTTCCTTTCTTCTAGAGCCTTAGCTGTAGTAGCAGAGGCCTGTGTCCCTGCTCATGATGGTCAGTGAACTAATGGGAGGGAGTGATTCTATTGGCTACAGAGCGGAGCGCTGCCTCGTGGCTCTTATGGGTGGCAGAGGTTCAGGGGCATTTCTTACTTATGAATTTTGCCCAGCTTCCTCCAGAACTATTATTCTTTGGTGTTATAGGCTCATGTTTTTATGTTTATATGCCAGTCTTTCCAATGAAAACAGCCAGTTATTTTTAGGCTAAGTATCTTAACCCCTTCTCCACCTCTTGGTAGAGAAGACTTCATTAATTCTAGGCAAACCCTGTCCTGTTGAGCTACACTCTTAGGCCTTATGAAACCTTTTGTACAGACAGCCTTGTTGCTGTTTTTCTGTACTCCACTAACTGTAAAACCATTGCTATTTTTTTTTTAGACGCTAAGGTTAACACCATTGTTGTGTGTCAGCCACCTATCTTGCTAAAGTATCATTTCTCTTTTAGCTGTAGGTACAGTCAGTGCATTTCATTGGTCCTTTCTCTTTGTTAGTCGGACTTCTCTAGCAACATTTCATGAAGGAAAACATAACATTTCCCATATGTCCATGGACATTGCAAGGGGACTGATGGTGACCTGTGGGACAGATCGTGTTGTAAAGGTAAGCTGACCTAGTAGCATCTCACTTCAGATAGAGCCATCCTCAAGCTGTGAATGAGCTTCAAGACATTTCTAATACCATTGCCAGTCACCTTTGCTTTTTAGAATCAACTGAGCAGATGTTTGTGATTCCCTACATCCTGAAGGGGAGTCACTCGGGGTATGTTTTGGTTATAATGGTGAGGGCCAGGTGCCTCTTGGATCCTGTGGATTCTGAGCTGGCCTCAAGGGTTCCCCTCCCATCTGGCTTGGGTTTTTGCCAGTCCTTGTCTACAGCCTTTCCTTTCTTCTTGGCTAATGTTCCTTTATATCCTCTCCTATTTGTGAGAAATGATTGCATGTTTTTTAATTAATTAATCTCTAGATCACAAATGGAAGTTGAAAATAAATGTATATTTAGTTGAGTTGTGAAACTGTAATATTTTATATTCTTAGACATTATAGTAAAATATTGCTATATTGTTTTCAGGTTTCAAGATGCTACTTAGAAGTATTTTTGGTTTTTGGGTTGTTCTGACTGTAGTTAGTGAACTACATTGCTTGGTTTGTATATAAGTCTCAAGGAGGTTTTTCTAGCCAATAAAAGGCAAGTCTGGCATTGTTGACTCTTGAAGTGAGACCCCCATGGTAAGTGTGCCTTCTCTTTTTGCCTTCCTTGTAGATATGGGATATGACTCCTGTGGTGGGCTGCAGCCTGGCAACTGGATTTTCTCCACACTGATCCTGGAGATGAGTGATGTCCGCTACACTTTGCGTACACACAGCGACTTCCATGAACAAAACACTTCATGTAGCTCAACAGCCACTGTCATGTAAATGGACAGTAACAACCTAAAAAAACAAATCAATATTTTTAAAAGAAAAAAAACCATATATATATATATATATATATAAGTGTGTTTTGGGGTATGTGTGGAAATTACCTGTGGAGACTAACACCTAAAAGGTCTGCACATAGTGGTCTCCTAAGGAATGGTATTTCCTCAGCAAAACTGCCTCATGAACATCGAACCAGTGAGTAAAGAGCAGTAATCCAGCAAATGAAGGTTTTAGAGGGAAATTTTTTTAACAAAAAAGATGAATGCTTAGAACTTCTTAAGCGCAAATCTGTGAGCACACACGGAGTCTACTGAGAGGGTCCTTGGAGGCCCCTAGTCCAAGCAGGAGTTGGAGGAAGGGCTTTCTCTCCTCTTCAGGGTAGTTGATAGGGTGTAAGAAACATGAGCTTCCACCCTACGGGCTGGCCGTATGTGAATGTTCCCCACAGTGAGTTGCTGATAAACATCCTTCCAGGTACCTCTTCCTGTCAGCTTGAGCCATATCTGTGCTTGGATTTGGCTCCCAGCCAGTGTCCCATGGGTGAGTGAACCTTTACAGTTGTCATATAACAATGACAGCCCACCTGTGTCCCTTTCTCCCAGACCTACTCTGTGGACAGAGCCTTTTTATGGTGCTGTTGTTCAAGCCTCCTGACACGCTTTTCTTCATCGCTAGTCATGACCCATGGCAAACCCAGCTACCAGCATGGTAGTGGTGAACGCCATCAGCCTGATCCATGGGACAGCCCAGTCCTGCTAACAGATACATTTGTCTGCAGTCCCAAGATGAGCCCCCATGATACCGTAGCAATTTATGTCCCTCAGAAAAAGTATTCTGAAGCTTTTATAGTATGTTTTGTTGTAGTTGTGACTAGTCATTGTTCATGTTTCCTGGGATACAATTGGTGGCCCATTGCTGAAGTTATCAGTCAGGTCTTGTGCAGTAATCCCTAACTTATAAATATCCTTCATGTTTGGGAAAGCTGATATACAAAATGCATTTTCACCAGATTGCCAGGACGTGGAGCAGAAGGGGGATGGAAAGCCTGAAGCGACTGTTCAGATGTTTATGTATGCTTGTGTTGATGGTAGAACATGAGCTATTCCAGTAGAAGTGTGGGAGCCAGCAGGAAAAGCTAAATAATGAATGGCCACGTCATTTCTGTGAGTCTTGCTGATGGGTATCATTTAAAAAAACTCGCTGCTGTTCTGTGATGGATTCCATCAAGATCAGATCTATTTGGCCTGATAGGACTAAGGGACTAAATATGCCTTATTAACATGGCTTACAGAGAGGGAAAAGTTTACAACAAGCAGTAAAACTATGATGTCCCAATGGCCATGACACAAATAATGAGGAAAGGAAAGATAGGCAGGCATACTGGGTTCTATATTGACACTGAAAGCTCTTGTCCTCAGTAGTAGTTCCAAAGGGTTTTGTTGCTCCCTTTGAATTTTTGTCACATTAACTGGTGACTATAAACTAGGTTCTGCTCACACTCTAGAAGGTATTTATTGCTAATGTGCTTTGGAAAAGAGGCTCAATGACGCTTTGAAACCACAATGTAGAGCAGTCTCCTTGACCTGCTTACTTTAGCTCAGTCCGTGGTTCTGCCCAAGCAAAGGGAAATAGAACACGATGGTGTCATTGCCCTGTGGAATAGGGCCGAGCCCTATGTGGTTTTGTTTTCCTAAAAACATCTGTAAAATGTGACTTTTGGACATCTGTGGTAGCTTGAACTAAACACTCTATATTTTTCAAGCTGTTTTTATTTTGAAATCTTGGTATTAAACCCTGTGTGGCATAGAGAACATGAGGTTAGTTTGAGCTTTCTAAGGGGCTAATAGAAATCAAGGAAGAAATATATATGTAAGGAAGAATGATGGCAGAGGACATTAGGGAGGAATGCAGACTGAATGCAGTTTGCTCCTCACTTGGGGCTGTGATCACTTCTTTCAAAGCTGTCTGTGCCAGGCTCTTCCTATGTGTCACATGTCAGGTAGCAAATGGGGTCATATTTTTTATAGAGGGTGAAAATTAGATTCTCTAGTTTCCTGACTGGGCACATGAGGAAGGGACAGGAAGGCTCATGCTTTTTGCCTTATGTGGACTCTGTTGCAAAATGGGTCTCTTAAGATAATTCCTCAAGCAACAGCTACCATCTTTTCCATCCCAGAATTCTCAATTTGTACAAACAAGGATCAAGAAGTACAGAATGTTAGAGAAGAGCCTTGACCTTAGATCTAGTGTGTAATAAAGTGATGCAAGTCTTTATTCTCAATGTGTCCTTCAGTGGTCCTGTACTAGATGGTTCCAGTGATAGCAATAGGCATGTGCTTTGGTTAGAAACTACTTACTACTCACTCGGTTGTAACTGTTTACTATGTCCTACACTTCACTTGCTGCCTAGAGGACATCAACAAACACTTGATTTAGAGTCTGTCACTATTCTCTCTTACAATGATTCATGTTTTTAGCGTCTATATTTATTAAACTATCAAAAATGACCCAAATACACAATAAATAGAATAGCAACTCAGACCCAAGATGATATCTTTGAAAAATCAGTGTTTCATGAAAGTACTATTGATATCTCCTAAATGACAAGAATCCAGTTACTGTTAATGAAAATGATCTGCTCATTATAAATGGGAGGCTTAACAAATAAGTGATACATGCTAATTTCTAAAAGTGTCTAATGCTTAATTGTTAATTGTGAGCGAATTACCAAATGTCTCATCTATTTTCTGCAATTTACTGTACAATAACTCTTTGAGTAAGTTGAAGTTTAATTGTGTAAGCAAATTTCTATCAGAGAACAATTTAAAGTGTTTCATTCTGTAGCCCTTTTTGACTTAGGAAGCAAAATGTGACATTAAATAATTCAATTTGTCCTTGTATAGCTGTGTTTCTATGTAATACTGTGTGCCCTGTGTATCCCTGAGAGGCTGGAAAATTTTTTCTCCTATTTGTGGGTTCAGGGTTCATTTTTGTGGGGCTTTTTTTCTGTTGAGTTTCTTTTCTTTTTCTTTTTCCTTTTTTTCCTTTTGAGAACATGCATATAATAAAAATCTCCCTTGCTTGTTATCATGCTGCTTCATCTGTGTTTGTTCTGTTTGCTCTGGACGTAGCACAGGACATGTCTATGTCTGTGTCACACTTACTGGGAAAGTTTCCAGCATTATCTTTTGAAACTCTAGCATAACCCCTCAAGTGTTTCTGCCATTTGCATTTTACAGATGACAGAGTCAAGAAGAGTCTGTCCATCTGTCTCTCTGGCTGTCCCTGTGTCTGACTTACAGGCAGCCACCTTCTTACACCCCGTCTTACAGTGCTAGCATATCCTGCTGTTGCGTGGGAGAATAGGAGGGTAGTGTGTTCTCTACAGAGCTGCATAGAGAAGAGACATCTACCTCTGTGCTCGCAGCTGAGCCTTGTGAGGTCAGATATGGTGGGTTTGCAGACACAAACCTCAGCACAAAGCCTGTCCGCTGTTCCTTCAAGAAATATCCCACTAACAGCCACTTCTCACCAAACAGCCACCATCCTCATCAGTCCCCTGGCTCCTGTCAGCCTGCTGTCAACACAGCTGATGCAGTGTGACTCCGATCATGTGCCCTCTCCCATTCTCAGTAGATGTTCTAAAATGCTCTCGTGTCCCTCTGTATTCCTCTCCAGCTTTACCTTTGTCCTTGTCGCCATCTCTCTAACTTGTAAAAACAAAGTTTTTACTGTTATTTATTTATTGGAGGGGAGATGTGTAGATGCCAAGGTACATGTATGGAGGTCAGAGAATAACTTAGCCCCAGGAATAAATTGTTTCTCCCTATCACGTGGGGCCCTAGAGATCAAACTTGGTACTCAGACTTAGCAGCAAGTGCCTTCACTTGGCAGTGATCCATCTTGGCAGCCCCTCGAACTCTATTAACAGGGAATTTGTGGATGGCCTCATGAACATACCAGCAAAGGTTTTTGAATGGTGCTTCAAGAATTGGTTCAGTGATAGAGCACTTTGCTGAGACGTACAAAGCCCCGAGTTCAAGCCCAAGTGGAAGGGTGGGTGGATGGAGAGAAGCACACTTGCCATTCACTGACCCATAACTGTAGTGGTCTGGCTTGTAACGGTGACCACACCCTTTTGGGCGTGGCTTCATGCGGAGGAAGGCTAAGGCGTGGTCTCCCTTGCTCAGGACTTTCCCTGGGGTTAGCCAGTTTGGTAGGAAGAGCAGAGAACCGCTTCCACGGTTCTTTGTATTTTTCAGTGTAAGTGCTCCCCAATAAACACCCATTTATCATTTGCCTTGGGTCTCGTGAAATCATTACACTCTCATCTTCACTTAACCGCTTTGTAAATGGATCATTAAAGCACAGCTGTACATCTTGGTTAAATAGCGGCGCTTCAATTTGTACAAGTCAGGTGCTCTGTGGACAAGTGAAAAATAAGTGACATGAAATCTCTCAGAAAGTGAGCCTGTAGTGGGACAGTTGGGGTGATGATTTCCTCAGCGCCATCACCCCCACCACCCTCACCACCCTCTTTCCCTGGCAAGCTGCTTGCACATCTGTCAAAGGCTGGACTTATAAAGGTGGGGCCATGGAAGCTGTTCTGAGTGTTTCTTGTCTTCCTAAAACAGCAGTCTACTTTGGGGGGGTTCTGCTTGTCATGGGACCATAAGAACGCCACCCTCAGCTTCAAGCTTGTGTGGGTTCTGTTGTACTTCTCAAGCTATTTCCACAGAAATGCAGCCCTTCCTCATATGAAGTGCTTCTATCTGGCGTTTTCCCTTTAAAGACTGGACCAACTTCAGTAAACATGGTGACTCATTAGGCCAACCTTGGTAACTGTCTGGGAAACTGGTAACAGGAACTATGCGATTCTGAGGCTCGGTCAGAAACATGTCACACAGTTCACATCTGTCTTTGGGAAACCAGACAGTTTCAGTTGGCAGCCAGTGCAAGCACCCAGCCTGAACATCCATTGCAGCTGAGTGATTACGTTGCTGCAGATGCAGCCAACAACATCTGGAACATCATGAGACACCAGAAACACGCCCTGCCGTGGGATCCCTGCTCTCAGATTCCTGGCCCACAAAATTATGAACAATAAAATGGTCTTTTAAAGTCAGAGTGTCCTGAACATGGGGCTCCCATCTCCCAAGTTCACACTACCAGCCTGCAGAGATGTCTCCCCCAAGCAAAGAAAAGCTGTGCCACACAATGACAGAAGGGGGCGGCGGAGGGGGACACCTGCGGACACAATGATAGAACGAACACAGCTGCTCTTCCACAAGGGTCAGCTGAAGCCAGCAGGCTAAAACCCTCATCATTTTCTCCTTCGGATTTCTTCTCTCTATCAGCCCAAGATTTTGAAGTTTTTCTTTTAACCATATGGATGCCAGTTTTGAACCCAGCATAGGATTATCACACTTGGATCATTATATTGGCTAAATATAGAGGGACTGGATCTTCAATGTTGTGTATTGTGATTAGAGCATTCAGAAATGTTTAGAGTTACTGAATTCTCTGCAATGAAACTGTTGTCTACCACACATGATTTTTACCTCTTAAGCATTTTGGTTTTTTTGTTATTGGTTGTGATTTTTTTTTCTTTTTGTTTGTTTGTTTTTTGGCTTTTCAAGACAGGGTTTCTCTGTGCAGTCCTGGTTGTCCTGGAGCTACCTCTGTTGGCCAGGCTGGTCTCACAGAGATCTGACTGCCTCTGCCTCCTGAGTGCTGGGATTAAAGGCGTGTGCCACCATTGCCCAGCAGCATTGTGTTTCTGTTGACACCAGTTCACTTGGTGAAGAAGGACTTTCTTGCAGAAGGAAGCAGTGACCTAACAAACAGGTCATTTGTACAGTGTTCCAGGAAGTAATATATGGAAGATAGCAAAAAAAAAAAAAAAAAAAAAAAAAAAAAGACCAGGGTTCTGGAGATGGAAGGCAGATGATGGGTGTGGTGGGAGGACAACTTGCCAAATCAAACAGTGATCACGGGGACCAGTGCACCCAGAGGGGGTGGGGAGCGAAGGAGATAGCAGAGCTGGCAACAAGGGAAGAGGTCTGGGGAAGAGAAAATTGCTTCCCTGTGTGTTGAAGCTGCTCTGCAGACAGCATATGGCCCAGTACAAAGTTATAAACTTACTTGAAACATTGACGCTTTCTTTTCTCTCTTACAATTTAAAATGCTTGATTACAAATACTCGTGCATGAACTTTGGATACAACAGTGTTGTGGTGTGCTGTCAGAGGGGCTAGGCATGCCTGGGAAGGCAAGGGATCCAGGCCCTCCCTGCATGCTGCATGTGTCTGGAGAAAAGCAATGACCTAGAGTGGGACACGTGAAGGGAAGTCTCTCCAGAGCCAATGAAAGCTCTGGCCGGGGCCGGGGCCAGGAGTGGGGGCAGGGGCTCATCATGCAGGATCACTGCAAAGCCCACTTTTCCTAAGCATAGCAACCTGTTGTTGGTCTTGGGTGCCAGACAAACACGGTTTGACTTTGGCATTGTGGGTCTGTCACTCAGGCAGCTGCTCCACACAGTTTGTAAAGGGTAACTATACAGAGGATGCTGGAGAGGCTGTGTTGAGGAATGTGAGATTATGCTGAAGTAAAGTCAGTTCCTTAATGAACACACAGCACCATCCACAGTGATAGGTGGTGTCTTCATGGGATATGGGGGTAGGGAGTTTGGGGGGGTGAGTTGGGGGTTTAGTATTGCATTCTCCCTCATTCTGGTGTGTTTGATAATGTTTTGGGCCTGGATTTTCATAAACCCGTGTGTTCTTAAGGTCCCAGTCTACCTTGGTAATGTATAGGTTTAGGAATAAACAGTCTATGTTTCATGGGTGATGCTAGCCAGGAGCTAACTACATGCACAATGCATAGTTATCTTGCACTAATCATTTGTACTTAGAATGGAGCCAAATGTTATGTCTTGTAAAACAGTCACCCAGGGTGATGCTAAAGTTGTTGGTCCAATTCTGAGCTCATATAGTCCTGGCTACCCATCCCCATTATACCAGTTAAAGAGACAAGTAACAGTGAAGAGAAAGGATTCAGTGTGGTCAAAATGGGAGTCAAAGCCAGGTGTAGTGCCATAGGCATACACAAGCAGATCTCCATGAGATTGAGGCCAGCCTGATCTACAAAGCAAGTTCTAGGACAGCCAGGGCTGTTTTACACACACACACACACACACTCACACACACACACACACACACACACACACACACACACACGGGAAAAGGGGGGGTCCAGTAATTCTCCAAGTACAACTTTAGTATACTAACATGAGGTTTAGGTTTAAACAGAGCCCAAGAGGTATGCATAGCTAAGCAGTCCTGGCTAGGGTGGGATCCTGTCACTGATCCATCATTTCTGCTCCAGGGTGTTTTGCAAGGTAGTCTTCAGGTAAGTTGACAGCACTATGTGAAGTCTTCCTGGGCAATGCATTTATCATTCTGCTGTCACAGGAGCTTCAGCCCTTTCTACTTTCCCTCATAGGAGATTCCTTGGGGGAATTTTCGTTCTTTAGGGTTCATTGTTTCAACAGCTGGACAGCACAGTTGTCGCTCTATAAAAGCTCCTGCCGGGATGGTGATAAGCTGGAAAGACATTACAACACAGGCAGTGGCTGGCTTCCCTGTCCCTGACTGAGCTCTTTTGTTGAGTTTGGGATGCTGCAATAGTTACAGTTCTGTTGCTGCGAGGAACTCCTATGACTGAATGCTTTACAAAAGGATTTGTTTTAGAGCATCCATGATCACCGTGACTGCATGGCTTGGTGGTAGAAGTAGGAAACGAGTTGATCACATTCTCAGCCTCAGGCCAGAAGCAGAGAATCGGGGAGTGCAGCAATGCTGTAAACCCTCCAGTCCTGCCTCGGGGAGTGCAGCAATGCTGTAAACCCTCCAGTCCTGCCTCCGGGACATGCTTCCTCCAGCAAGGCTCCACTCCCAAAGGTCCCATAATTTCCACAAACAGCAGCAACAACGGAGCCGGAGTGTTCAGAGCTCCCCGTGGGGGACACTCATTCAGTCCCTGCAGGTGTTTCCAGTAGCCCCATCCCTTACCCCAGAGTAAACTTTTATCTCCTTGCAGCTTGGGTGTCAGTGCCATGGTTTTAATGAATTTATTTATTTATTTTGTTACTTTTTCTTAGCTGTCCCAGTTAAAATATAACTTACGAAAGTCAACAAATGAGAATTATCAAAGGCCTATTCCAGCCAATAAGCATGGTGCCTATCTTTGTTCCTAGTATGAAAAAAGCCAAAGCAGGAGGATCATGTGTTCTTGTCTCAAGAAAGCAAAATTAAATACACAAAAGGACATGTTTCAACTTAGTGCCTTTCAACTCCTTATGTTTAATTATAATTTAAATTTCTCTCTCTTTTTTTTTTTTTTTTGCGGGGTGGTGGGGTGGTGGTAGTGTGTGGTTCCGAGACTGGGTTTTGAGGCCTGGCTGTCCTGGAACTCTCTTTGTAGACCAGGCTGGCCTCGAACTCACAGAGTTCTGCCTGCCTTTACCTCCCAAGTGCTGGGAATAAAGGCTTATACCACCACCGCCTGGCTTTAAATCTTAAATTTCTAATTACACAATAATATTTATGCCTGGTATCTGGAAATGTGAGATACATACATATTGGGAGGAAAAAAAACAGTAACAAATTCCAAGAGACTAGTGAAAATGAGGCAGTTTTTAATACATAGCTCTGCAGGAAGGATTGCCAGCATAGAGAAAAGACAAAAATGTCTGGTGCACTTATTTTATGCAGGATTGGTTTTTAAAGAGTCAGATGGTGAAAAACTCCTGTGCTCCTGTAGGCTGGGCCTTCCCCCTTTCCCAAACTTCAGGGCTTGGATAATTATTCATTACTCAGTGATCAATCTGGAGCTTGAGACTGCCTCCTTTTTCTAATTGTGGCTGTCAATCAGCAGATTACCTGTAACTTTGCATTGCTCCGACTTCTGAGGCAATCAAATGGCACCAGCTGCCCGCTAGGAGAGAGGAAGGAGCCTACTGCATCCCGCTAGTCTAACTCCGATGAACTCTGACCTCATGTTGAAAATGGACCATCACAGTCTATTTCTTACAACATGGATTCTTAGAAAAATTTAAGAAAACATTTCATTGCTACCCTGCTAATATTAAGAAGACTATAGTTGTGTGAATTTGAGCCATTCACCCCATAACGGGGAGATGAGAAGAAATTTTCCTTTTCTGAGTTTTAAAAGGCAGTAGATGAAGATAGCCTTCTGAGAAGTCTAGTTTCCTGTGTACAACTGCATTTCTTGATTGAAAGCATACAACTAAGCATCTGATTGTATTGCAAATGCAATTGCATGTTTACACATGCTCTTGCTAGTCACAAAGTTGCCTCTGTGTTCCTGCAGTCCTTTCGGATACCCTTGAGTCTCACGATTTAAACTGTCTGCCACGTCCTCCTGAGCATGAGGCTCTAAGTGTGCATGGTTGATTTATTTACACCTCTTGCCAATATCTCAAAATCAAGACACAGCCAGATCCAAAGGTGAGCGGCATTCAGAAGGCAAAACACCATTACAGATGCTGCCTGGTATTTGCCGCTAGCATCTGGGAACTGAAGTTTAACAGAGTATAAAAGACAGTGTATCTACTTCTCGTAAGCCTTGAAACCTAGCTACTTTCTTCTGGAATCAGGAGCCTTATGAGAGTTAGTTCAATGAAAATAAACATTTTTCTTAGGCATTTCTGGTAAAGTGAAGGAAAATGAGACATTACTAAATTTGTTGGTATATCTTGTTACTAAAGGTTTTAGGGTCAAAGCCTGAATCCTGGCAGCCCCAACAAGCTAAGCTTGGTTGTCCATCCTCATCAAGCTAATCACAGAGGTGAGTAATAGAGAAAGGGGAGAGGGTTATTAGATGTGGCCATGTTGAGAAGAACAAATAAAGAGCGGCCCCCCAAGTCTATCTTGGGGTCCTGTCACAAGGTGTAGTTTTAAATAGAGGGCTATTTAAGAAGTCCATGTCTAGTTTGCCCACCACTAAGCCATCCTCCTCAACATCTCTCCTCCAAGATGGTCTACAAGCTGACAGCACTCTCTCTGAGATATCTTCCTGGGAGACAAGTTCTTCCTCCTACCAGCAGGAGATTCCTGTGGGAGTTACAGTTCCATGATCCACTGTGGAAGAAGTTTGATCAAGTTTTTATAGTAACACAGCAAACTCATTGGTGGGCAGACACATCAGAGAGGAGAGGAAGGATGTGGTAAAGTGGGAACCCTCCATTAGAGTCTCAGATGACATATGATGATGCCACTCCGTTTCTGGTTGGTAGATGTTAGCAGTCTGCTAAGTTAGTACTGTCCAGAGGAAAGCCAGCACTGCCTTTGTACATTCCAAGTAACGTACCTAATCTAATGTTCACAAAGCTGTTGGGCTGGGTACAAAGGAGAGAAATCAATAGCTATGAAGAGGGCTAAAGATGGCCCAAGATAATTTGGCTCTGGTGTTGCAACATCTATAGTTGACTACATTGGAAAAAGGAACAAATACAGAGGCCCAGTGACACCCTTTCTCCCAAGCCCCTCTTCTGGGTCCTGACCTGAGGTTTAGGTTTAAATAAAGGACAGGAAGTTTGCATAACTGTGCAGATCTGGCAGAGGTGGGTCCTGCTCATCATTGACTTGTTATTGTCTAGGATACAGTCCCTCAAGTAAGACAGCCTGACCCATTGTCAAAACTGTGTGAAGCTTCCCAGTCCTCAGTCACAACTGTCACATTTCAAATATAACTTGTGAAAAATCAATGAAGGCCCTGGAAATTCCAGCTTCTTAGGAGTTTAAACATTCCTTTAAGATATCTTCATTCCTGAGCCAGACTAAGTGGCATATGGCCTTGATCCCAGAACTTGGAAGTCAAAGGCAGGCAGATCTCTGTGACTTCCAGTCCAGACTGGTCTACAAAGATAGTTCTAGGACAGCCTGTCTCAACAAAGCAAAACCAAAAAAAAAAAAAAAAAAAAAAAAAAAAAAGCAAACAAACAAACAAAAAACAAAACCCAACTAAACAAAAAAAGGTATCTTCATTCCAAGCCAGGTGTGGTGGATCATGACAGTAACCACAGTCCTAGCAGACAGAGGAAGGTAGATCTCTGTGAACTCCAGACAAGCCTGGTCTATAAAGTAACTGCCAGACCAGCTAGGGATGCACTGTGAGACACTATCTCAAAACAAACAAACAAATAAACAAACCAAAAGCCAAACAATAAAAACTTTATTCATAATATGAAATTAAGGGATCTTCTCCTTGAGTAGTAATGGAATCCTATGAAGGGAAGAGAGGCTATAATGGCTTTGGAGGGGTGGAGGATGGCAACTGGCATATCTTGAACTTCAGAGGACTATTTTTATTGTTCACTAATTCTTAATGACAGTTTGCATTATCGTAGAATGGATATTTTTCTCAACATGCTGAAGGATTAATTGTCTTTTGGGTTCTCATATTGAAATAAAGACCTTAATCCCTTTCTGTTTCCTTTGTTTTATTCTTATCCTTGTTTGTTTTCTATTGCTGTGATAAAGACCACGACAAAAAGTCACCTGGGGGAACAAAGGAATCATTGCAGCTTACAGATATAGTCTACCATGAAAGGAAGTCAGGGTTTGTACCACCCACAGTGACCTGGGCCAGCTTGTGTCAATCATTAAATCAAGAAAATGCCACACAGACTTGCCTACAGGTCATTATGATGAATGCAATTCCTCAACTGAGATTCCATCTTTTCTGATATTTCTAAGTTGGTGTCAAGCCAACAAAATAAAACAAAACTAACCCACCAAAAAACCATAACCCAACTAGCAAAACTTTGTTTTGTTGTGTAACAACTATAAAAAATAAGTGGGATCTTCTCTTTCCCTTAGTTTTCTGAAACTGCCAAGGGAGTGTGTTCAGATGAATCATCTTTTCCTCAGTGGATCCCCACAACCTGACAATTTGTGTCTTTCAGTTCTGAGAAACTTCCCTGAATTATTTCCATTCACGATGTCTCCAACGCATTTCTCTTTGTTCTTTCTATTCTTTTTATCTTTGATGGATCTTCTGGTTTCCCCCTCATTTCCTGCCTTCTCTCACTTTGTCTTCAGTTCTATTTACTGGATGGATTATTCAGCTCTATGTTACAATTTTCTATGGAACATTTCATTTCAGCTTGTAGATACTCAGTTTCCAAGAACTCTTTGTTACTCTGAATGTTCAAAGCACCTTTATTTCACTGTCCTAGTTGCATAAATGCAAGGCCCCTGCTATCCTTCTGCAGAATCCGAGGGTATCTTTTCTTTGCTTCTCTTTCCATCAGTCCCCTCAGAATCCCTGCTTGTTTCTGCCTGTCATTCATGGTAAGAGCTTGCCTACAGTGTCTGGAGACCACTGGATATCTGCCCATATTACAGAACATCTCTAAGAGACTAATGTCACTGTACCTTATAGGAACCTGTGGCCAGGCTGCTTCCTGGGAGCTCCCAGTGGTCCTGTGGATCTGCCTGGGACTGAGATAGTGATGAGTGAAAGAAAGTGGCACCTCATGTCTCCAAATACAGAAATGCACAGAATCCTTGTTTTCTGGGTCCTAAGACAGAAAAGAGGCCAATTGCTTTCCATCTAACTCCACCGACACTAGCTAATAGGAGGTTAGAGCAGACTATCCACTTTCTTGTGCCCGGCAGCAAAGAAGTAGATAGACACACACATAGCAGCTATTAAAGAGAGAGTTTAAGACAGAGTACATGCCCCAGGCTTTACCCAGGCCTCACTCACTCTGTCCCACACTATTGCCCACTAATGTAGTCTCACTTCTACCCTAGTTTTCAGAGATACCTCCAGCTCAGACTCCTGAGCCCTCTAGGGATTCTGTTAGTAGATTTAATTGGTCTTGTCACCCTCCCTCTGATCTATGAAGTCAGCTAAATAACGGCTCCTAAGCTTTTCTGTGGTCAACAGTTGTCCTTTTAAAAAAACGCTTTTAATTGTTTTAAAATTAGTTTTTAATTATTAACTTTGCATACAAAACAATAGGTTTCATTATAAAATTCCCATATTTGTGTGTCACTGTACTTGATTCATATTTCATACCTGGAGAGTAAAACTTTGTTGTTTATAAGGCCCTTTTTAGGAATTTTAGAAAAAACATTCAAGAGCAGGTATGGGAAGGAAAATGAATATTTGGACTGCTCTGCTTACACTCATATTTACACACACATCCCTAAGAATTCATTAAAGACGCAGAAAGAAGAGTGTAAATCGGAAACCATGCAAACCACACTCTATGCCAAAGATCCTTTAGAAATGCAAATTTAAACAAGTCTTTTATTTTTAATTCATAACCTTCCTTATATTAGTTCCTTATAAATACAGCCTTAAAATAGCTTCCAGAAGAATGTTCCTTTCCAGTTGACCATATTTACATGAAAATAAAATCGAAAGCGTCCATAGAATTGCTTTTTTTTTAATATCCCAAGAATAAAGGAACTCATAGAATGCATCTTCTGGTATGCTGTTTTTAACTCAGGACTTGCACTTCAGCAGGGGAAGAGTTGGGACATTTGTCTGGATGCACAGTGTTTTCAATGTGCTATCTTCTTCTTATTTTCAATTCCTCTATTTGATTTTAGGCAATTCATTTAAAAAAAAAATGAACAAGAACTGAACTAATCGTTCTATTCAAAACAGCCTGTGGTTTTAGATTTGGTTCATTTGAGTCCAAGCCTGTCTGGATACAAAGTTGTACAAATATTTGCTGTCAGCACATGAGTTGAGACTGCATAGCAGAGGTCAAACCCGCGAGGATGGGTGCAGAGGTATGTACCATTTCTCCCTCAATGCTGCTGCTGCCCCAGCATTTTTTGAATGCCTTGATATTACTGAATCTTTTATGTGAGGCCCGGCGTTGAGTCCAGAGATGAAGGGGATGGGGGCAGGGACTGCTATTATGGCTTGCCATTCTTTTCTGACTCCAGTGCTAAATTGTTTAATCCTTTCAAGAAAGCTCTGAATTGCCATTTATTTTTATTCCCATTTCACAGATAGTACTCAGATTCTACTTTTTTCCGACTGCCAAATATATTCTCTTATTCTGTCTGGGGATTCCGGGATGCAGCATTATCCAGGTAGCTTGAGCGTGGGCTCCAGATTCCATTGCCTTTAAATTCCATCTCTAGGTGTCCCTGACAGTGTTAACATTCACGAGTTATGCAAACACTGTGGACATGGCCATTCTCATCACCTGGAATATGTACATAATGGGGAAGAGAGCATGCAGAGTGGCTGCAGCTGGCTTGGAACCTGATATAAAGAATGTGTGCTAGCTTCCCCTTTCTCCCTTCTTTCCTTTGGAAGTAACAGAGATGGCTTGAGACTTGAAGTTGCTTTGGGGAAAGGAGACGGGAGAAAACAGAGTCTAGGATGGGAGGCTGGGAGGCCAAGCTCAATGTGTGTGTGGGAGGGTGCGGGGGTGAAATGTGTGACCTGGCCCCATCCTGAATTCCTTGTTCACTGCCTAGAAAGAATACAGGATGCTTTTACTTAAGGTCTGTGGTAGGAGTGTCATGCGTGAGTTCTCAGTTCCAGCCCTTGAGAGTCCTGTTATCTAGTTTCTTGAAACAGGGACCTCATGAAGACTGAACAAGGCTGAGGTTTGAATGAAGCTGCTCTCCAAGGGTAGTCAAGGGTGCACAGTGGGAGAGAAACCCTCCAAGTGGAGGAACAATGGAGCTGTAAGGTTGAGGACTTCCATGGTCCAGTGTAGCAAAGTGCTGGGACAATCTGGAGCCTTTTCTCCGTAGGGTTTTGGTATGAGTTTCATCTTGGTTCATTCAGAATACACACACTGAGCCCAAATACTGTAGCTCATGAAGGGCTTGGAGAAGGAGTTGGAGGGCACAGAGACTGGGTTTCCAGTTGTCTCCCCAGAGCATTGTATCTCCTGATCATGCATCTATCAGGTTGGGGGAAAACTTACCTGCAGAGGATGCTGTAGCAAAAATGCAGTGAACTGTAGCCTGTGGGTGCTTTCAGCATTGCGGCCACAGGTAGCCTCTGAGGAAATCTTGTCCACTTTTATCTGCCAGACCAGGTCAGATCAGCAGTTTAAAGCTCTATTGCTCCAATCGGATCAGGGCTTTGCTCCTGGGCAGCTAATCAAGGCCAGATAGTGCTGAGTGGAGCGCAGATTTCCATCCCTGCAGTTGAATCTTTCTTCTCTGATTTCCCTGCTGACCTTTTTTCTTATGACTTTTTCAAGATAGCTGGCACTGTAAATGGCAGGACCCCAGCCTCGCAACCAGGACTGCACAGGATCACGGGCTCGGAGAAATTGCAGTGATGAGACCTTGAAAAATTGAAATTTACAAACCCTGACTTGCATCAGAAGTCCCCAGGAGATCACTAAATCCTGCCCTTTGTATTTGGAAAGGTGCCAACCATAAATATACTCACAGCCATGAAGATGTTTTTGAGCAGCCCCGGTACATGAAGAATATTTTCCCCCATAGAACGCTTTACTTGCTTTAGATAAAATGTGAGCTGTGGAGTAAGGGGAGAGAAAGGAACGAAAGTGAGGGAGGAAAAAATAAAAATAAAATAAAGCAAGAAATTAGATTCTTACTGGCAGCAATTACTCATTATGAACACTAGATGTCCCCACTGCCATGTTTTGATCTTAAAAAAAAAAAAAAAAAAAAAAAAAAAAAAGGTTGGTCTTATCTCTTGACTGCTAGAACCTAGTTTTTATAGTTGAGAACAAAACCAGAACAGGATTCATTTGATCAGACATTGAACTCTAAGCTAATGTCCACATGGCATTTTGCCCAGAAGTGTAAGTTTGAAGCAGGGCCATCTAGGCCCACGTTGAAAGATGCCTGGATGGCAGCTATGAAAAATGTGGAACATTCCAAGTAACCACTTCCCAAGAGAAAAGGGTTTCTCTTACTGCATATCGAGTTGTGGGCTGGGTTCCTGCTGACAAGGGCTGAGGCTGTTTTTTTGTTTTTTTTGTTTGTTTTGTTTTGCTTTTTGGTTTTTTTTTTTTTTTATTTAATTTGCAAATGAATTCAAAGAGAATGGTAGGAGAGAGTGGGCCAAGCAATCAGTTCATAAATGCTGTTAAGAACGGAAAAGGGAGGTTCTTTCCTACACGATGCTGGCTTCTTACCGGAATCCATAAGGCCAGGCTCTCCTGGTACCAGGATCCTGTACCACCTGCTGTCTTCTGTGCTCTGGCCATACCTGTCTTCATTCGGGTACTCTCCCGACACCCCACCTGGCTGGCGCCCTTCGGATTTCAGGTTAAATGTCCCTTCTTCAGATTCTCTTCATGAATTCCCAGCCAGATATGTTTCCAGTTCTTCCCTACCCCTGCCCCTGGCTCAGTCCTGGACCTTATCAGCTTTCCAGATGTTGTTTCTGTTATGTACCGCCTGCCTGCTGGCTCCAACACTGGAGTATAAATACATGTAAGGCACAAGGACCAGCCTCACTCTATACCTGTGCATGTGTGTCTTGTATCATGCTAGACCAGAGAGGGGACTTGAAGAAACTTCAGCAGTTTCAAGAAAGTAAGTAATGGTGGGTGGATTCCTATGAGCAGGGAAGCCACCTCTAGTAGTCTAATAATTAGCTGTTCACTGACTAATAATCCAAAGCTTGCCGTCATTATATTTTAAAAAAATGGAGTCTATTAATTGTTACAAATTCCTTACATTCATTAGTGCGTAAGAGTGAAATACGTCCTCTGCCTTGAATCTGGTATTTTCAAGCCAGGCAGGCCTTCTTATCAGGGATCAAGTGGAAGTAAGTCACTGAGTATTTGGGACAAAGTGAACTGAAAAAGAGCTCACGTTGGGGCTTTGTTGAATGAGGTAGAGAGGGAAAGAACCTGAGCAGTCAGGATGCAAGTGAGAGATACGTGCTGGTGCAGGACCGAGCTTTACCAACTGTGGTTCCAACCAGAGCTGTTCACTTTGGTTCAGTGCACTAGGTACTGGCTCCCGTGTAAGCACTTTCCAGGTATATTGTAGTTAGCTCTCACAATGACACTGAGTCAGACGAGCAAGCTCAGGAGACAAAACTGAAAGCAGTTTTGCAGTAGTCTGAGGCCACCGCCACCTCGCCCGGAGCCTTTGGACTGACTGTACTTGCGTTCCACTGGGCCAGTTGACTGAGCAGTGCAGCTGTGAAGTGTCCCCTCCCTCAGCAATCCTCTAAGCTTGAGGCTCAGTGACTCTGGGGAGAGAGATCTGGGGTCTCAAGTGCCTCCTAAGTCTTAGGAGGGTACTTGCACTCCATCTTGTAGTCTGAGAGACTCTTACTTATCGATGCATGAGCTATCAACTCCAAGCCTCAAGATGGAGAAATATGGAGATAGTGTGCAGGACTGGGGACTTCTTCAGAATTGTCCCCAAAGGGACTGGAGGCAGAGCACTTAACTAGCGTGCCAAGGCTTGGATTCAATACACACAGCAAAGTCCTTCTGCCTAGAACCTGTCCCACAAACACGAAAGGCTTGTGCTATGATTGGAGTGTGGGATGTCCCTCAGAGATGAATGTATTAAAGGCATAGTACATAGAGTGAGTCTATTGGGAGGAGCTACAATGTTTAGGAGATGGGGACCAGACAAGCCCCTTAGTTCACCAGAGGAATGCCCTTGGAAGGGATTGTGGGACCCAGACTCTTTCAATTTTGCCACATATGTCCCCTCCTCAGAGGCCCAAAGCGATGGGGACACTGGATCATAAACTAGAAACTCCAAGTCAGTAAGTGAAAATAAACCTCATCTCTATGTAAATTCTTCCCCCCTCTGTGTGTGTGTGTGTGTGTGTGTGTGTGTGTGTGTGTGTGTCTGTCTGTTTGTCTATATGTGTGGTTTTGTTTTGAGATAGGGTCACAATGTATAGCCTAGGCTCTTTTAAATTTGCCAATCATCCTACCTCAGCTTCCAGAGCATTGAATTACAGATGTGAGCTATCATACCCAAGCTATCAGAGAACTGTTGTTGTGAAAAACACTCAAAGCGGGAACCTTCATGCCCTGACTCAGGAATGGTGACACCCCAAATCACTCACGAGAAATGGTCTTGATGCAAACAGCATAAGGACTTTTTTATTTCTAGTGCACCGGGGTCTGCAGTCATATGCCATGCAGGGGTAGAGGACTGAGGACCCCGAATGCAGAATTGAGACAGCTTTTATAGGGTTTCAACAAAGCCCGCACATTGCAAACCAATCATTTCATAGCATCAAGAGCCTGTGCCGTGCGGGCCAATCAATTTAAACCATTCTATAGTTTCTAGACCAATCATTTTGAATCATCCAAGCCTGTGCTTTATAGATCAATCAGTTTTCTACAGCCCCAGAGGTCTGTATTTGTACGGGCTCCGGGTGGGGTGACAAATGGCAGTTAGGATAGGTCACTGGGGCGGGGCTTTCACAGGGAGTCTACGGACCTCAGAAAGCGGTCAGTTCATTTCCTGGTATCTTATAGGCCAGGATCACGCACTCAAGGGCTGTTAGGCTGTATTTTCCATCCTTTCATTTGTTTATTTGAGATAGGGTCTAACATGCTATTCCAGGCTATCCTGGTCTGACCATAAAGTGCAGTCTGGGAGTGTCTCCTCTTCCTGTGTGCTGGGACTATAGACATGCATTTCACCAGTCTGACTCTCAGTTTCCCCAGTGACCTACACGAAACATCTGGGGCATCCCAGCCCTGTAATGAGTAGTGTGAGAAGAAGCAAGGGGAGGTGAAGGATGTGCTTAACACCTCGCTTCTTTATCAGCCTCACACTAGTGGCGGTCTACTATTGGTAGTAAGAGCTGAAATTACTGAGTACAGACTAGTAAACACGGCCAGCATCTTTAGACATGTAGGAGTTATGTTCTCTGTTTTACATATGAGGAGACTCTCCTGGCTGGTCAGAGAGACTGAATGGTCACGGCAGCCCTCTGGCTACCTCTCCTCCTGTGAGAGATGAATCTGTGGCACTCCATTGTCTTGGACAGGGATTTGTTCTCTGCCTTCCCCCTGCTCCAAGTCACTTGAGGCTAAGTGACTGTGTTCAGCCCTTCTTCCAACTCTGCTTTAGATTTTGAACTCCTGCTCTGAAGTTCAGTCCATCGCTCTGCACATGAATTTATCCAGTGACTCTGCACTTCATGCTCAGCTTTCATAGGGCCATAAGGTTGCAAGGGAAGTTGGTCTTAAAGCTTCCAAAACAAAGGGTGTTGTGTTGCCTTGTTACCGGGACTGTTACCAGCCAGTTATAGTGGCATATGGCTGTAATCCCATCTACTTGAACTAAAGCTGATGCAGAGGGATTGTGAATTTGAAGTCAGCATGGGCCATAAGACCTTGTGTCAAAACAATCAACAAACAAACAAACAAACAAACAAACAAACAAAAACCATTCCACAGCAGGGTCAGAATGTAAGACACCAAGGTGGGAACAAGGTTGAGGTCAAACTTAAGGCCTTTATGTATGTATGAGACTGTCATCACCCCTATATACTCCTAGTTCTGGCCCCAACATCTTCTAAGTCTTGTAAGACTCATCCATAACACCTACAATTTTTTTTTTATTCAAGGGATTTTTAAAAATGTTATTTATTTAACATACCCATCCCAGTTTCTCCTCCCTTCCCTCTTCCTGCTCCCACCACCTTCTCTTACCCCATTCCCCATCTGCTCCTAGAGGCGGTAAGGCCTCCTGTGTGAACAAAGTCTGTTCTATCACTTGAGGCAGGACCAAGGCCCTTCCCCACTGTGCCTAGGCTGAGCAAGGCATCTCTCCATAGGAAATGGGCTACAAAAAGCACTAGGGATAGATCCTGGTCCCCCTACCAGTGGCCTCACACACTGCCCAAGTCATCCACTGTCACCTGCATTCAGGGGGCCGAATTCAGTCAAATTTAGGTTCCCTAGCTGTCAGTCTGGAGTCAGTGAGCTCCCATTAACTTGGGTCAGCTGTTTCTGTGGGTTTCCCTATCATGATCTTGACTGCATTGCTCATATTATTGCTCCTCCCTCTCTTTGACTGGGCCCAGGGGTTAGTTGTGGATCTCTGCATCTGATTCCTTCAGTTTCTAGATGAAGGTTCTATGATGATTAGCCAGACAGTGGTGGCATATTGCCTTTAATCCCAGCATTTGGAAGCAGAAGCAGGTGGGTCTCTGTGAGTTCAAGGCCATCCTAATCTAAGTGCTAAGTCAGGCTCCAAAGCTACCCAGAGAACCCTGACTCGAAAAACAAACAAGCAAATACATACATGCATGCATGCATACATACATACAATTTTGAACTGTAGTCTTTACAACTGCCCAGTACCTATGAGATGTTCCAGAAGGTAGTGCTTGTTTGAATATTCAGAATTCCAAAGTAAGATGGCTGTGGGGGAGGAGGGAGTGGCAGCAGAAGTCAGAGCAGAGCGGGACCCTGAAGACTCCACTGAGCTGGGATAGAGGAAGGCCAGTCCACCAGCACTGGCTTGACAAATCAAAGCTGATTCTCTTACACAAATATGCACCCATGGCTTTGGAGGCTTCACACCTCAGCATGCATGACCCTGGTATGACACATCTTATTCTGAGGCTTTAGTTGCCAGTTAATTCCTGAGGTGCCATGCATACCACCTAGCGTGTCCTTTCAGTGTATCGGTGATAACTGCCAGCGTGCATTTCTGAGGAACTTGGTAGTTAATAAGACCAAGCAGATGAGGAAGTCAGTAGCAGCTCCAGCTCCTCAGGAGGCCCACTTATCTTCCCTTTAGTTAGCCTTTAACCAGATCCCCACAATGGCCTCTGTTCCAAAGCAAAGACCTGTTTATTTCCCAACAAGTCCTGTTTGATGAATCTGTTTGCAGATTCCAAAGATTGTCGCTAAGACTTCAGGAATAGCCAGATACCTATCTGCCTTTGGCTGTGCACTCTTTGTCTTATCCAAAGACAATTAAACATTTATAGTGTGATAAAATGCCACCAGTATATAAGGAACAGCTAAATTAAGATACTGCTAAACCTCTTATGCAGAGATAAAGGTAGTCATAGGGTTATTGTGCCGTTCTTACTGGTCTGCAATATCTATACTTAAAAAATATGGGAAATCAGGCCATTCTCAGTGGTACACATGAAGCTATGTTTTAAGAGAGTTGGTGTTGTCTAAAGACAATGGACAAAGCTAACTTATGAATGATCCAGTCTCTGTATTTTCCCTGAAATGGATCCACCATGGAGAACATACTGGGTAATGATCTACCTGTGACATCTGTCTAGCAACTCTGCCATCTTCCTCGAAGGCAGTCCTCCCTACAACTCTTGCTCTGGGGTTTGCACCCCTTTTCCTACAATACCAGATTGTAGGGAAAGCATGTTGTAAATGCACTCACACACTCAGTAAAAGTGAAAACAACTCAAGAATTTGTGTACTACCTTCTTCGTTGATTAATTTCTAAGGACAATACAAGTAGAACCCAAGTTCTGTAGGATGCTGTAAACCTATGTGCGTTGTATACATGAATATGCATGTTTAGGCATTATGTTACACAAATATGATGAATCTCTGTTCCCAATTGATTACTGGGTGCTTCTCAAATCTTAAGGCTACATCTAAATGTTCAGCAGATATACACACAGTTTGAACAGTTCCTCCTATCATTGTGTCTCTATGCCCCATGGCCAAATAGCTTCTCAAATTAGCCTTCAAGCGCAGCTTTGTTTCAACCATACTAACCCCTAACCTACTCCCTCGCTCTTTCCATCCTTATCTTGACTCAACATCCTACAGTACATCCTGCTTGTCTAATTACTTGATTGGCCTCCATCTTCTTTTAAAGACCCTCTAAACACACACTATCTGCTTTGGAACACCAAATTACCCTGTTGTGATCCAAATCAACCCAAACAGACACAAGAGGTCACTGCTGCAAGGAAAGATTGAATGCAGGGCAGCACAAAAGAAGGGGGGAAATTGGAGGAGAGAGGGATTATTCGGGGCTGCAGAACAGACTCGGAAGCTGAACTGTTACCCAGAATACCAGTTAAAGCAAGTATTTAAGCACAAAAATCATTAACATTTGTTGCCAAGTTACAGTTACAATTCTCACCCAATAAGAATTCAAAGATTAGGGCCTTTCCTTAAGTGTTCCATTATTTGTCAATCAACATACAATGCAAGCCTTGCAGTTTATCCAATCAGAGTCATTTGTTCTCTCTGTTGTTAGGATCAGTCATGATGTGTCTAGAGAACTAAAGGTGCATAATGATCATTTCTGTGGTTTATGGAGGAAGCGGGTCAGCTATTGGAGGGTTCCCAGCTCCCCTAGGTCTTGGGAATCTGAACTTTGTTTCACCCTACCGGTAAAATGGAGTCTGAAGTCAAAAAGGCAGTACTTAGGCCAAGTTTGTTTTTTGTTGTTGTTGTTGTTTTGTTTTGTCTTGCCAGCTTCCCACATCCCAGCATGCCATGAAGGGGAAGGCAGGAGTAGGCAGTATGCCCAGCTGGAGCATGCTATGGCTTAGAGGTTTCCATTGTAAGAGGGCTTTAGCAAAGGCAAAGGGACTGGAGCAAGGAAGCAGAGGAGCAAGGATGCAGAATGAGTCAGTGCCCGCTGGAGAACGGTGCTTGCCGGTGGGAGCAGGGAGCAGTTCAGGCAGAATGAAATGAAGAGTGGGCACTGGCCATCGAGGAGGGATGGGCACAGAACGGAAGACCTCACCTCACGGGAGAGGGCTGAGCAGAATGCAAGGTGAAGTGTTATAGAGGGGAGCCTGTCAGAAGTTGAGAGGAGGCCAAGGACCTCTTGTTTTCAGAAGATAAGAGGATTACTGTGTGTTTGAACATCCCCAAACACGGGAAATGATGATGAAAGTGGAAATTGCCTAGTTAGATCTTTGTCTATGTGAGGGAGAGGGCAGCAGGGCAGGGTTGGGGTGCTTGGTGCCTTAGGACCAGGACGTTCTCTTTTGATTGCTTCTCTCTTCCCAAAAGATGTGAAGGAAGAAAGATGAGGAGCCGCCGAAGGGGCAGAATCGGATTGAAGTTGCCAGAGAGCCTCAGGCCACGGAGTTCCATGGGCAGGAACTGCTAACACTTGGAACAGTTTCCTTAGTTTTGAAGACATAGATACCAGGAATCACATAGCTTTTTCAGTTATAATACTTGCATATAGCATTCATAAAATCTCTGTGCTGAGTAATAAAACATATGCAAAGTCTAAGAATGGACTATTTTATATCCTCTAAGTAGAAGTTGACCATAGGCAATTCTCACAATGTAACAGTAAATGAAAAATGCAAAAGTTCCATTATAATCCCTTTCCCGAGTCAACACAGAACTTTCCAGTGGAAATCATTTACAACTTTTAGCCGGGGTCCTGTATCTTTTCTCATCCACCATTCCTTCTGTCCCCTTGAGTTCATCTTGCCATGCTACCCCAAACAGAACGATTACTAAATAATCATGTAGTCACACTTCTAAACCTGATTCTTGCAGGCTTTCTGTCATGTGAGCTTTGATAGCCTCCTTTTGCTTTTTTTCCTATTCTGGGTTACAGACGATACATCTCTGCCCCCTGGGCACCTTTTCTGGTAACAAACAATATATCAAACTAGTTCAAGTAACCACAAAGTTCGGGGCCTGAACCAGGCCTCAGGGAATGTCAACAAGGCTTGTACATTTTACTTAGTCCTTGTCAATGGCGTATAACGTGTAAACATTGCGGCAGCTGGGATCAGATGGGATAGACTGGGATTCTGGCATTGGGAGTCACAGTAAGTGTAACAGATTACAGCTCTGCTCCAGAGAAAGGCTTCCCCAGTGTATCAGCCCTGCTCTGGCAGGGAAGGGCATCACTAGAGAAGTTGTTACAGTTTGACTGCTGTCCGGCTTTGTTAGGGGAAGCCCTGCTCTGCTCCTCTCTGCTCCAGCGTTACTTCTCTCCTCCGCTCCATTCCTGCCAGGAAAAGTCTCACCCAAACCTCATTCAAGAGATTTATTGGGAGGGAAGAATCCAAGTGGCTTCCCAGCAGAGGACAGAGCAGAAGACAGCCAGACAACCAGAAACTAAATTGGCACAGCCTTTATATAGGGCTTCTTAGGGGTAGAGTTTTTCCAGGGAAGAGATTTCCAGGATGGGGATTGGTCAGATTTCAATTCCTGAGCTCAGATTGACTAGATCTCGTGCTCAGGGATTGGTTGGTTTTCTGCTCAGGGTCAGGAGCAGATTTGGCTCTGGTTTCAGGGCCAACGTGTGTTCCTTTCACTGTCTTTTAGCTTTAATTTTAGGGCCAGGGTGTATTTCTTTCCCCGGCTCTGATTCCAGGGAAAGAGTGTGTTTCTTTGGCACTGGATTCAGAGTCCTGACTCTGCATTTCTTTGATTCTGGTTGCAGGGCCAAAGTGTGTTTCTTTGGCTCTGCTCAGGGTGTGTTTCTTTGGCTGGCCATTTTTCCTTACATAATGTATCTTAATCATTTACTCCCCAAATTTCCCCTATTCTCCTCCAGACACTCCCTAACACTTCCTTCCATTGTTGTGTGCTCTCCCCTTTTTTTCTAGAGTGAATTTGATTCACTATTTCCGTCTCTGTTGAATTCTTCTTTCATATCTTGCATGATGTTTCATATGCCATTCAGTTCTTTGTGTCCTCAATCGGGAGCATATTTAATTCTTTGATTTCTTTGAACATACTTATATGTTCTTTTGCATTCTGTATCAGGGATTTGATCTAACTAACTCTCTTGATGCTATTTTGTGGGACTAGTACTTTTTGGAGTGGTCTTTTGGTTTTCCATGTTTCTTGTGCTACTGCCTTGGTGTTTATCATATGCCTGTTGATATATCTCTGCTGCTCTACCTGCTCTACTATTTGTGATGGCGGCTCCTTTGAGAAGTGCATTCTTCCTCTGTTTGAACAGCTACTGTCACACTTTCCTTTTCCTTTCATATGCAACCTAACAGGACAAAATGGATGTTTTTCTCTCAGAGAAGCCCCCAAATAACCCAGAGTTTAGTTTGATTAGTTTGGGCTCCTTGAGTATAGGCATGTGCCTATCTGAGGATTAATAATTATTATGGTAGATAATCAAAATTTTGATTGATGTAGATTTGGTCACTTGTCACCTTTAAAGATCATGTGTGTGTTGGGTCTCCAAACCCAAACTAGGAATTACTGGAGGATGAGGGGCTGGTAGAGAAGATAAGTAGCAAGTATCTGGAAGGAATTTCTTTATTATGTATCTACATGGCACCTGCTCCTAGCCTTTCAAAGTATTTGCAATAACTGTACATTCATGTAAGCCGTTATTTGCTGAATGTATATCTTCTGCGTCAAGCTGTACACTCATCCACAGATTTTATCATTTATTTGTTTATCTTAGTGGTGGGGCACTCATTCGTCATGGAAAGACTGTGATGGTCTGAAGACAACTTTCTGGTTCATTCTCTTCATCCATCACTTAAGCCCTAAGATTAAACAAGTCATCAGCATTGGCAGAAAGTTTCCTTACCCTCTGAGCCATCTCTCTGTGTTGAGAGGGATCATGTTTCCTTTTAACACTTTTTTGTATACAGCACCCAACACAGTTCTTAGTGTAGAGTAGATGTTCAATAAATGTTTGTTCAAAAACTGTGACACCAAAAAATAATAATAATAATAAAACAATGGGATGCAAGACAGTACATACGTGTGTTTCAATCTGCTTGTGTTACTACAACAAATAGTCCAAGACACACACACACACACACACACACACACACACACACACACACACACATATATTCATTATATAATGAATAAAGAAAATAGGAGTTTATTTCTCACAAATCCAGAAGTGCAGGGTCAAGATGCCAGTAGTTTTGGTCTTCTCTAAGTAAACACGATGGTTGATGGTCTTTGTATAAATCCAGGGATTAAAAAGGGAGCAAGACAGGCTAGGATACTGGAACCCCGGGGCAGAGGCCGGGGGGCTAAGTTCAAGTCTTTCCTGAGGTACAGAATGAGTTCAAAGTAATCCTGAGAAAATAGTGTCTCAGTTAGGTTTCTTTTGCTGTGATAAACACCTGTCATCAAAAGCAACTTGGGAAAGCAAGGCTTATAGGTTACAGCCCATCATTAGGGGAAACCAAGGTAGGAACTCAGGAAAGAAACGTGGAGGCAGGAGCTCAAGGAGAGGCTATGGAGGAGTGCTTCTTCCCAGCTTTTGCTTCCTGGCTTGCTCATTTGCTTTCTTCTACATCCCAGGATCATGTGACCAGGGTCTACAGTGGGCTGGACCATTACTCACCAATCATCAATCAAGAAAACATGCCACAGACTTGTCTGCAGGTCATGCTGATGGGAGCATCTACTGAGCTGAGTCTCCTGCTTCCCAAATGACCCTTATCTTGTGTCAAGCTGACAAAAAACTAACTAGGACACTTTGTTATTAGGGCTCAAACCCTGGACAAATGGCTGATTTGGGTACCTATTTAACATATTAAAGCGGACCTGACTGCTGTGTTCTCCCAGCATTCCTTAGTTCCTACCTATGACAGGGCCCTTCTGGCTGGCATACCCCACCCTCTACCCCAAACTTCTCCAGCCAGGGGCTGGGCTACCCTTCCCATTCATAGCCATTTTGGCTATGCCAGTCTCTTGACCCAGGCTACCCCTTTTGGTGAGTGGCTCCTCCCCTATCTCTCCTGTCCCCGTTTCTCCTCTGCCTTCTTCCTCATATGGCCCAGCTCATGGTCATATTTCATATTCACTCTGGACTCTGCCAGATGTCTCTGCTGCTGGCTAAACTCTCCCTTTTATCTACAAAAAAAAAAAAAAAAAAAAAAAAAAAAAGTAGAAAGAAGGCTGAGGACTTAGCTCAGTGTATGTATGGTATGTGTGGGCTTTGTTAGCATGGGTGGGGTCCTGGGTTCAATCCCTAGTACTGAAAGGAAGAGAGGGAAGGAAGAAAAGATGGTGTAGGAAAGCCAAACTGAAACTGTGATAGTCTGTCGTCCAAGAAATCCAAGAGCACACTGCCCCTCCCCCATTGCTGGGTGCTGGGTGCCTCTCAGGGGTCAGCCTGGATTGAGATGTCTTTATCTCTTACTAGCTGGATCAGCTTTGGCTTTGCCCTCTAGAGCTCTGGGCATTCATATGTACAGTACAGTGGGCACATTTCTCATTTTGATGGCCGATGAGATAACCTACATGAACCGTTCAGCCCACACTGCAGTCCTTCCTCTTCGGATGACTGGGGAAGCTGTGAGCATGTGGAGGGAAGACTTTTAGATAGCAGAAGCCCAAGATGCTGCCCACTGTCCATCTCGGCAGGGTCAGAGGGAAGGCAAAGGGGGCTACTCACCCGTAAGTTAGTTTCTAATCCCACCCTTTCCAACATGGGCTGTACACTCCGGGAACTTTCCTCTGTTTGGGTATTTGTCTTAAATCACTGAGATTTCTTTAGCTTCAAAGCTCTTTCGTAATCCCACCTCTTTCCCATTATAGATAAAACCTTCTGGAACAGAAAGCTTTGGATGCTTCGAAAGCCACTCAGCAAGGCCCAGTGATACAGAACTGTGCCCTGTGCTGGAGTGAGCCATTATGGAAGCTGGCATGAAGGTTACTACAGTTAGAGGAAGCCCGAGCCAAGGGAGGGAGCCATGCAGGAATTTAAAAAGCAAACTCTGAAATTCTGCTCTGTTTTCAGCAGCCAACACTACCCTATAGCCCAGTGTTTAATTGTCAAATAATCCTCTTCCTTTTCCCTGCAGGTGTCACAACATCAACTTTAAAGGGACTGTCAGAGAACAAAGCAACTGGGTCCCTGCAGGCAGAGCGCTTTGTGGGAACTTGAGACTGGAGTGCCCTTGGCTTGGTCTCCGTGCTCCTCCCTGTCCCTCAGATCTTCCTGGCATTGCACTGTAGCCACAGAAGCTGACTTTGGGGTCTGTCTGGGGGCAAATCTTTTTCTTCAGTGCTCTGGCTTCTCCCTGTTTGGACTTTTACCTCCCCAGGGGGCAGTCTACTCAATTTTCTGGTAATTGACAGTAGCTAATCTGTGCCCAGTAGCTAGCTTCTTAGCATTCCCTGGGCTTTTCTGCAACTTGTCTGTTACCTATTGTCCCACAGGAGACTGTGCACCAGCAAAAAAGACACCCCCAGCCATCACCAGGAGTCTCCCTATAGGGCCTGGCATGGGAGAAATACAATAAACATGTGTGGTAGAGACTCAGGAGCCCAGCAGGATTCTCTTTGCTTTCCTGTTCCTGGATGGGGTTTATGCACTGCAGAGGGTTCAAAACAGGATCCTGGAAGCCATCCAGACAAAGGGTTATTGCCTTTCTTTGGGTTTATAGCAAAGAGTCTCTATTCTACCCAAATTACTCTGTACCAAAAACTCTGCTTTGAACCAGGAGATTCTTAAGTGCAGCAATGAAAAACTCCCCAATATCAAATGGTCAGCTCTGAAACCACACACATAACAGTAACACTAAATAGACCTAGCTGATTGCATTTATTTAGTTAGGCATACATGAAGAATAACAACTAAAGAAAAAGAGGCCATTATACGGGAGGAGTTGAAGGGAGGATAGTATGAAATAATGTTTCAATTTAAACAACACAAATAATCTAGGCTTAAAAATCAAAGGGAGAAAAAAGGTTTCAATATCATAACACCTTAGAGAACTTTAGGCAGAGAGGGCTATGCATGCTCTTGGATTGCAACTTTGGTGTGTGTGTGTGTGTGTGTGTGTGTGTGTGTGTGTGTGTGTGTGTGTGTGTAATTTCCATCTATTTCTAGCTCTGTGAATTTCTCCCTCTCTGAGGTGTAGGGCCAGCCAGATTTGCAGGCTTTTCTCAGGTGTAAAGGGGGGACATCTGGCAGTCCGACGAACGTTTGTACAATTCACAAAGTACACATCCCGCCTGCAGAAGACATAAAGCAGACCCTGAACTAGCAGAAGCTGGGGTTGGTGATGTGGTTGGTGCTGAAGGTGCGCGCGCAGGTGCTAGCACCGCCCTGGGCAGAGCTAGCCGTGTTGGGGGGCGGGCTGGGGTCCGACCAGCGCGGAAGAGCAAAGGGGAGGAAAAGGTGAGTGACAGGGAGAGAGAAAGGGAAGGAGGAGGAGCTGAAGCGAGAGCCTGTGAAGTGGCAGAGAAGGAGTAAAGCGGGCGGAGGAAGCTGGGAGGAAGGTGTGTAAGAGGAGCGGAGGGGAGGAGCGGCCCGGCGCGGGGAGGAGTCTGCAAACTTTCAGTTCAAGGGCATTGTGGGAAGTAGCCATGGTCTGAGGCTGGCGCCTCACCTGTCAGCCGGCCTGGCTGCTAAGCTATCTTCTGGCTGTCGCATCCTTAGCGATCGCCGCTGTCGCGACCCGGACGGCTGCGACCACCATGGTGAGTACAGGTTGAGCATCTTGGAGCTGGCCCGGGCGGTGCACTCTCCGGGTGACACCTGCGGCTCCAGGGCCGGACATGAGTCAGGGAGGAGGTGCGCCGATCCTGGCTCCGGTACCTCTGAGGCACACGCGCTGGTGATTCGGCTGCTCCGGAGAGTGCTAATCTCCCCTGCCTGCGAGTCCCACGGACACTGGTATCGGGGCTTCATTCATTTCAATGTCTTTTGTTGTCTGAGCCAGGCGCTGGGGATGTCGCAGGGGATTAGGTGCTTACACTCTTAGGAGGATGCTGAGGGAAGGAGACTGTGATGGAATGGTGAAATAAAGATAACTTCTCAGAGCGAGGAGACGGCTCAAGCAACCTGGCTGAGATGCAACTTTTGAATCTGTGGCCCTTTTTGAGGAGGTGATATCTGACCTCTCCGAGATCCTAGAAGGGTGTTGCATTTGGAGGGATCTGCAAAGTGAAGAAGGGAAACGAACCTCCAGTTTGTAGCTGGAGAGGTGGGCGTGGTCCCTTGTAGCGCGTCTTCTTCCTAAGTTAGAGTTTTGGTTTTTGTTTCGCTCGAGTTTTGACAAGAAAACCGACTTTACCTGTTCAATGCTTTGTGAACCCTTGGGCTGATGGCAGACAATGGATTCTCTCTCTCTCTCTCTCTCTCTCTCTCTCTCTCTCTCTCTCTCTCTCTCTCTCTCTCTCTCTCTCTCTCTCTCTCTCTCCTCCTCCTCCTCCTCTCTCTCGTGCGCGTGTGAAGATGAAAGCGGGGAGACCTGCTGCACTCGGAAGTGGCTGCCCAGTTCTGGGAGAAAGCAATACCTGGGGTTCCTTTCGCGCTGGCTTTCTGCTGGGATAGTCACTGGGAGCGGAGCTTGTCCCACTTCCCTAACTGCACACACTTCCCAAATTCCTTGAGAAGTGACTTCCCGCAGGCACTCACCGCAAAGAGCAGCACTGGGTGAATTAAGAAAGGCGATCTAGGGGGACAAGTAGTCCTGTGCTTGGGCAATGGGATAGGATGCCAGAGGATGTTAATGAGGTTCTCATAGGATGCCAGAGGATGTTAATGAGGTTCTCGGTTCCCATCCTGCCCATTTTTGTTTGTTGAGGGTTCTTGATAAATACAGGGTGGTGTAAAAATGCAGCTGTAAATAATGGAGCAGCTCTCTTGGCTTGCTCAAGTTTCCGAAGGAATGAGGTGATGGTGTGCCCAGGCAGCCAGCTCATTTGCCTAATGGAGGTGGAATGGGACCCCCCCCCCCGGAGTTTCTATGGAACCCAAAGCTGCTTACTTTGGAACTGGGTCTGAGGGAAGGACCCCATGTTCTAGGCAGCACCTGGTCCGAGTTTTTTTTGTTTTTTGTTTTTTGCTTTTCTTACCCAGTGTCAGATGATCTCCAGAAGCCTGAAACATTTCTCCAGCTTTCCCTTCAGGACCAGTGGTTGTGTCCCTCCAACAACCCCCCCCCATGTCCCCCATCCTCCACCCCAGGCATGCCTGCCTGACAGGGGTAAATAATGTCACTAGCTCCTCTAGTAAGCCAGCTCCTCCCCTCCATGACTCAGGCTACTCTTGCAATTTCCAAACCAGGTGGTCACACCTTGTCCTTTATCTACAACTGCATAACCTCCCTCTGTCTGGATTTGCTCTTTTGGCTGGTGGGATAGTGACTGCGCCTAAATGATTCGGCAGGTGTCTATTTGTGGCCTGGATACTCAGAGGGGTTCCCCAGGCCTTTCTTGGAGGTCCATTTTCATAAGGATGCTAAGATGTTATTGGACCGTTTTGATTCACATTATTTCAAGACTGTAGTGAAGTTACTTGAGTCCAAGTGATCTGAAATATTAATAACACAACAAATCAGTTGCAGTAATTGACAGAGGAGTCCAACTGTCTTCTGTTGGGCCATATTAGAAGGATTTGCCAGACTCTAACATGATGCTGCTCTTTTCATTCATTCATTTTCATTCTTCTTCCATCACCTCCTCTTTATTATTTTTAATTGAATTAGTAAACGTATGAAATATTTTTCTGTTTTCTTTCTTTTTTTTTTTCTATCGTGTTTTCTAATGCAGTAACTATCAGTGGATATAGCCCACGGAAACAAAAGGATCTTTGGTGTTCTCGTTGTCATGGAGATGCCCCAGGACCATGAACAAGCATACACACAAGTACTTTAAGAAACCCCACCCGTGTATGTGCTCAGCAGCATTTCATCTCTCTTGCTCTGCTGTCAGGAGCAAGAGAAGATAAGTGACTGTTCTATTGCTCACCAGCCCTAGTGTTCAGCCAGCCAGGGACAGCCAGTGACTCCTTCCTCATTCTTAGATCCTATCTCTTGCTGCCTCCTTTAGAAGATACTTTCCCAAAGTGGTTCATTCCATGCTGGGCTTCGTGTCATGTGTTCAGTGACTGGCTAGGGTCTGTCTGCATCTTGATCAAGCTGTTTGAAATAACCGTACCCTTATTTTGCCTTTGTGTTAGAAATCCCTTCTTGGGAAAGCAATGCTAAGCTGATTGTGCTTAGGAGCAGCCCCAAATCCTCCTCTGTGTTTTTAAAATATCAGTAGGAACTTACTATTGATAGCTTGCTGATGAAAGGGACTTTTGGTTACTGTTGCCTTATTTTTCTTTATAATAGCGTGTGGACAGCTAGAGAGACATTTGAGAGGCTTTGGGGACACCTTTAGCAAAAAAAAAAAAAAAAAAAAAAAAAATGTAATTGGGCCTTGGTTATGAAGTCCTTCTAAAAAGTTGCTCTAACTCTGAAAGCCACCAAAGAACATCGGAGAGGAATCACCCCTGTTGAAGAAACCCCAAAAGAGGTCCCTTTGGAAAAGTGAATAATTCTGTCATAAATTCAGTTCTTGTAATGTGTGGTACAGTATGGAGCGAGATAGATTTATATTAACCAGTTCAGAGGGGTTTTGTGTTTGCAATTTCTTTGCAACTTTTTTAAAGATGAGGTTCCACTCTTTGATCTTGAGTAGCTTGGAACTTAGTATATTGACCACAGGGCTGCCTTCATATCTGCAATGATCCCCCTGCCTCTGAGGATTCCAGGTGTGTGTCACAACCCCCAACCTGTGTTTTGATTTTAAATCCCCACTGAATTGTGAAGCCAATTCTCTAAGAGACTGGTATTTATTTGAAGCAGTGTAAGTGGACCCCTCTCCCAATCTGATTATAGAAAGCAAAAGCAAACAAAACCCCCAAACAGACAAAAAAAACCAAAAACCAAAAACAAAAACAAAAAACAAAAAACAAACCAAAACAAAACAAAAAACCCTTGCCCCTGTCGGTGCAGGGCATGAAGACAGAGAAAGCTCTCTCCCTGCCACAACACACTCCCTCTCCTTGGTATAGCAATGTTGCTGTTAAGTCTGGAGATATTTTGGCAGTCTTAAATTCCAGCTCAAGGGGAGTGGAATCCATCAAAGTAATGAATGCTTTCCTCCCTGAGGCTTGGTCTGGGCTATTGGCCAGCAATTAGTGTGGGGAGGGGGACTTGGGAGGAGCAGGGAAAATGACCTTTGGTGGGATCTAGTTGTCCCAAGTTCTCACTCATGGCACACTCTTCCCCTGTGTCTCCCAACACTACCACTGAGGCTAGTACTGACCCCTGTCCATGATGATGGCTACTTAGCTTCCATCACTTCTTTTTCCTTTTTGTGTTGAATATTGCCATCTGTTTACAGATTTTGCATGGGTTTTTTTTTTACTAGCAAAAACTGGCCAGACATAGTTGGCATTGGCACAGTGTGTATGTATTTGCCACCTCGGGTGGTCAGTGTCTGTTCTTCGGGAGTTCTATGAATTATGCCATTATGAGCTACGGTAAAGCAGCAAAAACTACCTCCCTTCTACACACACACACACACACACACACACACACACACACACACACACACACAGAGAGAGAGAGAGAGAGAGAGAGAGAGAGAGAGAGAGAGTCAGATTCCTTTGAGTCCCTAGAGACTCAGCTGCTTGAGGTCCCCATGAATCACTTCTTCAGTTTTTTCTAATCACCATAACCAGAACTTCTTCCAGAGACCAGAACTCTCCTCTGGTTGCTTTCTGCCTTGATCTGGTCCTTTTCTTCCTCATAGCATTTTCCTTCCTGTGTATCTTATTCTCCCCTGAAAATTCTTCCTTCTGGAGCTCCCTGTTCTTCATGAAACATCTTAGCCATTACCCAGAAAACTCTCTTTAAACAAAATCTCTAAGATCGTATGACTTAAAAGAGATGACAGGAAGTGCCTTTGAATCATGCTTGTGAACTACCCAACTATCTGGAGAAATGTGCTTAATATACACCTTCCAGTAATCAGTTAGGAATTCTATCAGTGCATGGGAAATACTGCAGATGGTTCCTGCTGGGAATAGAATGCCTTAGAAAGCAAGCCTGCAAAACAACTGCCATTAAAGTCCCCACTCTGGAAGCTTCCTGTCAGGTAGAGCTGGCTCCCAAAATTGCTGTCTCTAAATAGTTGCTAAAAAATGCCTGGGGAAAAAAGATGCTCACTCATTAGTCATTCAGTGTAATCAGGCATGGACTTAAAGTACATTCAGGCAAGAAGAAGAGCATAAGGAAGTCTATATGTTAATGACTTTGCTGGATTTTCTCACACACCTTGTTTCTGCAGTGAAAACTACTGGTTTGTAACAAAGTTCAGTAGATTCTTAAATGCTGTGGGAGTTAAGATTTAAGCAGAAAAGGCTATACTGAATCTGCCTGTAAGATTAAGATGGTGTGGTGGTGTATGCTCATAATCCCAGCACTGGGAAGGATGAGGCAAGAGGATTGCTAGTTAGAAACTACCCTGAGCTAGACATGTATACCACATCTCAAAATCCATACCATACCAAACCAAACCAAACCAAACCAAACCAAACCAAACCAAACCAAACAACAAACAAATAAAAAAACAAAAATAAATCATTCCAGGAAGAAGTCAAAAAGGAGCTATTGAGCTGAGAGGATGGCTCAGCAAACAACAGAGTTAGCCATGTGAGTTTGAAGACCAACATTTTCATTAGTAGAGCACACACAAAAAGCCAGTGCAGGGTGGGAGAGTGGCCCCTGTTCCCCACCATTTGCAACACTTGGGAGAGCAGGCCCTGCATTTCTCCTGTGCAGCACGATAGAACCGGTCCTGTTGGTAGAGATATGGGTGAGCCAGCCCTGAAGTTGTGAGCATGGGAGAGCTGTCCCCATTACTCATCTGTCATGAGGTGGCATGTATTACTGGAGTTTTCTTGTCCTGCCAGGTCCTGCTGCTTTAGCCCCAAATGAATACACAGACTGTATATTAGTTATTAAACTGTTGGCCGATGGCTAGGGCTTCTTATTCTGCTAGCTCTTCTTAATTATTAACTCATTTCTATAAATGTATTTCACGTGGTCTTGGCTTACTGGAGAATGCCTGGCCTGTTACTCCTTTAGTGGCTACATGCCTCTCTTCTTGGTCTCTCTCTGCCTTCTTTTCCCAGACTTCTCCTCATCTCCTAGTCCCACCTATCTCCTTGCCTCTATTGGCCAAACAGTGTTTTATTCATCAACCAATAAGAGAAACATATATACAGAAGGACCCCCACTAGGCATGGGTGGGGGAGAGATGCCCACCAGCCCTCCTACCCCCATCAATGCCTGAGGCAGGTGGCAGAGCCTGCCCTGAGGCCATAAAAGCAAGAGAGCTGTCCCTGCCCTTCATCAGTGGCCGCACTCGGGAGAGTGGCCCCTATGCCAGCCTGAGCAATACAGTAGAGCAGGCCCTGAATGTGTAGGTGCGGAAGAACTAACCCTGTGGACAAGAGAGCAGGAGAACTGTCCCAGACCCTTGCTTAGCCATCACTGCAAGGAGTGAATTATCCAGGACAATGCAGGAGAGGTCATCCTAGTGGTGAGAACAAGGTTGAGCCGACCAACACTGAAACTACCCAGGCCCAGAACCAGGGTTATATGTTGGCTCACCCCAATATCCATCCCATCTGTGATCTGCTGGAGCACATGAAGGGTCCTGACCTACAGACCCAAAGCTGCAGGGTCTCCACAACACAGGATAACCAAGAGGAGTTCCAGAGAGGGCCCAGTATCCATATAGTGTAGCAGAAACCAGAGGCCTCAAACCAGACCAATGACTCTTTGCAATGAACACTTGCAAATAAAGATATGTGGATAAAATAGTTTACTGCGTGATTTACCCTGTCGTGAATACACCTTCATAATGAGATTGGTTTTTTCTTTCTCTTTTATTTTTCCTCCTTTTTATTCCCCTTAAATTTTATTTTATTTTATTTTTGAGGGGATGTTGCAAGGACAGAGGGCAGATACAATGGGACAGGGAATGAATTTGCATGATGTGAAAGATATAAAGAATAAATAAAAAGAAAGTTTAGAAAATGCCAGTGCATAGCCAATACAATCCGTAATCCCAGTGTTTTTATAAGAGATGTGAGAGGTGGAGATAGGAGAATCCCACAAGCTTGCAGACCAATTAGCCTGCATCCAGAGACCTTGGTGTCCTCTGTCCTCCACATATGCTCCATGGCACACGGGCTCACAATCACACACAAACGCATGAGTGTGGCGTGCACCCGCAGGACAGATGGCAACCACACGAGGATTCTTCTCAGATCACACTTTATTGGAGCACTTCTTGGTTGAAGGGAGAGCTGAAGGTGAGGGTCCCCGGGGAGCTACTAGGCAACGGGTTGCAATCTCATAGGCTCAGAGGACCTCGCCACAGCATTGGAGCCACGGGATTGGCTAGGGAACGAGCAAGCGCACCAGAGTACTACCATCAGGCAGGCATATGCCCAAATAAGGTAAGGCACCGAGGGTGCAAGAAGGAGGAAGTTCTCCATCTTGTAATGGCGTTCTGCTGGCGGCAGACACACACACACACACACACACACACACAGGAGTGAGCTCAGATTCAGATCGTCACTGAACTGCCTTTCTACAGGCTTCATTTCTTGTGTTAGCCCCCCCCCCCCCATCTCCCTTGCTCTTTCCCTCCAGTCAGCATAGCAAATTTGATTTTGCAGGTGAAGCTATGAGAGGTACATGAAATGAATATGTTACTTCGAGGTGTCAAAATCCTGTCTCATGACTCAGCATGCTGTCGGAAAAGCTGCTTCTGTGTGTCCACGCTGGGCTGTTTGTTTCCCGTGGAAGTGACACTCTGGGGATCTTTCTTGGCCCTTCATGACACTCCTACCTGTTCACTTCTAAAGGAAAGTCCTAGAGAGGGAACTAGGTAGGCAGCGCTGTTCCTGTGTGTGACCCCAGGTTGATCTCACTTTCCTGGTTGACTTTGCACCAGGGTTCCTGAGCACTGGGTGATACTATCCAGTTCAGTTAGTACTGTGCCTGGTACCGGGAACACATTCCAAAGTGTCAGATAGGGTTATTGTGGAGGGAAGTGGGGGAAGATCTTAGAATGGCTTACAAGAAACTTAGTTGAATAAATAAAATAAACGAAATATCATAGGCTACCATAGGTATGGAAAGGTATTACAAGACTATCACAGTTTTAAAGAGTGAGTCAAAACTCTGTGGCTAGAATTCTTTTCTTTCTTTCCCCTCCGTCCTTCTGTTCCTTTGTTCCTTCCCTTCCTCTTTCCTCCTCTCTATGCCTCTCTTCCCCTGCTGGGGCTTGACTTCAGGGTTTTGTACTTGGAAGCCAAGTGCTTTGCCCCTGAGCATGTCTCCAGCCCTCTTTTTACTTTATATTTTGAGACACATTTCCCTAAGTTGCCCAGACAGGCCTTGAGCATTTTCCCTGACTGCCTCCGCCTCCCGAGTTATTGGGATTACAGGCCTGAGTCACTTTTCCTGGCTCTGTTTCTTTACTCTGCCGATACATCCTCAGATCCAAGAGCAGTATGCTAAACCCTGACTTTCGAAACCCATTTTATCTCATGGTTTCAGTGCTTTAAGAATGCAGCCAGGCATGGTGGCTCATTCCTCTAATCCAAGCATTTGAGAAATGGAGGCTGGAGGGTTGCCATGCATTCCAGGCCAACCTGGGTTAACAATGAATACCAGGCCAGCCTGGAATATGGTGTCCTCCACATTGAAAAGTCTTTGTAAGGCAAACAGGTGCAGTCCAGGATGTCATTAACGAGGTGACAGCTTGCATTCTGTTGGTGCCAGACTCTGAGTGCAGGAATGGATCTCCCTCTGTCCACCTTTTTACATAGTTTGTGTGCAACCAAAGAATCCCTGTCAAGGCATACATTTTTTGATGAGTGCTCAGTAGTCTGGAGTAGAAATAATATTAGTGTTTTTCTTTCACCGTGAGCCATTTCCCCAGCCCTGGAGATCAAAGCTCTCAATAAACTCTTAAATGTTCATTACTGTGGAGAGTGGTGAGTTTAGCCTATTAAGTGTGGTCTCCTGAACAAAGTTGAAAATTTTCATGTTAAGAATAATTAAATAAGTTACATTATAAAAAAATCAAACTTGTGGCTGGAGAAATGAGGCAGCTCCTATAGAGACCCTGAGTTCAGTTCCAAGTACCCATGCTGGGTAGCTCATAGCCACCTGTAACTCTAGTTCTGTGGGTTTTGTTTGTTTGTTTTTATTTCATTGCTTCTGAAGAAAAGCACTGAGAGGCACATACTACCCCCCAACACACACACACACACACACACACACACACACTTAAAAATTGTATCTTTAAAAGAAGGAAAAAGCAAATAATAGGAAAAAAGTCTCAAATCATGCTTGTTCTTGTTCTTTTTTCTTTTGTCCAGTTCAAGTTGGCCTGAAAATTTCCTGGAACTTGTTACTTGTATTTCCAATGTCTTCTTTCTTCTATCTTGAATGCTTTGAAACAGGGCAAAATGTAAAGATGTCTGGCTTTTCATTGACCTCCAGAGAAAATCTAATCAGATCATAAAAAGCAAACAATAGGTGTTGACATATTCAGAGTTGCTCACTTTGTTCAGGAGACATGATAAATGGTAAATGATTGTGTTTATCACATGTCAGGGAATTTTCCACTTGTCCATCTTCTGGATTCAACTGCTACTGTTGCTACATGAGGCCATACGTGTAAGATCGTCTCTTGGTTACCAGAAGCTCATCATGGTGTTCAGGAGAGATTACTCATGTGCATTGACAGGCTAGACTAGTACAGAGGTGGGAAATTAACTTCTGAAGTATGAAGCTCATGTTTAATTATTACAGAGATTCAGGGAGGAGATGGGAAATTCAGACTTTGGGCTGATCCCTGAAGGGAAAGGTGATCCTACCTTCAGTTTTTCAGAAAAGAATGCATACTACAAGGTGTCTGCAATGTGAGTGAGTAGGTATATAAAGTGAATAAAATATAAAGAAGAGGAATGCTTATTAAGGAAATGTAAATCCGGAAGAACCCATATAAAAAGTCGGACATGTGCCCTGAGCATCTCTAATCCATTTATTTTAAGGGGCAGATGGGAGGTAGAGACAAAGAAATTCATAAGCTAGATTGACATAGCAAGAAAACAAAAAATCTTACTTTACATGAAGTAGAAGGGGAGGACCAACACCCAAGGTTGCTGTCTGACCTTTACATACCTGCCATAGAATGCATACTTATATCACATAAACACACACACACACACACACACACACACACACACTCACAGAGAGTATATGTGTATAGTGTACATGAAGCTCTGAGTTCCGTCTCTTATATTGCAAAATTAGTATCAATAAAAAGAAACAGAGCCGCTTTCTCCTATGAGGAGGAAAAGTATCTGTGAGTGAAGCAGCTTGGGTACCATCCTACACTGTGGGTAAATAATATAAAATAAAGCTGTGGTCAGTGTCTTAAAAGTTGTTACAGATTTGGACTTGTGAGGAGTATATTTCAGATATAAAGGGGGCAGCTGAACTAAGCAGTAACCTGGATTCTAGCAAGATGTGTTTTGGGGCCTGCAAGGAAGTTGTTGTGACTATACACAGAATTGTGTTTAGTAAACAAAGCAACACTCCCAAATCCTTAGATGTTTAGAGCCCGAGAAAAAGTGTAGCCATTTAGGTTTTTTTAAACTTGAGAGTTCTCATTTTGTAGGCATGGGATATAAACAATGTGATAATCCTGATTGGGTCAAGTACTAAACAGGGTCCTCACAGTTTCTACTGTTTCTGATGGTAGAAATTACATAGGGAGTTATAAATGGATGAATAGCTGGTCCTGGTTTGAGGCTCCAAAGGTGTGATGCTTGCTTTCTGTTTTACTAGGTACATTGGACAACCACATCTGCAACTCAGACAGACTTGAATTTATCTTTGCCTACAGCCACTTTGAAAGAAAATCCAAGCAATAAATACTTTCTGCTTGGCTTTATGTCAGTCAGTCCAGGCCTATTGAATTCTAAACCATTAAACCTATTAAGCATAATAGTAAAACAAAATGGGATGTTTTGAAGCAACATGGGCTCAATATGGAAACTTCAGTTCTGGTGCCTTGAGTAAATATTTGGAAAAGAAGATGGGCAGTGGTGCACGATGTTAATCCCAGCACCTGGGAGGCAGAGGGAGGTGGATCTCTATGAGTTTGGGGCCAGGCAGGTCTACAGAGTGAGTTCCAGGACAGCCAAGGCTACATGGAAGAACCCTGTCTTGAAAAAGCCAAAAAAAAAAAAAAAAAAAAAAAAAAAAAAAAACAAAAACAAAAACAAAACAAATGAACAACAACAACAAAAACCTCAAACAACAACAACAACCCCCTCCCCACCACACACACACACACACACACACAAAATGCATTTGGAAAAGACATTTGTAGTATATCAATTGCAAGATGTCACTTTAGATCTTGGATAACAACCTTTTTAAATCTTGAAATAATGGGTTAGTCTGGTGCATTTGTAAATTGATATCACAAGTGTATTTTAAATCATGAGAGAAAGCAAATTTTGGCACAATTAGATTATCAAGCATCACATTAATAAAACTTACACTGTTGCAATCCCTTCTGCCAAAAAGTTAGTTCCAAGGTCGAAACTTTGGTCTTTAAAAAAACAAACTAAATCTAGTTAAAGTTACATAAGGCTTAAAAATCCCCCAATGTTTAAATTTTATTTTTTCTAAGCTTATTTAATGTATTTATATATTTGTTTATTTATGATGTGTGTGTGTCTATTTATGTCTTCAGGCTTTGCAGAAAGCCTGAACTATTTTTCAAACTTCTGAGTTATTTTTATAACTAGTGAAAATACTTGTATATTATAATAATTGAGAGACCAGAATAGACCAATTCTGTAATAACTATTGTGCTTATAGCAAATGTTTGTAGCAAATGTCCTATTCTAGAGTCTTGGAAATAGAAGCAAAAAATTTAGAACTTTGAGCAAAAGTGACCCAACCAAGGGAGGGAGAACTCAAAATTCTTTTTTTGTTAACTGTGGAAAACACATATTTTTAACACCCTTGCATGACTGATAATGAAATGCCAGCTTTACTGCCAACTGCTAAAATTAATTTCTTGGTTGCCAAAGACTTTATGATTTATTCTGCAACTACACATCACCAAAATCAGGTTAGATTGCTGCATTTTAAAGTGTTTATTTAGAGTGTTTGGCAAGGGAAAGAAGTGAGAAAATACTTTCTATGGAGCGATGGAGGGAATGATCATTTCCAGCAAAAGGGACTTGACAACATCTGTGGCTTTCTCCCAGAAAACACTTCATGACATTTGAGTATGCAACAGGTCTGATTAAAACTGCACATGGTAAGGGCAGAACAAGACCCTGAAAGAAATCAAATAGTGGGCTTTGGGTGTGGGGACTGCTGCACTATCAACTAATTGGTCCTGTGATGGCTTTAATGAAACTAAAATAGTTGAAAATACTTCCCCATGATGAAAGCTTATGCAAATGGCCCCTAGTTAATGTCATCTTCAAGGAACCATTACTTCTCAGGGTTTTTGTAAGATAAGAAAACTTTGAAAATCCACAGGAAGATGAAATGGGTGTATCCCTGTAATAGAAGTGCTCAGGAGGCTGAGGCAGGAAGATCACCAATTCTGGGCCAGCTTGGGTTATATAGCGAAACTTTATCGTAATGAAGAAAAGAAGCCTACTACAAAGTCAAAGCCATTTCTCTACAGCAATGGTTATAATTATCCAAAAATTTACATGTATTTTCAGAAAGTCCACAAACGCCCCGTTTCTTCCAGAGTGCCCTTCATTGTTGTGTATATTTTATAAACCTAAGAGTTCGGTTTTGGCTCAATAACTAGTCCTTCAGTGGCTGGCGGGGGGTGGGGGAGATAACCTCTTAATACCAGTATGTTTTTGTCCTCAGTGTCATATGCGGCATAGGCGTGTGAACCTACCAGTATAACACATCAGAACGTACCCAGCATTATGCTGGCTATGCGATGGGCCATTTCTCAATACACTGCCATGTGGGACATGGTGCGTCCATTAGTTTTTGTTCTGCATGTTTGAGTCTCTGTGAGGGAAGAGTCAGAACTTTTTTGGGAAGAGATTAGAGTCAGAGTAGCAGTAATGGGAGGTGATTTCTAACTTATTGGATGTATCTATCTCCACTCTAGGTGAGCATGTCAATAGCAGCTAAATTTCATGGTCAGTGGGGACACCTGTGGTGGTTTGAGTACGCATTCCTCCTCCCACAAAGGCTCATATATTTGAACATTTAGTTACCAGAGAGTGGAACTATTTGAAAGGATTGTAAGGATTAGGAGGCATGGCCTTGTTGGAGCAGTTGTGTCCTTCTTGGAGGAAGTGTGTCACTGGGGGTGGGCTTTGAGGTTTCTAAAGTACACGCCAGGCCCAGTCTCTTTCCCTACTGCTCCCTACTATGATGGACTGCCATCATAATAGACTAGGTCTCTGAAACTGAAAGCAAGGTCCCAGTTAAACGCTTCCTCATATAAGAGTTGCCCAGGTTGTGGTGTCTCTTCACAGTAATAGAGCACTGACTAAGACACACTTCTCCTGGAGATGTGTTCACTGATATTTCCAGGTAAGCCTCCTTTTCCAGCTATGAATGCATCTGTCTTCAGGTAGGCTTTGGTAGACTCCATTCCAGGGCTGTTTGTCTGATTATATCCCAGCCCCGTCTTACCGTACTGTTTGGTGGTTTGAAAAGGTATGGTGTTGTTTTACTGTTGGTGTAGTAGCTGCGCCTGAATCTACTGATATTTTAACTACTGCCTGTGACCCCACAGCTCAGACCTCAGCCTGCCCTGGCTCTGCAGCTGCTGCCAAATATAGTTTTAAACTGAGTCTCTATTGTTCTTGTTATCAATAAAGACTCAGGAACCAGATTTTGGGGTAAAAACCTGCTAGATCAGAGAGGCCAAAAAGCTTACTTTCCCTTTTGTCTGGAGACCCAGTAAGAGAACATCTTTTCAGCCACCCAAAACCAGTAAGACTGCAAAACTCTTAGTCTCTATCGCTACTCTTTCCTGTGTGTCTCCCTATCTGTCTTCCTGGCTTCTCTGTACTCTCTATGGCTAAATCCTGTCCACTACATGCTAGCTCTGCCCCCAGATCCTAGGTTGATTTTTATTAACACAGTTCCAGGTTTCACAGTGCAATCAAATAACCTGCAACAGTATGGTCTCACAGACTCATGTGTTTGAATGCTTGGCCCATAGAGAGTGGCACTATTAGGAAGTGTGTCACTGTGAAGGCGGGCTTTGAGGTCAAGCCATGCCCAGTGGGGGCAGTCTTTTTCTGTGGCCTGTGGATCAAGATGTAGAACTTTCAGTTCCTTTTGCAGCACCACGTCTGCCTGCATGTTGCTATGCGTTTTGCCATGGTGATAATGGAGTTAAATCTCAGAAACTGTAAGCCAGCCCCAATTAAATCTTTTCCTTTATAAGAGTTGCCGTGTCTCCTCACAGCAGTAAAACCCTAAGACACACTATGATCACACTATGTTCCTGTTTATGAGACCATTTCATGTACATGAGGTTAATCTCACTGCCTATCATCTTTTTAAAATTCAATTTGAAATTATGTGAGATTATTACCTGTAGTGTTTTGGGAACAATCTGTGCTGTGCTGATTCTGGGGTTCTGTACCTGTATGACCATCACTCAAAGGCTTGTGTTGGTGATTAGCAGCCCCTTTCACATGACACAGATGTGAAGACAGCACTAGATTGTTGGCAAGTATGAGTTCTAGGATGGTGGAAAGCCCTCAGGTCACAGGCATGTGGTGTTAGAATCTGCCACTTTCTAGCTTTCAGCTCAGTCATGACATGGGACTGTACCTACAGCCCATACCTGTGGACTGTTCCTTGCAATATTGCAATATTGGTTATGGTGACTATAATAGCTGAAACTAGCCAATGACTCTTCTCTAAACAATGTTTTATGTTCATGGACTGGAATCTGATTTTACTCAGAAAGGAATCTCGAGACTATTGATTTATTTTTGAGAAATGTGCAAGGTAGTGCTTGTTGGTCTTCAAGTGCACAAGGTTGAATGGAACACCCATCCACTCCCTGTCCTACAAGCTTGTCATCAAGTGTGTTACATTGAATTTCTTGCATTCTTCATGAAACCAATGGGCCCAAGGATGATAAAGTTCATTATGCTGCATGGAATGCAGTGTAGTGTGTGGAGAAGAGTGGCTCATAGGCTTGAGTTATTGAATGTGGAGTTAAAATATTTAGATTTTATAAAAGTCAGGACCCACCAACTTCAAATTTCTTACAGGGTTCACATGTCTGGCTAGTTTTACAGATCTATACATGTATTCATTGTAGGGTAGGGCATAGTCCTCAGGAATCTATAGATAGTTCATCATAAAGTTAGAAGAGGAACTGTTAGCTTGGGAATTGGGTCACACTCTAGACAACCACAACTTCAATCAGCCTGGAATTAACTCTATCCTTATGCGTTCCCAAGTCAGCCACTGATGGCTTCTGGAAGTAGCCCCTTCAGGCTCCTTGTCCCAAAGTGATGTGTTGCCAGTCTATCAGAGTCTTGACTAAAACACACTAAACCAGGACTAATGGCTGTATCCTTAGTGTTATAATAAAACAATATTTAAAGACTTGTCAGTATTTATTTAAAAAAATGATTAGGATTTTACCTTTCCTGTCAGCCTGAACTCTTCATACAGCCTCAGGATATATATATATATATATATATATATGTATATATATATATATATATGTGTGTGTGTGTGTGTGTGTGTGTGTACATGCATATATATATATATAGTATTTGTATACATATATGCATATAACACACACACACACATATATATAAGCTCGGGATATGCATATATACATACACACATACACACACACATATATAATTTATAGTTTGTGTTTGCCGGACTAGCATCAGGCATCCTGCTTTATCATATATGTATTTGTATACATACATGCATACAGCATATATATATATGTGTGTATATATGTACATATATACATATAACATATATACACACACATATATTTATATTCGGGAATCTGCCTTATCATTTTTCATCTGATTCTCTTGCGACAGGGTCTCTCACAGAGCCTGGAACAGGGATGGTAGGCAGCAAGCCCCAGTAATACTCCTGTCTATGCCCCACCTTGAATTATAGATGCACCTATAGTCAATCCTGGCCTTTTAGGTGTTACTGGAGGTTTGAACTCAGGTCCTCATGCTTGTGCACCAAGCACTCTTACCTACTGACCTATCTCCATACCCTTTGTGATAATCTCTTAATTTCACATAGAAGCTTCTTCTTGATTAAAGAACTAAGGGTTACTAGCTTTGGGAGAGGGGAATGTTTGGTAAATAGTGTGTATTCCCACAAACAGTGAAAGTCTAAACTTACCTAATACACAGAGCCCCTCGAGATGGTTTACATTCTAAACTTTCAAGTATGTTTGGTTTCCAAGCTAGGTGACGACGTGCAAGGAGTGATAGCAAGGGGTCAGGCAGGAGGGTTACAGCAGGTAGATTGGGCTTGCTAAAAAGATCTGAGGGCGAACGAACCAGCTCATACACACATTCCTCTCATGGCTCTTGATTCTTCAAAAAATGCTCTTCCCAAACATTCTCTTTAAGATTTCTCCTCAAAAGTCCTGCCTCTAAAAGCTCTCTGTTAAACTTCTCTTTAGAAGTTCTTAAAATTTCTCCAAAGGTTCTTTTTAAAAATTCTCCATCAGAACTTAATTCTGGTGGGTTGATACCTAGAGTATTAATTGCTACTTCTGTAATAAATGATTCAGGTCCCCATTAACCTGTGGGCACTGTGAACTAGATAGGGCAGAGCAGAATGAGAAGTGGAGAACAGCCACCACCCATGACTGACAAGGAAAACAAAGTGTAGGGCATGGCATCCAGCAATGCCCGCTATGCACTGGGCCCTCATCCTAGCAATTTTTCTCTATGTTGCTAAACAACCTCACCCCTCACTGTCAGATAAGATCAAGATGTCTCATACTTGGAGAGGCCAGGCCTTTTGCATTTCTTGAAGCCTTTAGTATGTGGAAAAATGAAGTGTTCAAGTGAGGCTGTACATATAGCACACCTCAGAGCCTGATGCTTAGCAAGCTGAGACATGAATCGTGCACAAAATGTTCTGTAGCTTCCTTTTGCTCTTTGCAAAAATTTCAAATGGATTTATAGAAACATACAGATCCACTGTGCAGGCCAGGAACTTGGGCTGGTGTTTCGACACACACTTACATGTGCAGGTGTGTCTGAATTTCAGCATCATTGGGACTTCTTCAGGAGAGCCAGGATAATATCTCGGTTCTAAACTCTGGAACTTTATGATACAAGGACAGCCTCTTTCCACTCTTTTTTGCAACTACTTCTCATTCTGTGGATTTGTGTGCTGCACCATATGTTTGTGCCCCTAGTGTCTTTATTTTGGAAAGCGGTTTGCCAAGAATATGTGGGGTGGTATCACACTGGATTTAGTTCTAGCCTCTAAATACCTACAATTGATAAAGTGCTCAGAACCTGGGAATCTCCTGCCCTTCTGCCTGGTTGCAGTCTTACTGTTTATAGTTGGATGCTCTTGGCTGGATTATTTCATCCCTCTCAGCTTTAGTTACCCTTGTGCGGAACCCACCAGAGAAGATTGCTTGAACAACCGGAAGTCATTATTAGCCAGCTAGCGACTACACTGGGTGCTGGGCATCCCAGTGCAGCACTGAGCCTTCCTTGGGGAGAGCTTTTCAGCACAAAGACCTTGTTCTGGGTTGACACACTTTAGTTAGCAAGAACAGTTGGCCAGAAGTGGAACTATAGAAGCCTAAAAGCAAGGTTCGTATCCTGAAAGGCTTTCTCAGAACAATGGGTTTGATGGATTAGGGCTTTCTTTTCATTTTGGTAAATGGTACTGTGTACGTGCTGAGTTTTGTGGCCTGCATGGTACTTCCATCATGGGGTCAGTTGTGCTAAGCTCTGGGGGCCTACTAAGGTTTGGGGCCATGTTATGTTGCACGAATTCTAGTTTGTCTTAATCAAAACAAAGAGACAGAATTTGGGGTTAAAGCTGAAGATCAGAAAAACAAAGTGCCAGCCACTAGAGAGTTCTCACCTCTGCCAATGCCCAGACCAAAAGAGCGAACCTGTCTTCAGACTGCATCTCTAGATAGCATTGTATCCACCAAACCTCAGACTGAACTGTACTCCTGTCTCCTCCTGCCTTACATTCCTAGTGCTGGGATTGGAGGTGTGTCATCCCAAGTGCTGGGATCAAAAGTGTGAGCTCGGTTTCTCTTTTAGACTGATCACTCTTCTGTAGCCCAGGGTGACCTTAAATTCACAGAGGTCCATTTGCCTCTGTCTCCCGAGTTCTGGAATTAAAAGTGTGGCCACCATTGTCTTCTATGGCTAACTAGTGGCTTAGGTGGGTGGTTAACTAGTGGCTCAGTGTATGTGTGTGGCTTACCTCTTAACTAGGTGAGTGGCTAACTAGTGGCTTAGCTCTGTACTCTGATCTTCAGGCAAGCTTTATTACAGCATAAGCAAAATATCACCACACTGTTACCGTTAGTTACTTCATTTTTATTTCAGTAAAACAAAACATATAAACCCCGTGCTTTAAGGGGGCTTACACTTGGGCATATATATAGGGGAGGTATTTGGTCAGCTTAACCATATTCATGCTAGCCTCTCATATCTGCTTCCCAAGGGATGTGTAGCACATGGCTGATGATTGCTGAGCATTGCCTCATGTGAGGCAGTTGGAAGGACTGTGGAACCATCTCAGGTGTGGTCCTCTGGAGATGTCAGTCAGCTTGTGTGGCTTCATAGAAATGATTCTTGATAAACTCTGCATAGTTATGCCATGATGCCTCCTAGTTGTCTGAGGCTGTAGTGTATTACTGTATTGACTCAGAGTGAGCAGAAAACAAACACGTGTCATCACGTAAAGGATGTCATGCTTAGAAGCACACCATCATATACTCCAACTTTCCGCATCTTATGTCCAAGAGGCCATAAGACATAAGCCCAAGTCTACATCCCAAATAACTATTGACATGAAGAAAGCCCCCAAATCTACAGTTGCATTTAGATGGAGTGTTAAACTTCCCCTTGATTCTATTCCCTGAAGAAAAGCAAAGGCCTTGAGTAGCTGTTTCTCTGAAAATTATTTATAAAGGAACAGTAAACTCATAAAAGATGTTTAGCATCACCAATCATTAGGGAAATGCAGTCTAAGCCAAAGGCCTTAAGATGGATGATCACATCTAAGCAGAAAAGAAGAAATATCAATGAGGGGCTTGGAACCCTTGTGCACTGTGGGAAAGCAGGTAAAATAGTGGGGCCACTTATGAAAAACAGTATAGAAGACCCTTAGGCATTAAATATAGAATTACCCACGATGTACTGTTCCATTTCTGGATACATGCTTTGATGAATTCAGAGAAGGGCCTGGTAGATGTAGTTCCATACCCATATTCATAACAATGTTATTTCCAATAACCAAAAGGTAGAGTAGAAGCAACTCAGCCATCCATTCACTACTGAATGGATAAGGAATGTATGTATTCAAACTTCAAAAGGAGGGGATCCTGATAAATGGTTTAGCATGGATGGACCTTGAGATTGCGCTAACTGAAACAGTCACAAAGGATCAGCAGTTTATAATTCTACATATATGAAATACCTAGAGTAGTCAAATATCTAAAGGATGCTATTTGCCTGGGGCAAGGTAAAGCAAGCCGACTTGAGTATGATTGTTCAATATATGAAATGAATGGTGGTATAGGAACACACATTTCTGCATTTCTGTGAGGAGACAGACTGTGTTTGTTGTGTAAGAAAGGGAGTATTATTGGGGTTTTCAGGTCAGAGTTTCAGGCCAACCTGGGATACATACTGAGACCCACCTCAAAACATAAACAGAATCAAAACAGGCTTGTGTGAAACATTTAAGAAGCCACACAGCCCTCCAGTAGGCACTTCTCCCAAGGGAGGGAAAAGATACAGGTTCCAACCCAGAAGGGGTCACTGCAGCTGAAGGCTCTGAGCCCTAGCATCACCTCTTGCAATCTGACAGTGACTGCAAAGTGCACGCTGTGGGGTAGGCATTGGTCACTCCAGGTCCTTCTTCTTTTCAATCTAAACTTCATGTTATTTTGTATCATGCTAGCTGTATAAAAACTAGATTCTCCCCTGTACTGCTCTTTGCATGGAGGCTTGTTCTCTGAGACAGATTCTCATATAACACAGGCTGACCTAGAATTTGCTATGCAGAGGATGACCTTTGACTCCTGATCCCCCTGTCTCTACCTCTTGAGTGGATTATATGTGTGCACCCCAACACCCAGTTTCCTGGTCCCTCTGCCTCTACCTCTTTAGTGCTGGGATTACAAATGTGTCAAAATTCCCCTGTCCCCCTTTAAGGCTTAATACTGTTCCTTCAAAGCTATGTGCATACCACATTTTACTTGTTCACTAAGCAGTCAATTAACAGCTGGGTTGTCCTTTGGCTACTGTAAGGGACATCGCTATGAAAATGGGTGTTTACTTGCCTCTGTCAGGCCCTTCTCTGAATTCTTTGGGGGCATGTACCCAGAAATGGAATACTACATCATAGGTAATCTATATTTAATTTCTGAGGAACTTCTATACTGTTTCAAATAATTGGCTTTTCCATTTTATATGATTGGCCACAGTGCACAAGGGTTCCAATTCTTTAGCAATGCATTTAAATAAGCTATAGGAATGTATAAAGAGGAAAATAAAACCACCCAAATATGCCTAGGGAGAACCATTGCAAATGCTACTTATAATATGTTTTCAGTATTATAAAAATCATCACAATCAATATCCCAACTTTCTCATCTTAATTATTCACACAGGGGCTAGAGAGATGACTCAGTGGTTAAGCCTGCCAGAGGACCCAAGTTCTATTCCCAATAGTCACTTTAAGGTGGCTCACAGTCACAAATAACTCAGTCTCTAGGGGATCCAAAACTGTGTTCTGGCCTCTTCAAGCACCCCTACACACATAGCACACATTCATATAGACACATACATAAAAAGAATAAAAGTAAAAGACCACACACTTATGTATGTAAGAATGCATACACAGTCTAAATGCTGAAAATATAATGGCATTTTCTCACAGTATGAAGAGTATAGGGTAGTCATGATTTGGGGGCACACACCTGCAATCATAGTACTCAGGAGGACCAGGAGCTGGTATGGGGATACACATTGATAATCCCAGCACTCAAGAGGTGGAGGCAGGAGAATCAGGAATTCAAGGTCATCCTCTGCATAGCAAATTCTAGGTCAGCCTGTCTCAGAGAACAAGCCTCCATGCAAAGAGCAGTACAGGGGAGAATCTAGTTTTTATACAGCTAGCATGATACAAAATAACATGAAGTTTAGATTGAAAAGAAGAAGGACCTGGAGTGACCAATGCCTACCCCACAGCGTGCACTTTGCAGTCACTGTCAGATTACAGGAGGTGATGCTAGGGCTCAGAGCCTTCAGCTGCAGTGACCCCTTCTGGGTTGGAACCTGTATCTTTTCCCTCCCTTGGGAGCAGTGCCTACTGGAGGGCTGTGTGGCTTCTTAAATGTTTCACACAAGTCTGTTTTGATTTTGACTTTTTGTTTTGAGATAGGTGTTAGTATGGAGCCCTGGCTGGCCTTGGCTTTGTAACCATCTTCCTCTCTTATACTCCCTAGTTCTGGGATAACAAATGTGAGCCATTGTGCCAGGCTCTAATTTTCATTTTTCTGGAGTTTACAGTTTGGATGTTCTTTCTGGCTGGCTTTCTTTATTTCTCTGTAATTTGGTAAAAATCTCTGCTTAACCAGAGTGCCAACTCTTTTGAGTGGCTTTTGATGCTTTCCTAGGCCAGCTGGCATTAGAAATACAGGCTTCTCTTATGCTCAGAATACTGCAGGCACAAAGTATTCAAACTCAACTTCAGCATCACTATAATTTTCAAAATTCTGAGGAAGATAAATTAATTATATATAATACACAGTTAAAATACAAATAAAGCCAAATCCCAGTTCTCACAAACTTAAAATTTATCATTTATAACCAAACAGTTGGAGACCTTTGAGAAATGTCAGCTGTTTTCAAAATTCATTTTAAAAATACAAGATGTTAGCTTTATTCTGAACCACAATAAAGCCATTAGCATATATCGGTTAACATCATTTAGAATGATGCTGGATAAATGTGTAGCTTACTGACAGATTATAAGAATAAAGTTGGAAACTGAGTATTTTGTATTACCATCAGCAGTACAGCATTGGATGCTATAAACATTAGGGTAAAAATATTCATTTTTCAGAAGTACTGAGGCTTGGCAGTGGTACATACTTTAATCCCAACACTTGGAAGGCAGAGGCAGGTGGATCTCTGTGAGTTCAAGGCCAGCCTGATCTATAAAAAGTGAGTTCCAGGACAGCCAGAGTTCAATCCCCAGCAACCACATGGCAGCTCACAACCATCTATAATGGGGTCTCATGCCCCTTTCTGGCCCCATACATAAAACACATAAATACAAAATAAGTTGGATGTTCAAGAAATTTTGTCTAGTTTCTCCTCCCAACTCATTGTCTCTTCTGAGTTGTATGCAGCAACTGTGACTTGGGATGGCCCAGTGCCAGTGTGCCTTCAGGTGAAGTTCTCTGTTAATCTTTGTAAGAGTAGGTCGTTTGTCCTCCCCTGCTTGCTTCCATAGTCAGCCTAGAAACCTCTGCTATTGAACAGGGCAGATGGAGGTTTGAGAGCCGTCTTCATGTTTTAAAGATGGCCCCCTACCATATTGACTTTAACAATGGACAAGGCCAATCTCATTGGTGCCAGTGCGTGTGTTTCTACTCTCGCTTTAAGGGACATTGCATAGCTGTTCAGAAAGTGGGGGTAAAGGCAAGCTTTTGCGTTTTCTAGCTAGTTAACTTGAAATAGCATTAACATACTCAACTTGGTGGTTCCAGGTTTCTTTTCAATACCCATGTCTTTCAATTTTGAGTCATATTAAATTCGATAATACATGCAAAATGCTTAACATATACCCCAGACATGTCAATTGTCAAATAGTGTGTGTAGGTCTCTGGTGTTAACAAAAGACTTAACTTGGCTATAATTGTTTACATACATAAGAAATGAAGAATAGTAATGGTTTTACCTGTTTTTGGACAAGTCTAAGGCACTGACCGAGTACAAAGAGCCTTGGGCTTGGAGTACACATCATTCTAACTTTACTGCCTATTGCTCTAGCATCTAGGGCTGGTCATAAATTCTCTGGCTCTTAATTTCTTTAATTTTCTTCTTTTCTAATATGTATTCTTGTAAATTCCCTTTCTTGTCTTACAGCATTGGTCAGGCCTTTTAGCTAATGCAATAAATAGTGCAAAGTATCAATGACAGAGGACATTCTTGCCACGCTCCCATATCTAGAGCAAACTTCTAGCTTATGGCCATCGCATAATATTGGCCTTGGTTTTCCTGTACAGGGTCTTTACCAAATTGTGACCATGACCTTCCATTCTCCATATGCTCAGCATTCATATGTGTGGCTGCTGGATTTTACCAGATGCTTTTATTGTGCCTATTGATATAACAATGCTGATTTTCTTTTTTATTCCATGGTCTAGTTATGTGATGGATGAACTGATTTAAAAATATTAAGCCACGCTTACATCCTTGGAGTAAACCTTTCTTATTCATGGACTATATACTTCTACTTGTATTAGATTTAGTTTACTAATATCTTGTTGACAATCTTTATCCTCATGTTCATGAAAGACCTTATGTTTTAAGATGCAATGGTTTGTATAAAATCTAATAAATGTTCCTTTTATTTTATAAATCTAGAAAATGAGTGGTTTCTTCATTTAAAAATATGCCACTCTGGTAGATAATAAATATTTGCTAAGTTGAATGGAATCTGTTGATTTTTATCCTAGGAATGTGGCTGGTTTTCTTTTATGAGGTTGACTTACAGCAAGCTAGAAAAATGAGTTATTTACTTATTTTGAAACAGAGTTTCTCTGTATAGCCTTGGGTGTCATGGCACTCCCTCTTTAGATAGGCTGGCCTTGAACTCAGAGACTCATCTGCCTCTGCCTCCTGAGTGCTGGGATTAAAGGCATGCATTACCATCACCCAGCAATAATTTTTAAAACAGAAAAAAACAAAAATGTTGTTAATTTCAAAGTGAGAGACAGACTTATATTAGTCTGGTAGACTGCTGTAGCCAAGAAGCATGAGCTATGTGATGCAAGCAACAGCTATACTGACTTCTGGTCTTGCAGGCTGGAAGGCATGGTCAGGGTTTGTTCCTTCTGGAAACAGAGAGAAACCGTACTGTGTCCTTTTCCCGGGTCCTTATGGTTTTGCTGACAGCTTTTTGTATCACCACAGTCTGTCTTTATCTTCACATGACAGCGTGCAAGTGTGTTTCTGGGTCCAAAGTATTAGATTTTATGAGTCCACCAGTCATAGTGGCTGGTAGTCCACACTCCTATCAGCAGGCCTTCATTTTAACTGATTTTTCTCAGCTGCCAGTCTGTTCCTATATAAGGTAAAATTCTGAGATTCTAGAGTTTAGAACTTCAACATATGAATTTTTGATGACATGATCCCATCCACTGCAGGCTTGTTCAGTCTTTCAGTATAACCATTCCTCCTTCCCTCCCTCCCTTTCTCCCGTCCTCCCTCCCCCCTCCCTCCCATCCTGCCTTCCTCCCTCCTTTTATTTTCTTGGTGACTTTTACTCCACTAATACTGTATAGCTTTACTGAAGTAAAATGGATTTTTATTGTGTGAGTGACAGTCTCATGTCACTCACACTCGTCTTGAATTCCTGCCTCCACCTCTGAAGTATTGGGATCATAGGTATCCACTAATGTGCCTGGCCAAATCTGTCTGCCTGTCTGTCTGTCCATCTGCCTACCTGCCTGCCTGCCTGTTAGCCTCTCTTTGTGATTTTGAAGTTTCTCACTTGAGGAAGTGCCTACCTGTCCTAACTTACTTTCTTTTTTCTTTTGTTCTTCCCTTTCAATAAATGTTATTGTGCCATATAGGTGGATGATTAACACTGTAATGAGAAATTTTCTTTGCACTGAGAATTTTCAAGTTTTACATAAATGACCATCAGGTGATTCTTCGTGGTCAGCTTATTAGTTTGCATATTACTCATAGCTGACACACACCCAACACATATTAATATCCACCTTTGTGTCATTTCTCCCGTGCCCACCATGCCTTTTATTCTATGTTTAGTCTTTCTTCCTCCTCAGGATCAATTTCACTCATTTGCTGAGCATTTTTATGTTATAAACAGACAGCTCTGCCACCAGATGGTGTGCAAGGACTGGGAAAGTTTTGAGTACGTTAGCCAACGTGGTTGCCTTTCTGCATTTTATTTCACGACAAAGGATAAAAATGAGATTCTGATATTCAGTATATTCATGTACATTTTTTCCCTCTTCATTGAAACAGAACCTAGGTTTGGAATAGTGAGAGGAAATAATCTAGAAAATTGGTTGAATAAATATTAATTGGAGAACCTAGTCACAGAATTGGTTAGACAATGATATTGAGATATAGAATCGGGATTCTAGAGTTAGCAGAGCACTTCAAATGAGTAACCTTAAAATCGCAAAAGCGAAGTAGTTTGATCCCAATGAAGCTGTTATTAGGGCAGTGAGAACCTTCAGTCATCATTTAACAAACGCTTGCATGTATGTGCATATGTGTGCATACGTTAGTGTGGGTGCCCATGTACTAGCATGTGTGTGGAGATCAGAGGACAACCTCTGATGTCACTTCTCACTTCGCACCTTGTCTGACACAAGGACTCTTGTTTGCCACTATGTAGGTCAGGCTAGTTGGTTGGTAAACTTCTGAGGGGTTCTCCTGTCTCTGTCTCCAGTCTCATGCATGTTAGGGGCACTACTGCATCCATGGGCTATAGGGATTTGAACTCAGGTCTTCATGTTGGCACAGCAAGTGCTTTACCCTCTGAGCTATCTTGCCAGCCCTCAGCCACCATTTTATTCAGCATCTTAAAGTGAGACCCACAGGAAAAAGTGGCTCAGAGATCATGTTGTTTTATTTAATATGATCAGTGTCTTTTTCTCTTGATTATAATTAGCCACCAATATTAAAACAATTCTGTCATCATCTACATGTCAGGCTTCTTGAAAACTTGGCAATGGTACTTGGCACATTTTTCTCGGTAATACACAGCAGCAGCTCTTGGAGCAGCTGCCTCTTTTCTCTGGGTCTTGTGATTTAGAGCTGATTCTTTGTCTTTTTCTCTCCTTGTTTTATGACACTGAACCTTTGCTCTCATTTGATATGGCCTCTGCCCAGCCCATGGAAGGTATGTGAGCACATGACTTGTTCTCCGACTTCATAGATGATGACTAGAGGTTGGTGTTGGGGGCTGGCACTCTCCCGAGGGCTTCACCTGTCTCCCAGTTCCTTCTAACCCACTGTTGGTAGGTGAGTAAATGATTCACCATAAATGAAGTTTGTAGACCCAGGAAAAGAATCGGCGGGGAACGTGTAAGCTATAACCCAGAAACAACTGCTCTGAATTGTAGATAAAAAGACATGAGAACCAGAGAAACACACCTAAAGAGAAGCAAGTCAAAGGAGGGAACGATAAACACCTTGTAGGCAATTAATGGCTTAATACTGTCAGAAGGCCTTTGGTCAATAGGCTAAAGAAATCAGCAGGCTTGTACTGTTTCTGGGTAAGCATTGGCGACTGAGGAGGCATGGCAGCAGGTTGGCTAGAGAGTCAGTGGTTTGTTCTGCCCCAGCGATTCAGCATCATAGCTTTCCGGAAACCCAAGTAATGGCTGCTGGGGCTTTTCTTTCTACCTTTCTCAGTGTGAACAACGGAAGTTTATTTTTCACAGTTCTGCAGGCTAGAGGGTCAAGATCACAGCGAGACAGGGTGGGCATCTATGTGCCTTTCAGATGATGCCTTATTTCAGCTCGCCCTGACATGGCCTTTCCCCTGTACACATGTGTTGGAGTGGAGAAGTCAAGCCGAGGATCTCCCAGGTGTCTCTGCCTCTTCTTGCACACTCCAGTCTTACCACATCACAGCACGCTATAGGCTTCACTGAAGTCACACTGGGGTAGGGCTTCTGCACATGTATTTTGTGGGTACATAGTCTACCAGAACACCCAGACCTAACAGTGAAAAATGGTGGTGGAGTGACGTAGACATCCTGAGGATGGAAGAAGGGAAGATTCTTGTTCACCTCAGGGAATGTAAACAGGAGGAACTGACTTCCAGCTGAGTTATCACATAAAAGCATGTATTGAACTTGCTTTGTGTGTGACTCTGCAGTAAGTGACTGGCATGCATGGTTCATCTCATCCTCTCAATGGCACTGGCTGTATAGTTCAGGAGACGAGTCACTGGTTGTATAGCACAAGAGACTAAGGGCCAGAAATTTGGGACAAATTTCCACATTTCAAACTCAAACATGACAGAGTCAAGTTCCTAATGAAAAAGGCTTCTCACTGAGTAACCCACCTGCGCTTTTTGCCTGCTGCCCCACCCTGGCCATGGAAGTTGATAAATGCCTATTGTGACCTGGCCCCAACTTAAACTGGCCTTTTGATAAGTGCCTGAGTCAACTCTAGTTTAGCCTGTTTATGAATACATAGCATATTTGGTCCAAACCAGGAAATGCAGTTGAGTCACACAAGTTTGCTTGGATGGCATGCAACAAATCTACAAGAACTAAAATACTGCATTGTGGGATAGGGCATGGGTATTTCAAAAGGCAAGTGAGTAAGAAGCCTGATAGATGGTCAATGAACTTCCACTTTAATGGTGTATATGAATGGCACCTGGAAAACTAATCTGGTGAATCCGATTTGCACCCAAGCCTGCTTGTAAAATCTCAAGTAAGGATAGCTCGTGTGAAGCTTATCATTTGAGAAGCTGACTGCACCATGCTGGCAAAGACACATGCAAGGATGATTGTTTACAGTGATAGGCATCCTGGTCATCTTTTAAAAACTACTTAGTTAACTTTATTTTATGTGCACGGTGTGAAGGTATCAGATCCCTTGGAACTGGAGTTACAGGCAGTTGTGAGCTGCCACTTGGGTGCTGGGAATTGAACCCAGGACCTCTGGAAGAACAGCCAGTGCTCTTTAACTACTGAGCCATCTTTTCAGCCCTATGCTGTAGATGTTTGTTTTTGCTCTTTTGGCTTTTTTTTTTTTTTTCAGGAGCCCGCTCACTACCCAGCTCCCAAGTAATTTACACATGGAGGCTTATTCTTAGTTATGAGTGCCCGTCCTTAGCTTGGCTTGTTTCTAGCCAGTGTTTCTTATTGTAAATTAACCCATCTGCCTTTTCTCTCTGGGCCTTTATCTTTCTTACTTCTGCATTATCTTTACTTTCCTTCTTACTCCATGGCTGGCTGGCTGGCTGGCCCCTGACGTCTTCCTGTCCTTGTCCTCTTGCTGCTTTTTTTTTTTTTTTTTTTTTTTTTTTTTCCTGCTTTCTCCTATTTATTTTCTCTGCCTGCCAGCCCCACCTATCCTTGCTCCTGCCTCGCTATTGGCCATTCAGCTCTTTTTTATTAGAACATCAGGTGTTTAGACAGGCAAAGACTCACAGCTTCAGAGAGTTAAACAAATGCAGCATAAACAAAAGCCACATACCTAAAATAATATTCTACCACACTATGCTGTTCATCTTGACAGACATCCCTTTTTCCACTGGGAGAAAGCTTCCTGCAGCACAGAGAGGGGTCTAAGAACACAGCCTGGAAGCAAAGATAGTCTCATGGCTTTCAGAGTGGACTGAAGGGCATGGGTATTGTTGTTTAATCCTGCATGGGAACACAAACTTTAAGCCCAGGAATGTTAAGTACCCAAGCCAGTCCTGTATGCATCTTTATGACTGATCTAGCAGGAAGAGAATGGCCAGATCCCTGGGTTTGCAGAAACTCTAACACTTCCAACTAGAGAAGTGTCACACCAGTTCTGACAAGTTGTAGGAAGACCTGGCAAATACGTATGGGTTGAGTTCATTGCACCTAGAGAAAAGTCATCCTAGTAATAAATTTATATTGCCCCAGGATTTTATAGGAGAACAGTCTAAGAAAAGAAAATAAAAAAACAGAAAAACCACTACCACCATCACCATATCCAAACCAAACCAAACCAAACCAAACCAAACCAAACTAAACCAAACCATAGAATTCTCAGTCCCTAGAGAAAACCCAAAGTCACTTTATTTTTTTAAAGTTTTTACATTTATTATCAATCATTATGGTTAATGTGTGTGTGTGTGTGTGTGTGTGTGTGTGTGTGTGTGTGAGAGAGAGAGAGAGAGAGAGAGAGAGAGGCAGGGAGGGAGGTGGGCTTGTGAGTGTGGGTATGTGTGTGTCATGTCATGTGTGTGGAGGTCAGATGATAACTTGGGGAGTTCCTTCTGTCCTTCCATCTTGGTGAGGCAATGTCTGTCCTTTTGCCAGGAAGCACACTTCAGGATAACTGATGTGTGAGCCTCCCAGTGATTATCCTGTCTCTACTTCCCTCCTCAGCATAGGAAACTAGTTTCTGGAGATTAACTTTACCTGTCAAGCTATTGTGCTGGACCATAAAGTCATTTTCAATTGTGGTCATGTATTCAGGCTTGGGTGCCATTTTCTCATCCCAGTTTCTCCAGCATTTGAGTCTATTTTGAACTAGGAGTGGAATTAGATATTTGAGAAATGTGCAAAATGATAGGGGAATTAAGAAATTTGTGATTTGAAAAGGAGACTAAGAGGTGAGATTACTTCAAGGCGAGGGGTGTAGGACAGTCCACAGTGACTTACTAAAAGATACTAGGTGGGCTCAGCATTAACAGACCACATATCAATCAATCAATCAATCAATCAATCAATCAATCAATCAATCAATCTTTTCCCCTTAAAATTGTATATGGCAGGAAGGAGAAGGGGAACTGTTGGGCAGAGGGTGTAAAGTTTCAGTGGGGATGGATCTATTCTGAAATCCAAGGCATGGTGTGGTCACTATATTTACTAACAATGTATTATATGATTAAAAATGGCTAAGCAGGTAGATCTCAAGTGCTCTTCACACATACACACACACACACACACACAATTTTGGGTAACATTTCACAATATAATAATAGCACACTTTGCACCTTACTTAAATATTCATAATGAATGCACGTATGCACACAAGCATGAATTTTCTTGCACACACAAAATATTTTTGTCATTTATACTGTAATAAATTTGGGGAAAATTGTATTAAGAACTTTAAAATTCATGTGAAAAAATCTTATAGGCCTTGTAAAATCAGGACATATATCAAATGTCCCCAGTATGGAAGTTAGTCAAATACGGGTTTCCTCTATGTATGAACTGGCTGATAGTAGAAACTACAGCCGATAGTGAAGGAATAGCTCATAATGTGTAGCCTAGAACCATCAATGCACTTAAGGCCGTTCCTTCTAAATGTTTGTGTTTAACGTCAGAAGGGATTTCTCAAAATTTATTTATTTCTTTTTAAGATTTTGATTATTTAGTATTTTATGCGAATGGGTATATTGCCTGTATGTATGTTTGTGTACCATTTGCATGCCATATCTCCAGCTCTACTTTTTATTTAACTTTTTTTTTTTTTTTTGATCCAGGGTGGTGCACAGACATTTCCAAAGTCTACTACAGTAAAATAGTCCCTCCACTTTTGTGAGTGAAGAGTTCATATTTTTAACTGACAAAATTCCATATGATATATTTTGGTCACTAGTAACATACTTTCTAGCGAAAGGCTGCACCCCTCCATTTCCCTGAATTTTCCTTCAAGAGGCGGTTGCTTCCAATAATCCCAGTATCCTATGTCACTGTTTCCCGCCATGTTTCTACATAGTTTGCCATGTTCTTCATTTACCATTCATCGGTTGTTCATTTTCTCCTGTCTTCCTGTTGTGTTAAAAGCCCCTCTGAACATTTCTTCCTCCCCTGACCCCCTCCAACACACTCATGTGTGCCGAAACGCGTGGGCGTGTGTGTGTGTGTGTGTGTGTGTGTTGTAAGCATGTGCACAAGCTTTGTCTCTCCCCCAGACCTTTTCTTTCTAACTCTTTCTCTTTTCCTCCATTCCCCCCCTCTCCTATTCTCAAAACACCTTTAAAACCATGGTTATGATTTCTTTCTGACAATATATTTCCCTTTCGTCTAGGGTTTATACTTTTCCCCTGCCTGCTTAGTTTGGAATCTCTCAATAGTTTTTCCCCATCGTGTCACCAAGCAGGTCTTTTAGATATGAATCAATCGTTTCCCCAACTCTCCCAATAAATAAAATGACTTATAAATCTACCCTCCTCCACTGGCATACAATGACCGCCCCTCCTCCCAGCCACTTCCATAGACGGTGGCCAGGTGTGTCACCGCTCGCTGGCCTTTCCTCTCAATACATTTTGACTCTGGTTCGGGGTTTTAGAGAACATGCACCTCTGTTTCCCAAGGGCCATCCTCCGGGGACTGTAAGACATGTCACATGTCCTTTTAAGCTTTCAGATATGTCTGTGTGATGTGTTGACCACAGTCCTTCTCATTCTTCTCCACCCTCTTTGTCTTCCCCTCCCCCTTCCCTTGGCTTCCTTTGTTTTCTTTTCTTTTTCACTTTTGCTTTGCACATTTAGACTTTATTCACAAGTGTCAAATGTGTCTTTAGCTCTTTCCCTCAATTGACTCTCTGTGTGTGTGTGTGTGTGTGTGTGTGTGTGTGTGTGTGCTTGCACGCCTGTGTGCGCGTGTGTTGGGTAGGGTTGTGTTGGGGAGGATGCAGATCTCCAGTCTTCCGGTCTCTAGAGTCTGGGGCTGACTCAGATTTCTGATCCATTTCATGGGAACCTCTTGTCTTCCTGGAATCATTAGGCTGCTCGCTTTGTCTTGTATACTCTGGAGTTTTGCACTGTTGCGCTTTTAAAATCTGTTCCATAGCACACTTGGTTGGTTATCTTTGCCAATCTGAAATCTCAACTGTTTAGTTCTGGGGAAAGCCTCAAACAATTTCATGATGTTCTTATCCCTTCTGTTAAAGCATAGAACTCTGTTCTTGTTCTCTTAGTACAGGAACTCTTTCTTCTAACCCTGAGCATGATGTGTGTATAATTATTTATTCCCTGTACTATTTCCAGTGCCCAGCATCTTCCTTTGTGTCTATTTGATCTTTTATGTCTCTTTTATAAAGGTTTATTTTTATTTCATGTAGATGAGCGTTTGCCTGCGTGTGCACCCTGTGTATGTCTGTTGCATGCAGAGGCCAGGAGACAGTGTTGGATTTCCTGGAACTGGAGTTAGAGATGGCTGGGAGCTACCATGTGGGTGCTGGGAATGGAACCTTGGTTCTCTAGAAGAGCAGTCAGTGCTCTTAACTGACGAGCCAGCTCTCTAGGCACCGTCTGTCTCTTTCTTGTTAGAGGCTTCTGAACTGTCTAACGACCAAGAGGCCTTTAAGAGGGCAGAGGTGGAGTCAGTAATCCAACTGAGTGAAGAGATGGGCACTTTCATAATACAAAGATAGGGGTAGAGACTGAAATACTCTCCTCTTACATGAAGACCCATGGATTTGCTGGCTCTGACTTCTTTTTAAGTTCTAGGAGAGCTTTACACATCTATAAATATCTAAGAGCCTCAAGGGTTTGCGCAAACCTCCTGAGTGGTGCTATGACTCCCTAGTATGCTACACAACAGTTAACAATGGACATCGGTGCCCTAAGATTATAATAAGGCTAGAATACTGCTGTTGCCTCATGATGTCATAGCTATGACTACATCATGGTACAAGGCGTTACAAGTTTGTGGTAAAGCTGTGCTAAGAGCTACTCCTAAGGCATGCCCTTTACTAAATTTCTGTATCTTTAAATAACACAGTGGGAATGTATTGTGGTGTGTGTGTGTGTGTTTGTTTACCTACATATGTACATGTATGTGTGTTCTCATTTAGCTGTAGTCCCTGGGAATTCTGCTGCTGGTAAATGCCAACCTTCCTACAGGAAGACTTTTCAGCCATTCTCCCTGAATTCAGAACCTGGCCTTGTATCTGGCCTTCCCCATTTTGCTACATATGCCCCACAGGTCTCCTTTCCGTATTACAAAGATTTGTTGAAACCTCTGGGCCCCTATTATCACCCCATCTGTCTCTTACTCTTTGGGGCTTAACATAATTTCGAAACTTCCGATACTGTCATTTTAATGGCGTATTGGGGGGAAGAAGCAATAAACGTCAGTGCTTAATTCAGTGTTTACCCTGAAGTTTCGTTGCATTTCTTATCACCATTATAAGCTCCCAAGGTACAGGCTACAATGTCCATCTGTGTGTTTGGTATCACACATCATAAGCGCTGGTAAACACTAGCCAAATGAATTAATGATCTGTGTTGACAGGCCTTTCAGAAAGACAATTACTTTAGATATTGATGTGATTGTTTCCCTGGAGACTGTCTCGGCTAATCTTGGAATGAGAGAAGAGTGCTGACTGCCAGGTGGAGGGTTGTTTGCACCGACACCAGTGACTAAATGATGGTTTTTTTCTTCAGCTTGCTTGTTTATTTAACTTGTCAGTATTGGGAAAAAGAGTGGAGCATCTTTTCTCATTCAAAGGAAGACCCCCTGTTTTTCACAAGGGGCCTTGGCTCTTTGTCCTTATTGGTCTTCTCAAAGTGTAGTGATTCAACCTGCCAAGCCCCACCCAAACATTGCTTCTAATACTCAGAAGAAAAGGTTCTATATGTAACCTTCCCAGTATTCTACAGTCTCCAAGAGTTAAATATTAACAGTAAATGAGAAATTGCTTTTCTGTTAACACTTCCTTAGTGATCAGCCTTGTTTTTAAACATTTGTTTTGCTTTAGTACTGCATAAATGACTGAACTAATGGATCTGGTCTTCTTGTCTACCTTCTCCTTCTGGTTGGCTACTGCTTTGTCATTCTTTGGCTCCATTTTAAAGTGACAGCAATAGCAAGAAGTTCACTTATGTCACCACCCAGCATAAGTATATGCAACTGGGGAAAAGTTTTAATACTTATCCTTACTGTGAGGCATTGCTCTGAGCTACACTGTTCTGTTTGGCTGTTTCACTAAAACTTGGTGATGGGAGCCATCCATTCAGTGTGTTTTACAACCTACAGCACTGCTGTTGCACCGCTTCTGTGAATGTCACACACATTTCCTTATTCCTTCTCCAGGTTTATTCTGTTGCTGGAATTATATAACATCGCCTTGAAATAGAAAGGAATGATTATTAGCTTTCTCTCATGCAAATAAGGCATCAATGATGGATTTTGCAGGACCCCCACACCTCCATTAGCTGGTGTCTTCATCCTTATGCATGCCCAGCTTACCTCTTAGCCATGTGGTTAAGAGATAGTTAGTCTGGTCATATGAGTTTCTGTTTTAAGACACACACTATTTTAGAGCCTTTTTAGGTTCATAGCACAGGTGGGCATACTGTACAAAGGCATCTTGTAGACACAGCCTCCCTCATTATCATCATCCTATGCCAAATGACACATCTGTTACAAGCGATGGACCTGTGTGGATTCTTTATGGCCACCTAAATCCATAGTTTATATTAAGGTCCACTTTGGTGTTGGGCATTGTATCAGGTTGCACAAATGTCTAATGACATGTTTCTGCCATAATAGTATCATGCCGAGCATTTTCACTACCCCAACAATCATGTCTGCTTTTCCTGTCCTGCATGCACTGTTAGCCACTCAGTACTGCTACAGATTACCTTGCACAGTGGGGCAAAGAGAACCTCAGCGTTCACTCAGTGTTAGGCTTTTCCATAGAATATGGTTATTTTTTTTAATTGAACCTGCTAAGATATTTTATTACACATTTAATAATTATAGAATCATACATGTGAATTTTAGAAAACCCAGTGAAATACGGAGAAGAAAATAATATTTTCTATGAGATAAAATTCCACTATGTAATTTCCTTGCAAGTATAATCCATCTTGGGTACAATGTTACATATCCAACTGCATGGTTTTGTAGTTTATCATCAGAATTATTATTTTATTGAAATTGGTTAACAAGTGTCACCCAAGACCTTATCTATTTTTAGCTAGTAAGAAGGCATTTTCCAATTTTTAGTGTTAGTACAATGGATATCTACTTCTGAACATTTATCTCCATTTTTGTTGACTTTGTGCTTGTTTTGGAGACGGATTCTCACTGTATGGTCCAGGCTAACCTGAAGCTCTTGTTCCTCCTGTGTCTGCTTCTTTGGAGCTGAGATTACAGGCATCCATCATACCAGGCTATGTTTACTTCCATTTCCAGGCACATTTTAAAAGTAGACCCACTGGGTTCCTGACTCTGCTGAAGGTCATAGGTTGTTACAGGTGGCCACTGTGTTTCTAAGGACAGAGAAACTTTATTTACCCAGCATCTGCAGGTACAGAGTTCTAGGAGATGTGGTGTAGATGGGAAATGTAAAAGGGATGAAGCACACTTCCTAGGAAGTAAGAAAGGGTTACAAATCAAGGACTAAGGGAAATGTTGTATTCCTCAACAATGAAGGAAACATGCTGTGTTAGGGGTGAGTGTGAGGATGTCGGAAGAGGCTAGGGAGTCCTCAGATTGGCCTGAATCTCCTCTCCAGGTTTAAGGAGTGAGGATAGATCCAAGGACTATGAGGGACATGGTGAGGAGTTAGAATAACTGATATAGAAAATGTTTGGGAGTTCTTTATATTAAGAAGTATCTGGAAAATTTCCAAGCTCCATTGGGGACTCATGAATTATCAGACAGTCAGAGTAGTACCAGAGTGGGAAGTCCTTTGTGATTTTTCTCAGAGGTACTGGCACCTCCAATAGAAGAAAGATAAAGATGGGTAGGCTGATATGGGCTGGCACTTTGCAGAGTTGCTGTAAAGTTAGCAGAGGAACATGTTCTGAGCATTTATATTTGTGGCTCACATCCTGAGAACGTGGTGCTCAGGCTGCAGAGGTACTGGGTACAGGGGAAGGTCCCTGGTTGTCTCTTTATCTTGTAAGCTGGTCATGGGTCCATTTCATGAATTGAGGTTAAGAGCTGGTAACTTTGCAAACATGAGGAACCATTGCTATTAGAAGCCTTTTCTGTACATAATGAGCAAGAAGTAAAATGCCAACAGTGGTTCAAAATATTAGAGCAGATGGGTTGCTGCTAATCTGCTTCGTGTTTCCCTCAGAGGTCTGGTGGTGTTTCCTCCCTTGACGGTGATCTATAGCAAGAAAACACCCTATCTAAGCTCTGGGTTTTCCCAGGTCAAGTCTTACTCTAGTGGCTGCTGAAGACAAGGAATACTGGATTCATCTGACAGTACATCTTTGTATCCAAGAGACCATCTGTGCCCAAACTAGACCCAATAAAGTGGCCCCTCCTGAGTATTTGGGTCAAAAGTATAATAAAACCATAACCCTGCTTGACACACTTTATTGGATTTTATATAGAGTGGGTGTTACTATTTCTCCTTTTTCTTTGCAGTGACATTATCTGTGGTGCTGGTGGCAGAGTGTTAGGCATTGCTTTCTGAAGTCACATGAAGTTTGTTTTGGGCATCAAGTCCAAGTTGACTCTACAAATACTGAAAAAAGAAACCTTTTCATTTGTCTTTTTTTTTTTTTTTTTTTTTTTTGTGCTCAAGATAATGCTAATACAAAACTGTATTTGATTAACCTCTTGAAATGAATTAGTCAAATGTGCCCTGAATGACTGCACCAATAAATTAGATAAAAATTAATTGTGGGAGTCAATAAGCTTGTGAAATCACTGAAGTTCATGCGGATAGCTTGCCCAACCTCTGAGGTTACATCCGAGGAGGTAACTGGTTTCCCAGCATAACTTGCCAGGACTGAGTCTTCTAACCTTGACTTATGCATAGCAGCTATTGAGTGTACTTGAACGGATTCCATTGTTTCATTTGAACAGACAGACAAAGACAGAAAGACAGAGACAGCAAGACAGAGAGAATGAAGCATATACACATACATATTAATAACAAGAAAATATTACAAAAAGAAGCCTCCGAATTCTGTAAGCTAGAGGACATTCCAAGAGAAGATCCTGGTATCACTTCACCTCAGATATAACCACTTACCAAGCTGTTAGGGTCTGTGCCATGGCAGTAAGAGAGAAATCACTTTAAATAAAAAGGATGATTTGGCTTTTTGTTTTGTTTTGCTTTGGTCTTTTGTTACACAGTAGTTATCCTTGGTTTACAGCATATATTGTTTCACTCACAAAACAATTAAGTGAAACAATGCATCTTCTTGATACTTTATTTTTAGATATATTGATTTTATTTCACACGTAGATGTGTTTTGCCTGCATGTATATATGTGCACCACCTGGCTGAGTGTCTGGAGCCCTCAGAGTTCAGAAGAGGGCACCGGATCTCTGGAAGCAGAGTGATGGATGCAGCCATGGGGTGCTTGGAGTCCAAACCAGGGTCCTCTGCAAGAGCAACAAGTGCTCTTAGTCACTCGCCCTTCGCTCCAGCTCCAAGTTTTCTATTAGTTTTCAATCAATAAAAACCCAACAAATAAATCATAGACATAAGTAAACATAAGACTTTAAGTCTTCTAATGTGATGGGATGAGAAATGTGGCCTTTTGTAAAATAGAGTGGCCACTTGACTGTCTTTGTAAACACGTCCTAAGGTACTGGGTTTAGACTGTCAACTCTCACTTAAAGCTCTTAAAGTTCACTAAAATATGAAACTTCATTTTGAATACACATAGTAAAACTGATTTGTAAACAAAATCAAGTTACTTAGCGGTAGCAGCATTGCTAACACCTCCTGGTAACTTCCTTGGCTAACACATTCGGTAAACTGTTACCCATCTACCATGCTGAGGAGGCCTGAGATAGGTAGTAGATAGGTGATAGATAGGTAATAGATTGGTGATGGATAGGTAATACCTGGGGTCAGCTAAGGAGCCCTGCACAGCAATCAAAGCGTCCACTTAGATTTGTCCTCTTGCTGTTTACTCTTCTTTCCCCTTGCTTTCTCTTTATTGTCTTTCATTCTTCTAACATTAAAAAAGTTGAAATTAAAATATAACTACACCACCTCCCCCTTCCGCTGTCCTCTCCATTCCTGTGTTTTTATAGTTGTGATGTGGAGCATGGAAGGCTGTAACTAACGTAAATCCTTCCACTGGGTGGTCAAAACATTGTTCTTGTTTGTTTTGCTTGTCAGGAGGAATTTGCTTCAAAGAGTCCCACTACTTCCTTTGATATGTTTTGTGTCTTAATGAATTTGCAACCCTTCAAAGGAGTTAAATCCTTTTCCTTATGTTCTCCTGAAAGTGAAGTAAGGTGTGTGTGTGTGTGTGTGTGTGTGTGTGTGTGTGTGTGTGTGTGGTGTGTAGTGTGTGTGTGGTATGTGGTGTGTGTGTGGTATGTGGTGTGTGTGGTGTGTAGTGTGTGTGTGGTATGTGGTGTGTGTGGTGTGTAGTGTGCGTGTGGTATGTAGTGTGTGTGTGGTGTCTGGTGTGTGTGGTGTGTAGTGTGTGTGTGTGTGTGTGTGTGTGTGTGTGTGTAATGTTCTTCCACATTTGGCTCCTCTGCTGGGTAGATGTAACTTAACAGATGGGATCATTCTCAGGCTGGTAAATATCTCCTCAGTATACATTCTTGACTCTACCCAGTCCCGAACACCCTGACCTGAGCAGTGAGTGACTTGGCTAACCAAACCATGGCCTTCTCTGTGCATTTTTATTCTAGATACATTTCATCTTGCTCTTCAGTCGACAAGGGAAACTACGGCTGCAGAAATGGTACACCACGCTCCCTGACAAAGAGAGGAAGAAGATCACCAGAGAGATTATCCAGACCGTGCTCTCCCGTGGGCACAGGACAAGCAGCTTCATCGACTGGAAAGAGCTCAAACTTGTGTATAAAAGGTGTGAGTAACTTCACGAGAACCAACCTTCTCTTTGTGGCTTTGACTCGTTTTCTTTCTGACTATTTTAAATTGCCATGCCAATCTCAATGCTTTCCAAAAGCTTTGATGAGGAGAGTCTAAATATTTGCAACAGTGAGAGAGCTCATAAAGATTCCCCCATTGATTAAAACAGCTTCCACATGTTAGGACAGATTCTAAATACTTAAGCTGTACGCTGAATTTGCACACACATGCTCAGTGACATTTTGTGAGCACTGGTTACTACCCAGCATCATTTCAAGCCTGTATTTACAGCAGCAAGTGAATGAGAAAGATTATGTTCATGTTTATAAGAAGCATATTTATTTATTAAGTAATCAACATATATCAACAAATGCTATGGGGAAGCACAAGTGAATGTGGTAAAGGAACGAGAATGGATTGCTCATATTACAGTTGTCCATATTTGCAGATGGGTGAATTGAGGACACACAGTTTAATTACTTCCCAGCCACAGTAGTTGAATGGTAATCAGTAGAGCCAAGACTCAAGTCCAGAACTTTCTTCCTTTAAAGCCTATATTTCTTTTGATGCACCTGTTTGAAGTGGCAAGACCACACTAGTGAAGAATCTTAATTTATAAATGAGCGATCTGAGGCTTGAGAGGTAAAGGAAGGTTTTCACTGAAGACTCAGATAGCAGTTGCCTAAGTTAGGACCTGAACATAGCCAGCCTGACCCAATGTCCTCTATCAAACTACAGTTTCCAAAAGGGAAAATTCACACTGGAAATACAAAGAGAATGTTTGTAAAACCTAAAGGGAAAAGAGAGGTGACATGTACGCTCTGATAGTTAATGGAGTCCACTACTAGGAAATGCTTTGGCAAAGCAGCTTCCGGGCTTCCAATGACAATCCATGCTATGCCAGCCTACAACAATTTACAAACTGGAGAGAGGCTAGAACAAACACCCTGCTTACCATGGGCCAAAGGATACCATCCCTGTGAGTGTAGCTCTTCAAGGTAAAGTTCTGTTGAGAGCCTTTCATGATTAACCAAAATCACTAACCACTGCAGTGTTTTTATATGTCCTGGTTTATATTTGAGGAGTGTACAGTGTGCCATGAACAGTGATTTCATCCTCGTATGGGGAAGACTCTCTCTGGAGAGTAGGAGGCCCGCACACCCATTGGGAAAACCCACCTAAGTTTGTTGATTGTCTCATTCAATTTTGTTTTTCCTTATTTTTTCTTTCCAAGGTATGCTAGTTTATATTTTTGCTGTGCAATAGAAAATCAAGACAATGAGCTCTTGACACTAGAGATTGTACATCGTTATGTGGAGTTACTGGACAAATACTTTGGAAATGTAAGTGTCCTTCTGGCCCTTTAGAGTCATCTATCTTGGTTCTTGCTTCTGCTCATCTCTTGTGTTCCTATTCTCTTTCTCAATTGCATTGAACCAAGGATGGTGCTGGCCCACTTTGGTTCAGGATTACAGGATTCCTCCCTACCTGTATTTCTTAGTAAACAACAAATCTTTACCTTCAGATTGCCTTGTTTGAGGGAGCCTGAACTTAATTGTGGGTGATCTCCATCCCTTATTCCTCACTGGCTTTACCATTCCTTTTCTGTTTTGACATTTTGTTCCTTCTTTGGCATTGTTTAAAGTTACAATATTTTCAGTACACATGGGAAAAAACAACAACCACCAATCCAAACAAACAGAAGTTCCCCAGTCCTTTCACTTCACATTGATATTCCGAGATCTCATTTGCATTTATGTAAATAACAGATGCAGCCATCTCTCACAGCTGCTCCCATTTCCAGAGCCCATTCACTCTGCGCCAGCTTGCAGCAGGGCCCCATCTTAACGACTCCGAGGAGGCTGTACAGTTCCCACTGAGCCCTCCAGGCTGCCCTGCACCACTGACATTTCCCAAGCCTGACCTGCTTTGCCCTCTCTTCAGCACTGGATCCTTATCATCCTTTACATGTCTCCCCTTTTGCCCTGACGTTGCTCTCCGCTTTCCGCTGGGTCTTGTCCTGTGTATCTGGAGATCCCGCCTCGGTTTTCTTCTTCCCCTGAGCTCTCCCTCCTCTTCCTCCAAAGGCTGTGCCTCTCTTCCCACCTGCCTAGCGTGTCTGCATTCCTTCTCTCAGACTCTACTGCCAGCTGATTTCTGTTTTCCTCACCTGGTGAAGGTCTTGATCTTCGCTGAGCTTAGGACTAAGGGCTATGCCTGACTTTGGCAAACCTACTCTTTCTGGTGGATGGAGTTTGCTATGTCACTGAGCCCTTCAGCGAAAATGACAGGGTTCTTTTGCCTTTCTTTGCCTCTTACTAGAACCTGACTCTTCCATTTCAACTTAAAAACTCATCTCCCCCATTTCCATCTCACTAGTGCAGTGTATTTACTTAGGATTTTACTCTCAGCTTCTTACTTGGCCATTTCTGTCTCTAAGCTCTTTTCTGCTTTTCTGCTTGGCCTGCTGGTGAGCATCTTTTTTAAGCACAGCATTAGTTCCCATCACTTATCACTTTTCTCATCCCTCATGAAAAACTCCACACCCCCTAGGCTATAATTTAGCTTCCAAAGGGTGACAACAGGCCACTCCCCCACCCTTGCTGAGTTCATGCCTCTGTGCACCTGTCATCATCAGCATTCCAGGTTACACAACAGCTCTGAGCATCCCACCTGGTGCAAAAGTTACCCAAGCGCAAACCTGGCCCTTCCCTGAGGTCAAGACCTTTGACCTCCCTCACCCCTACTCCCCCACTGCTATAAATAACTCTGGGTCAGATTTTAGCAAATGTTCTGGAGACACCAATAAAATGCACAGCTGTAGGAAAGAAAACTACCAGATGTGGAAACAGCCCCTCCAGTAGTGTTCTTTGCTCATTCCCTTGGTCCGCGGATGTTTATCAAGTGATGTTGGGAGAATTTGCCTTCAGAACAATTTTTATCATTCTTTCTCTGAAACTGAACAGGTGACATTTTCATCATTGGTTGGGTTGGGTCTTACCTGCTTCCTCCCTTTTCTTATTTTCTTTTTCCTTTCTTTCTTTCTTCCTTCCTTCTCCCCTCCCTCCCTCCCTCCCTCCCTCCCTCCCTCCCTCCCTGTCTCCTTCCCTCCCTCCTTGCCTCTCTCTCTCTTTCTTTCTTTCTTTCAACAGGCTTCACCACAATAACCAGTATCGGACGGGTTTCTAAATGAACTTTCTCCCCTATTTTCCCTCTTCCTTTCCTAGTAAATGCTGTTATGAGAGCTAACACATGCGTTGCTTGGGAGATTTCAGTTATTGTCAATATTTAGGAATAATATGGAAGTGACGCCATGTTCTCTTTCTCTTGCCACCTCACTCAGTTTACTTTTTCTAAGTCATACATATAAATTAGCATGCTTTGAAACACAGGAATATTTAACTTCATGTTTCCTTTTATTCTAATGAATTTTGATATTTTTGGTGCTTTCCTTTAAGATGAGCTACACATGTGGCCTTTTGCAAGGGCCTGGAGGAGTTTCTTGAAGTCTGAGCTTTCCTATAACCCGTTTTCTCTTCCTCATTTCTGAACTCTGGTTTGACTTGCTCTGTTTGCGTGAAATAAACCAAATTTGATCATGTGACTTGAGGCTGAATTTTGGTCTCTCTGTCAGTGCCTAACTGAAACTCAACCAGGTATTTTCGGAGCACATCACTTCTTACGAGAATTTGAATGACCTCCGCCAGGATCTAGGTCCAGGGAAAGCTTAAAGAGGATCAGAGTAATTTCCTGCCTCTCAAGCATTAGTTATCCATCCAATTCTGGTATACTTCTAGAAGCCCTATCTCTGTCATAAATCAAAATTTTAATTCACTAAAATGTTCAATGAATCTCTCATTAAACTAAGAGCACTTCAGGGCACCAGGCCCAGTAGGTGTTCATTCTTACTAATTAACAGTGATGACCAAAGGCTTCTGGGCTGATCCTCAGTGATATCATCTCAGGAATAAGATTTCTTTTCAGGTTTCCCTTCCTCTCATGCTAATACCAAAGATTTCTTTGAATTCTGCCCTTTGATTCTTCAAGGGGAAACTTATAGCTTGAAAATACTGTATTTTGAAGACAGATTTTTTTAAAAATTCAAAATCTCTGGTTACTAATTTGAGTGCTGCATCTCACCGTACTTTTCAATTCTAAGGAGATTATCAAGGATTGTGTAGTTAATCTTTCAATCTTCAGTAAGTAGCATTAACCCCAATTTACAGATACTGAGAAGCAGTGCTTTGGGGTCTCTTAGAAGATAAGGGATTTAGACAGCTGCTGTGTTTCCATTCTACATTGCAGCATGGATTTTGATTGATGCATTCTGAGTGTGTGAATGCTGCTGTTCCAGGAAACTTTTGCATTTGACCGAGGGAATTTTTCTGTTGTAAGAGGAGGAACATTAAATGTCTTGATCCTGGAGTCTGCTCACATGGTGACCAGACCCAAGATCTCAGACCCACCATCTCTCTCCATTTTACTGATGAGAATACAACACTAAAAAGGTAGTAAAAATATTTTCTTTGCTAAATTCATGGGTGTCTGTGAGGGTCAAATACAGGTAGCAAACATGTATAAACAATTGGTTGCTACTTTTATATTGTTTTTCATGTAGCTCTGTAGTCGTTCTTATTATCTGAAACATTTCCTTGGTGTAACCTGAAACTTCTTGTATTTACTTTAAAACAGAGGTCCAGGGCAGATGCTTCTTAGACTCCATTCGAAGGGATTTAGTTGCTGAAATGTCAGAAACATTATCGCAGTAGTATGTATTCGCTGTAAGAGAAGAGCTGTGAAACACACTATAGAACACACAAACAATGAGGAAATGGAAGATGACATGAAATGGTCATTTTTCTGCTGTTTATAAGCTGTGTGCCAGAATCTACATACCTGTGGGCAGGTCAGATTAAGGTTTGTTTATTGCATGGACTGTGAAGGAAGATGCTGCAATATATAACTCTATGGTCTCTGAGCATCAAAAGCGTAGTTCTCGTATGCTGGGAATTAAAGGAATAGCAGAAAGAACTGGAATCTTCCCAGTTCTACAGGTTGCCACCCCTTCTTATGTTTAGATGGAGGTGGACTGTAGGGTAGTACTTTGGAGTTGTTATGTGTGAAGTACTTGCTCACTCACAACATTCTCCATAGTTGTATGTATCTGATTCTGCATGCCCCCTTACCTTACTCCCTGAAACTAGATGCAGGAAAGTCATTGCCTCAGGCCTGTTGAAAGAGCCCTGGGGTCTGGGGACAGTTGACTGCTCAGAAGAGGCCACAAAAAATTCTTAGTGAATTTGTAGGGATGTTTGTGAGGTCTACTCATAGGACTCCGTTGATGCTTTGTCCTAATGAGGCTCCTGTCTGTCTTGGATTTCTAGTCTATACCAGCCTTGAATGCTGAGGTCTCTTTGCTCTTTGCTCCTGATTTTTACCTCTCCTGACCTCTGGTAACTGGTTCTTCTGGTCCTTTCTTTCTTGTGCATGGATGTCTAATTTTTTTCTTTTTAGATTTATTGTTCAAAATTACAAATATAAATTTTTCATACCCTTCTATACACATAGTCTTTTGAGCTTAAACAAATGGATTGTAGTATGCATATTCTTCTATAACCTTACTATTCTCCTTACAAGCCTGTTAGAGATTTTTCCCACATCCTTCCATGTAAAACTACCCTATTCTTTCCAAATTGTAGATAGAAATCCTATGCTATCATAGAGATGTACATACATTGTTTCAACAGTTTCCTATGAGTGGACTTCATATTGTTCCTAATTGTTCTTATAAATGAGGCCTATAATGATTGCTGCTTATATCTTATTAGTATATCATGGGGCTAAACCCCTTATGGAACTGTTGAGTCCAGAAATTAAAAATATAACTATTTGTTGTTAGGCATTATATTATTATTATTATGTAGGCGTGTGTGTGTGTGTGTGTGTGTGTGTGTATGTGTGTGTGTGTGTGTGTGTATGTGTGTGTAGCATTTTTTTTGGAGTTCCTTTTATCTTTCTTTACATGGGTTCTGCATGGAGTCCAGGTTGTCAGTGTTGTTGGTATCCACCAGAGAAGACTGCTGATAGTCAGTCTTTGTTAGCTGGCTTGTGACCATACTGGGTTTTTGGGATCCCAGTGTGGCACCAAGCCTTTCTCAGGCTGAGATTTTAAGCACAAAAACCACGTCCTGGGTTGACACACTTCAGTTAACAAGAACAATTAGCCAGGAATGGAACTCTAGAAGCCAAAAACCAAGGTTCATACATTTAGAGGCTTTCCTAGAACTTTCTTGCTTTATCTATGAATTGTTTATTATTTTGTTGTTTGTTTGGTTTTTTTTTTTTTTTTTTTTTTTTTTTTTTTTTTTTTTGAGCTCTGGCTATCCTAGAACTCATTATGTAGAATAGGCTGGCCTCAAACTCACAGATATCCACCTGCCTCTCCCTTCTGAGTACTGGGATTAATAGTATATGCACCTTGTACCTGGCCTTTTTATTTGTTTTTATATTGTGCTTATGTTAGGTGGGGATTTTCAAGAATTCTTTATGAACTGAGAATTCTATTGTCAGTAGCAGAACAAAAGGAAGGGATTTGGAGAAGCTGTTCAATTCTTGCTGGCATGTGCCAGGGTAAGAGCATGAAAGAACCTAGTGAGCTGGAGGCTTGTGTGACTGCGGCAGGTGTAAAAGGCAAGCACAGGAAAGCAGAGATGTGTTGTGGGGGTTAGGGTTGGGTGGTGAAATCCTGTCACACTAGGGAATTAAAATCTATCTTGAAACCTAGACCTTACACAAAGAGGAACGAGAATAGCATCTTAGCAAAGTGTGGCTGACTATGGTCTTGAATGGGCAAACAGATTACCTAAGAATCATTGCTGTAGACCCAATGGGAGGGATTATAGGCCCGAGCATCTGTGAAGTGGAGGGATGGGAGACTAGTGCTCTATTTAGATGGTAGAATCAATAGAACTTGTAACCAAGGCAACAGATCAGGACCAAGGGAAAAAGAGGTATCTTAATTAGGATTACTATTGCTGTGCTGAGACATCATGACCAAAAAAAAAAAAAAAAAATGGTGAGGCAAAGGGTTTATTCAGCTTATGCTTCCACATCACAGTTCATCATTAAAGGGAGTCAGGGAGGAACTCAAACAGAGCAGGGACCTGGAGACAGGAGTGTTGGAGGGGAGCTTCTCATGGCTTGCTCAGTCTACTTTCTACTTACGTTTCTACTTTCTTATAGAACATAGGATCACCACCCTAGGTATGGTACCACCCATAATGGGCTGGGCCTTTCCCCATCAATCACTAATTAAGGAAATGCCCTAAAGCCCAATGCATTTAGCCCAGTCTTATGAAGGAATTTTCTCAATTGAGTATCCGTTTTCTCTGATGACTGTGTCTAGTTAACATAAAACTAGACAGTACAAAGCTAATGAGTTGGGGTGGTGGGGGGAATGAGTGAACTCTCATATGAATTAGGTAAAATATATGAAAGAAGCTACTAAGCAAAATAGGGGCTAAAAAATGAAAAAATATGTTTGAGATCACGGTTAAGAGCACGACTGCTTTTCCAGAGGGCTTGGGTTCAGTTCCCATCATCCACATGGCAGCTAACAACTGTCTGTAACTCCAACATCTGATGCCCTCACAGACAAAACACCAGTGCATATAAAATAAAAATAAATAAATCATTAAAAAATGAATATGTTTGAGGTCAGTTTGGGACATAGTGATGTGGAAATAAGAATGCCCAAGTAGACAGACATGTGTAGTCAGCGGGTGAAAAGATGGAGCAAATGGGGATTGGTCTGGCTTGCTGCACCATTTGCGGGCTAGAGCAGCTATGAAGTGGAGGGATGAGAAGTGTTCTCTCTAGATGTTAGGGCCAATAGGGGTTGGTGACCAGAGAGAGGGCAGAACCAATGGGTGGGTGAATGAGAGAAAGGAGCTCTCCCTGAGAGAGCCAGTGAGGTTGTCTAGAAGACAATGTGTATTGCAAAGAGAAGGAGCCATGCTGAAGAATGTCATCATTTGAGAATATGAATGCCCCCTATGAAAGCCACATGTGATGGGCACATTAGCAGTTCTGTAAACACTTCTTCAAAAAAGCATCTTTTGAAATTATATATATATATATATATATATATATATATATATAATTTCAAAAATAAATCCAAAAATAAATGAATATATATGTATATATATTCATTTATTTTGCTGGAGGGTTGCATGTTTGCTAGGGCACATATGTAGAGGTCAGAGAACAGCCTGTGGGACTAGGTTCTCTCCTTCTACCCTATGGGTCTTGGTGATCGAACTCCAGTTCCAGGGCTTGGCAGCAAGTACTTTTATCCCTTGAGCTTTTTGGCCAGCTCTGTTGGTACTCACCGCCCAAATACAAGTTAGTGGGGAGGAGTAGAACAAAGTCATCCACAAGGTCTAAGAAGGAATCATCAGTCACAGGAGGCCCACAGTCATGAAATGGTGTCAAGGGAGAAGAAATTTCCAAAACAAACAAACAAACAAACAAACAAATAACAAAACAAAACCAGAATGACAGAATGACAAGGGTTGTTACTGAGGTGAGCTTGAGAGAGGATGGGGGAGTTCTAGCTGGATGGCTTAAAGAAAGCAACTTCATTTGGGCAAATAGGGTCTGGATGCAAAAGGAGTCAATTTTCAGTGAGCTGTGGAGTAAGCTCTGAGGAAGCCAGCAAAAACAGCACTCCAGGGTTGAAGCATTTAGATTATGGGGATAGCTTTGCCACTTGCTTCGTTTCCATACTGAGACCGGTCAGTCTCTCTGTTCATCTTTGACCCCAGGTAATGTGCTGTTCCTTTCACTAGAGCCCTCAGTGTCACGTGGGAGTCTGCTAGCAGTACAGGTGTTCCGACTGGACCCAGACCTACTGACCCAGAGGTCCAGAGGCTTGGCCCACAGGAAGAATTTTCAGAAGGTTTAACAGGAGACTCTGATATGCTCAAAAATTTGCAACTCACTGGCCTAATAGCCAAGATCTTTAAACCTGACTGCAGGAGAATTGAGGCTCTGTTCTTCTACTTCCAAAAGCAACAGGGACCCAGCTTCTGCTTGTGCCTGAGGACAGAGGTGCCTAGAAGCCCCATTCCCCCTTGGAGACTCATATGTTCTGTTACAATCCAAAACATATTAGTGATTTTCCCATGGTGGTGATTAAATACTATGACCAAAATCAACTTATCGAGGTGAGCTTATTCGGCTTACAGATCCAAAGGAGGGGTCCATAATGCCAGGACAAGTAGGCTAGCAGATGATAGGAACAGGGAAGTCACAGCTCAGCCACACACAGGAAGAAGAGATGTAGAAGAGTGTGAACTGGAAGAGGGGTGAATCTATCAACCCTCAAAGTCTGCCCCCCACACCTCCTTTTATCAAGGCTGAAGGATCTACAATCTCCTCAGGCACCACCAGCAGGTGACCAAGTGTTCAAATACTTGAGCCTATGGGGGCATTTCTCTTTCAAACCACCACAGACCGTATTATCTAAAGACATGCTCTGCTTCAATAGGATTTGGTTTTTTACCTTCTCCTTCTACCTTTCTGTTCTTAAAATGCCATGTGGTATATTATGTTTGGCTACCACTTGAATGACAATGTGGCAAAAACTGCAGACAGTGGCAGATGCTTTCCTGCTTCTACTCCAAAGTTATCAAAACATTTATTGTTTTTTTTTTTTTCCTTACCAGGTCTGTGAGCTGGATATTATCTTTAATTTTGAAAAGGCGTATTTTATCCTGGATGAATTTATAATAGGTGGAGAAATTCAGGAAACATCCAAGAAAACAGCAGTCAAAGCCATTGAAGACTCTGATATGTTACAGGAGGTCAGTATGGTTTCCTATGCATGGGGAAGATGATGTTGATTCTAGCACTAACTATAATATAGCTACTACTCTGAATACTGCACCTACAGGCTGTGCTGGGCATAGCTTCTACTTTAAACAATTTACATGTATTCGCTTATTCAATTCTTCCAGCATTTCTAACTAGGTGTTAGCATGTTCAAGAGGTGAAATGTCCTGCTCATTTTCATAGTTAAGAAATATGAAATAGCGCATTGGACCCTTGCAGTTCAGACCCGAGTCTTTGCCTGTTCTGTTTGGCTGAGCTTTGAGGTTTGAAAATATCCTACCTCTGAGGGATATCAAGTGCTTGGTGCTAATCTTTGCAAATGTAATTTTATGAGATGTATAAAAAGACTTTCATTAAAATATTTGCTCTGCCCTGGGAAGGGAGAACAGCAATGCGTAGTTATTTCATTTGCTAGGAATATTAGAGCTATATTATCGAAGATGGCATTTGTCATTTTAATTGAAGTTTCCTACCTCTTGGGAAGGCCTTAGGTCTATGTGCATTTGTTTGCATGAATAAATCAGGAACTCTCATGGCTGGATTGCTGAGGTATAAATGGGTCCTGAAACCTGTGCTTGGCGCTACTCCTGAATCTGATGGCGTCATATAAGATCCTGGGACTTTTCTTTTTTAGAAGCATCCCAGATGTGAATCAGACACAATAGGGAAATATAACCTGCATTAACTCCTTCAAGCACACTGAAAAAGAGCACTGTGTTCTCTAACCTTTACCTTCTAAAATGAGGTAGCTCTGAGCAATCCTAAACTAAGCATGTGTCTGGGTGCTTAGATTCTCCAGGTCTCCCAGATTGTCAGTGGGTCTTCCTTCCTTACCTCTCTTTACCCCCCCCCCCTGCTGCCCTCACTCTCTGCTCTGTGTGTGTGTGTGTGTGTGTGTGTCTGTGTGTGTGTGTTCGTCTTTTTGGACAGTCTTAGGATGCAACCCAGGCTGGCTTTAAACTCACTATTCTCCTGTCTTTACTTCCCAAGTGCTGGGATGACAGGCATGTACCACACCTGGCCTCAGTGGGTCTTTCCATCTTCCTGTTTTCATAACAGCAGGTCAAGAGTCAAGAGGATTTCAAGAATTGTAAAGTACCTATTTAAAATTGGTACTAAAGCCATTCTTCCTGCTATTTGGAAATAAGAGACTGATTAAGTTAATAAGACATTAGGCATGATTTCCCAGCAACTGTCTTGGCAGTACTTTGAGCTGATTTCTTACTTCTGCCCATGGAGGGACTCCATCCTCAGGTGAGTGGACATGAAGAAAGACAAGGGTGGGTTTCCATGAGCAGCTCTGTGTGCCTGTTAGGCCAATGCATTCATTGCTAGAGGTGTTATCCTCTTGAAGAAACACATTAAGCCTCTTTGAGTCTCACTTAACTCTTTACAAATGTCACAAACGGGGAATTTATGAGGCACTGAGGACATCAGTGCTTGGAAATTCCATAAAAGTATGTATACCAAAATATTCTGGGATGGAGAAGCAGGGAGTAGGAAGTGGGGGCTTTTCCTAAGTTTCTCCTCTTGGTCTTTTAAGACAGAAACTTCTTAGAGGAGAGGCAGACTTTTGCACAGGCTCTTTGGCACTTTAGTAATTACAGCATGCTGAATCAAAGCCAAGACACACCTGTGTGATTTCCAAGTCCCCCCAGCTGCAGGGAACAGGCTTTTAAGAGCTTTTGGTGAATCAGTGTTCCTAGTTTCCTTTAAATCTTGAAATCAGGCATTTCAAGAAGTGAGCCCTGTCACAGTAAAGCACTAATTGGTTGGTGCCTGTTCCTGGTGACTGAGTGGACAGTGTGAATGGGTATCATTAGATGCCCGGTGTTAAACCTTGTACCCCAGTGAGCAGGCAAGGCTGTGACTCTCTTTAAATGACACCTGTTGAATAACCAGGGCCTGCCAAATGAGAAAAAGTGTTGCTCATGTCCTCATGGGCTCGGGTAACCCCCCTCCGCCCTGCCCCCGAAATGATGTCAGTGAGCTTGTTGAGAAGTTGACTTTGCATGTCTGGTGTGCTTCAGAAAGTATAGGATGTGTAGGAGAAAATATTCAAATTGCATATAGGAGGATTGCCCCATTTATTTCCTGACCTTCAGCTCTTACATATTTGTAGGTACTAGAAGCTGAGGAAGCCCCCTATAACATTGTCTACTTTTAGAACAACTAAAAAGGATGAAATAGCTCTTTGGACTTTCTCCAAAATTACACCTAATAAAAGTTTCTTGGGCCAGGGGAGAAAAACACAAGTTGTTTCCATGCATTTGATAAGAGGATCCATAGTCTCAAAGTACCAGATGCTCAGATCTTAATTTGAGTGTGACCAGCTTAGATGTTGATAATTCAGAAAGTCTAAAGGACTGGGGATGACTTGTGGGAGGGGGTAACAGCAATGGGGGTGATGTCGTGAAGTTAGAAGCATGGAGACCAAAGAGTAGAAGTTGTAGTTCTCAAGGTTACCAAGTGGGGGCAGCCATAAGTGAATGATCTTCATAGACAATAGCCTGGCAGGAAGGGAAGGTCAGAAGGAATCAAGCCAGAGGCCAACTCACACATACACGAGGATGCATGAGCATACTTGGTGCATCCCAGTACTTTTAACCTTCAGAACATAAACTAAAACCACAGCGCAGTAGAAAAGGGCTGTATCTTAAACCACAGTGCAGTAGAAAGGGGCTGTATCTTAGTAGAGAATGCATACTACAAAGGTGTGAGCGCCTCCAGTTGGGTCCCAAGATAAAACTCTAGTCTGATTCTTGTAAATGCAAGGGAAGACAAAGATTTAGGACTTAGACCATTTAAAGTCAGTTCCAACCCTTTTTAGTGGCAATTTCAAGAAATCACTTCTTTATGCCTTCGGAGTGATAGGCCTCAGAGAGGGCAGGTAGGGCAGCCCCACAGTCACCCCATGCTAATACAGGGCAGATAACTAGAACCATGTGGCTCCTTGAGGTTGTGAAACATTCACTTTATATCCTTGACCATCTCATGCTTCTTCAAGGCTGCAATGTGTCTATATAGTCAACTCATTTTAGTCAAATGAGCAAAAAAAAGCAAAGACTATAGATATAGCACACGAGAGTCAAACAAACAGAATATGCTGTTCTAGATTTTATTTTGTCACCTTTTCAATATTGATAATGTGCTGTCATCTCTTACTGTAAATTTTAGACTTAATTTGTTTAATGGGGATAAATACTGCAAAACCCACATAGGCTGTGGGCCAGTGTTGTTTCCCCAGTCAAGTTAAAAGATAAGGATGGAATATTTAAGAGGAGATTCAGGGCATATGTCCTTGGATATAAGCATCTTTGGACTAGTGCTCAGTTAAGAGGCCGACAAGCATTTCAGCAGTGGTACACTAAACTAAAGAGACAGGGGGAGGAGTTAGAAAGCTGACTTCTCATTTGGTTTTCTTCTAGAGCAGAAGTTTTCAACCTTCCCAATGCTGCAGCTCTTTAATCCCTTTAATACAGTTTTTGGTGTAGGGTGACCCCAAATTCCGTTGCTACTTCATAACTGTACTTTTGCTGCTGTTATGAATTATAATGTAAATATCTGATATGCATGATATCTCATATGTGACCCCCCCAGTTTGAGCTGTTCTGGACAATCTTGTTGGCCAATACCTTTGATCCCTTTGGCCCATGCTGACAGTCTTTCCTAGGATGTTGAATGGTGGTACACATTTTGGGGTGCATAATTAAATGCTGATTGCTATGTAAGTTGACAGTGACTCATAGTGACTTTAAATATTGCCTAAGGATAACTTGCTGCCCCCCCCAAGAGCTCTCTTACTGATGTAACCTGGGTCATTATTTTTCATAAATATGTATCTGTTCAGTAGGAGGGAGTTTGTAATACCACTGTGGAATTCTACCTGTCATCAAACACTTAAAAAGAACAGATAAAGACAGAAAACTCAATTTTGGGGGCTTAGTAGCAAGCTTGATGACTAAAAGAGCGTCTGGATGCTTTGGAGACATGTTCTTCCAAAAGGCATGGCAGAAATCTTCCAGAATCGTGGAATAGTTTTTCCTTCTGACTGGGCTGTAGTCTTAATGAAAAGGTTCTCCTAAGTTCTGAAAACAATGCATATATTACACATGGATACTTGGGGCTTTTATAGCACATGTGCCTGCATGTGGTTCTCAGCCCATTTAGATGCTTTAAATCAACATTCCTGTCTCCACAGTTGTTGCTGTAATATCTCAAACATCCACTTCCGGATCAAGCTTAGCCTTCTCTCGGCTGAAAGTGACATATTTACAGCCATGTGGGCATGTAGACAAATGATATTCAAACGTATAGAATGCAAAGATTTATGTCTATATATGATTTTGCATTTTTTCAGTATTGCAAAAAAAAAAATAAACCAACAGAATGAAAAACAAATCGTAATCTGCAACACATACGGTTTGCAGGGAAGATTGTTCTAAGTCATTGTTCTCTTTCAGACAATGGAAGAATACATGAACAAGCCCACATTTTAAGTGTGCAGTCTACTTGAAGATTCTGAGTGCTTCGTGTTGTGAATCTACAAATAAGCAACTCTTTGCTTCCAGTCTCCACACAGCTTCTGGCACCATGCCAAAAAAATGTAAAGGGATCCCATGTTAGCTAGCAAAACTTAAAAGTTAGCATGATGTATTTATGTTACTACATATGTGTATTATACTGTGTATGAGTACTCATTGCTGCTCTAATTTGTTTGAAATAATTGCTACAGACTGACTAGTTGCTTGTAGTGTTTTAAGTCCTTGTGGTATTTTTAAGGTAACTTCAAATACAATATAATGATTTTTGTTGCCATTTGATCTTATACCTGTAGACTGAAAACTGCTTTGTGCTAACACACAATTTTGAATGTAAAGTATATTTTATATAATGAACGTCTTTCCTAAGTGTTTTTAAGAGGTACATAAATTCAAATTTATGTTAGTAGTTAAGATTTCATATGTGACATTTTAAATATGTTCAATACTACTATAATTCCAGGTTAGAAACAGTGTATCTGACTTTAATGTCTTGAATTCAACTTATTTTTTTTTTCAAAATTGGGATAGAACTTAAGTGATTTTGCTGTCTTAGAAGGTGCTAGATTGAGTTTTTTTTTTTTACTTATTTTCAATAGAATATAAGGGACATTTCAATAAGGTTATATTTTCTATAAGCTATATATTTATTAAGGTTCCAGAAGATCTGGAGATAAAATGTAACAGCATCTCCTACTATTAACAAAGTGCTAAGAAAGGAACAGCCAGAGCAATAATTGTGATCTCTACTACTATTGTACATCTCATGTTCCAATTAATCCTTATGATTGAGAGACTTCTTCAGAGTGGAATGTACTAGGCTTCCTTAGGACATGTATTTTCATGGTGCCCTTTATGGGAGGCGATTCTATTCCTTTTCCCTCCTCCTCCCAGGAAAATATTGTCTGTTGACCATTATCTTTGTGGCTGTGTCACCTTCAAGCTTCCAAAGCCGAAGTCCTGCATAGTCAGGCTCTGAGTGTGCTCAGACACGAAGTAGGAAGTTGCTTGTAGCATTTGTTCTTGGTGCCCGTGTCTGGAGTTTCTTGTGCACATTTTCAGTGTTAGTGTCAAGGTCTGATGACATTTGTATCAGAGTTTTTCCTGAGACGATAATGAGTTTGATTTTGGATTCGTTGGACCATCCCAAAAGGTGGCCCCTTAGAGAATGTGATGGTTTGTTGTCTTCAGTTCATCTCATCAGGCTTATTTATGGGATGATGGCAAAACCAGAGTGGAAGAACAGTCAGACACAAAGACCCATTCCTCAACATAACCATATATTTAAAGGCAATACGCTAGTTTGCATGTGAGGTAATAACTGGGCTTTTAATAGCTGATGTGTCTTCAAATTAACAATGACATTATGGTGACCAGTTGATGTTTGCCCTTCATGAACAACTTTGTTGAGACAGTCTTCAGTTTTGTTCACTAACTTAAAAAAAAAATGATAAGAATTTTATTTGTTTTTCAAACATTCTGTGAAATTGAACTTCCTATAATTTCAGAGGTTTTCTGGTTCCTTCTCATTGCTTTTGGATCAAGGTATCTATTGAGCCTCATTAAATATACTGCCTATATTCTAGATAATAGCATATTTGACACTGTCTAGCTTATACTAGGATTCTTCCTGTCATTGTACACATAGAAAGTCATATTTATGTGACATACTGTGGTAAATTCTAAAGATTTGAGGAACAGCTCACATGAGCTTCAGTGAAAAATCATTATGTATATTTTTTATTATTATAAAATTCTAAGTACCAAGTGAAAGGAAAAATAGTACTGAATTTGTATAAAACTCCCAAATAAAATGTTAAAAAAAGTTGATGAACTTGAGGAACTTGAGTATGCTTTCATGACTTTATATGCTCTCTCTCTCTCTCTCTCTCTCTCTATATATATATATATATATATATATATATATATATACACATACACACACAAATACATATATACACACACACACACACACACACACACACATATATATATGTAACATTTTAATTCTTGAAATTCTAACTTTGATTTCTGGTAAAATTTGTTTAGAGTTACACCCAGCAGTGGTAGCACACGCCTTTAATCCCAGCCCTTGGGAGGCAGAGACACATAGATCTCTGAGTTCAAGGCCAGCCTGCTCTACATAGTGAGTTTGCGAACAGCCAGGGCTACACAGAGAAACCCTGTCTTGAGAAAGGAACAAAAAAAACAAAACACACACACACACACACACACACACACACACACACTCACTCACTCTCAACGACAACTACCAAAAAGAAAACAAAAAGCAAAAAGCATTTCTTGCTATTTAGCAATAAGGAGAAACTCACAAGGCAGAGGTTCCTGGGAGAAGAATGGCTCGATCTTTTCCCCCTCCTGTTTTAGCATTCCCTAGGTGTGATTGAAAGACCCACAGAGCATGGACCTTCACGCTCCCACTCAGGAAAGGCGATACCTCAAATCACTTACGGGAAGCAGTCTTAATGCAAAAACATGAGGACTTTTAATTCCAAGTGCACTGGGGTCCACAGTCATACATCACGCAGGGGTAGAGGACTGAGGACCTCGAGGGCAGAATTGAGACAGTTTTTATAGGGTTTACAACAAAGCCCACACATAGGTCACTGGGGCGGGGTTTCACAAGCAGTTTATGAAGTCAGGTAAGTGGTTAGTTAGTTCATTTTCTGTTATCTTACTAGGCCAGGATTACTACTCAAGGGTGTCTGTTGTAAGCAGCAAGGAGTATGACCTTGTCTATTTACTGGCAGAGGACAGGGTCTGGAATTTGAGGTTTTTTAGGGCTTTTTAGATAGTATTTTTAAACTTCTAGCTTCCTGGGGTCATTGGAGAGTTAGGCTGCATTTTTCATCCTTACATGATAACCCAGTTTCTTTACTGACAGCTGAGGAAGCAATCAACCTTTCATTACTTCCATTAACAATTGTCAAAACTTTTTTTTGGGGGGGGAGGGGGATAAAGTTAGTGAATTTTCTCATCCCAAGTCTCTCAAATAGCAGGAAGGCTTTCAGCAAATACATTGTGCTTCGAAACCCATAGTTCTTCCAAGATGTTTATTATCAAACCTGCAAAATATCATTGATGGCCTGCATGGAATTTCACTTCTCTGAAATCTCATCAATAAACACATTGATAAATGTTAGTGTGCTTTTTCATATAATCTCTGCAGTTTTTGATATAATACATTCAGATGTTCTGGGACCTATAAAGCCAGACAAATACAAGTTTCCAACCATGGTAAATTACTTTGTTTCAACCCTTTTTGTGACTTGTGACAAACGGTTGTTAAAACTGTCCCTAGATGATGTGCCTTAATATTGGACAGCAGTAATCTGTTTTGTCACAGGTAAAACCAGAAGCATCTAGAGACATCTAGGGATTTATTAAAGTCGCCCCCTTCCCACTTTTCCATCCCTTTCCCCTTCCTCTCTCCCTACTCTTCTGCTCTCCTTCACACCTTTGTCCCCTCTCCTCCTCCTTCTTTCCCCCCACTTAATGCCTTCTTCCCTCTACTTCTTCCTGCCTCCCCCCCTTTCTCCTGCTTGCTCTGTCATATTTATCTATCTATTGCTGTGAGAAAACACCATAACCAAAAGCACCTTGGGGAAGAATGGGTTTATTTCCGCTTATGATTTATAGACTATCATGAAGGGGAGTCAGGACAGGAAACTGGAGGCAGGAACTGAAGCAGAGACCACATAGGGATGCTGCTTACTGGCTTGCCCCCCAATGCTTCACCTTACTTGCTTATACTACACAGGACCACCTGCCCAGGGTGGCACGGCACTCAGTGGGCTGAACCCTCCCACATTAATTATCAACTAAGAAAATGCTGCACAGCATTGTACACAGGCTGATCTGATGGTGATCATTTCTTAATTGAGGCTCCCTCAATATAGGCAACTCAAGTTTGTGTCAAGTTGACAAAGAACTAACCAGCACACTCATGTCATTTTTTTCCTTACACATGACCTCATTGTGTAGCCCAAGCTGTCCTCTAGCACGTGATACTCCTGCCCCTGCCACCTAACTGCTGAGGTTACAGACATATGACATCACACCTGCCTTACATTCACATTTCGGTGTACTACTTGGCGTGTAATTCAAGCCTCCAGATAGACTTTGGATAAATTCTCCATGAATGAATCTACATGCTTACTGAATCTTAAGGTCCTCTTGAATATGGGCCATCGGTCCATAGAGTATGCACTTCCCATCATGCCTTCAGTTCTAGGTCTTCTTTTACTGTTTTGCTTTCTAGTGTGTTTTGTAACATCATCAGATAATGTTCAAACATTTCTTTTGAGAGCATCTCTCTCTTAAATAAGAAGAGTCAATTAATTTGAGATACATTCGAGTATGATGCCATCGTATTCTTCATTGAAGTGACACTGGGTATGGCAACCACAGTCCAGGGCAGGCCTCATGCTTAGGAGTAGTTGGCCAGCATAAATCAGGCTACATGACATGTAGTGGAATTTCTCTCTTTCTCTCTCTCTGTGAGAGAAGCAACATAAAGTTGGATGAGTAGGGAGGAGTGTAGATCTGGGAGGTGCTGGGTGGGGCAAAGAGAAGAATATGACAAATATAATGTATGCAATTCTCAAATAATAAATTATTGAAAAGCAAAAAAATAAAGCAAAAGTTAGGTCATTTACGTTAATATGAAATCAAAATGAGAAGTGAGAGTGTGATAGATTTAATGCAGTTTAAGTTTGAATGTTTGAAATATTAATTGTGGTTAAATAAAATGAACTTCCCTAAAGGTCTCAAACTATAAATATTAGTCTTAATTATGTGGGATTAAATACATTTTGGGAGAATTTAACTTCTATAATGAGTTGACTTAATAAAATTATATTTTCCCACTATTAGAAATGAGCATTTTGAGGGAAAAAAAAATGCTCAAAGGCATTTTGTCTGGTCAATTTTTGAGTACTTGTAAGATTAAAGGCTAAGACTAAAATGATGGAGAAATGAATAAGCCAAAATAGGTTAATAAGAAAAATATCTAAAATCAGTTACATGTTCTACATGTAAGACAGTAATCACATGTAATGATAATGTCACCAAACAATTTTAGATTAGTAATTGAAAATTTTACTAAAATTATAAATTCAAGCATAGTTTGAAGAAAACACAAATCTTTTACATGTACAACAAATCTAGACACAATAAATAATAAAGTAAATATTGGGTGAACTTTGATCATTTCAGGAGATGTTTCATGAAGACTTTTATTCTAGCCTTTTCACTCTGTATCCTGGTCATTTTTTGTCAGCTTGATACAAGCTAGAATTATCTGGAAAGAGGAACCTCAACCGAGAAAATGCCTCCATTAGGTTGCCTGTAGGTAAAGTCTGTGAGTGCAGTTTCTTGATTGCTAATTGATAGAGGAAGGCCCAGCCCACTGGGGCAGTGTCACTTTTGGGCAGGTGGTCTTTGGTCACATGAGAAAGTGGGCTGAGCAAACCATGAAGGACAAGCAAGTGAGCAGTCTTATTCCATGGCCTCTGCGTCAGTTCTTGCTTCGTCATTTCTTCCTTGACCTTCTGCACACACTGCCTATGTGGCTCCTCCACAAGTGGCTTTTGGTCGTGGTGTTTTATTACAGCAATAGAAACCAGACAAAGACACGCTATTTCTGTAGTCTGTATTTAAAATATTATGAGCAAGAATATGTAAGTACTGAAGCTAAGAAATTTTCTGAGGACACCATCCAAATACCATTAAATATAATTTCAATTATTATGAACTTTCAAACAACAGGAAATAGGGCTTGAATTTTTATCTCTATTATGGTCTCTGAGAGTAAAGCGATAAGCCATAACACATAGGCTAGCAAGTATGACCAGTGAGATTGTGAATCCCATTTGTGTTTAGCTAGTGCTTTACAGTAGAGCTTGGGGATCTTGATGCTAGTCCTGAATGTCACTATCAGGACTCATGTACTTGCTCTTTGGAGAGGTGGATTATGGGAGGATGACTGAGGTGAGCCAGACTGACACCAGAGGGTAAGAAAATGAGAACACTAGTGCTCAGGCTTGGATGGGGTCATGGTGTTAATCATTTGTTTGATTAACCCTCCTTTAGATCAAAGGCATTTCCATAAGAAGGTGTTTGATGAGCCTGTTTTCCTTGTGCGCGATACAAGCTAATGGCTTTCAGGGCATGATTTTCATTCTTTTAACTGATGCAAATCAAGTATATTGAGTGCACTCTAAATGACTGACACCATTACAGGAGTAAAGAAAAAGTGGCTCCTGGAATATGGACAAGAAGTGGACTGCCAAGTTGGTGTCTGTGAATTTTGCAGTCTCACTGTTTTGAGAAAGAACTGTGTTTTTCTTGGCGTTGGATAACAGTCTGAAAAGTTATCGTCCGTTGACTGCTTTGGACACTTAGTGAAGGCATCCCTTTAACCTTGTTTACAGATAACCATGAATGAAAACTTCACTCTTGGTTCTGAGCTGAGGAGTCAGTGTAGGATGCAAACAACACAGGCTGAAAGATGAAGTAGAAATGGGTGTTCATTTATGAGATCTCTTCCTGATATTCTTGGGTAAGCTGTGAGAATTCTCCTTGCTTCTTTCTTCCTGCCTCCTCTAAAAGCCCTTCCAATTATATATATGTCTTTCAATGTCTTTTGGCAGATACTTAAATATATATCATGTATTTATGACATGAAAAAGTATTCACAGTGATCAAGATGGTTTTGAGAGAGAAAGAGAGAGGTGGGTTTCTGATAAATGGCTTATGGGTGTCAAGTAAGTTTTTCTTATAGCTCCTAGGCTTTTTATAGCTTTTATTTTTATTTTACATATTGATCACAGTTCCCCCTCCCTCTCTCCTTCCCTCTTTCCCTCTCTCCCCCTTCACATGCACCCCGACCACCCTCCTCTCCCATCCCCCTGGCTTTTTATATCTTTAAAGAAGCATGAAAATATCAAAGCAGTGTCTTTATTCTCGCAGCAAATTATCAGACTTGTTCACTTTGGTCACGAGGCTTTCTTTTGTCTCTTATGTTGAGACATAATTACATTTCTAAAGCATGACAGGATCTCAAAACTTCAGTAGTTTTGACTCTACTGTCCAAAATTTTTTTCTCTTTTGCTGATGGCAAAAGGGCTCTTCCATTCCTATGAGGCCCTGGCATAGTGAGTGCCAATAAGGACAGCATGAAATTCAAAAGTTGGTTGCCCTGTGATGAAGTGATCAAAACTAAAACTGATCACAGTGGTGATACCTTAGGATTTTTAAAATTGTTTTTCACTCTGTGTGTGTGTGTGTGTGTGTGTGTGTGTCAGAAACAAGTGCATTAATAGTAGAATCCAGGTGACCACATTTTCAGGTGAGCTTTAATTCAATACTGTTTATGCTGTTTATGCAAAGCCATTCATCCTGTCCTGGTGACAAATCCATTGTCAACTTTTGTTCTCAAGATGGATGAGCCCCGGGTGGCTTCTGGTTCTATGTGTAAGAATAGACTTTTAAAAATACATAATTCCTCTCTCCCCAAAGCCTGTGTCTTTAACTCTTCCCATAGACAATGAGTTTAACATAATTGCTGCAGGGTTAGCATTTTTAAAAAATGAGCCCACCTTTGCATACATACACATACACACACACACACACACACACACACACACACACTTGATTCAATGAGTCAGGCAGTTGGCGCTGCCCTAATTCTTTATCCTCATTCTAATCAATCCTCCTTTTGCCCTCTATTATACAAATACATTGGCATTCTCTTTGCATACCCAGTGAGATCTATACAAATGCAAGTGATAAGAAAATGAAGCCTGGGAAACAGAAAGGAGAAGGTTCCTTTAGGGAAGCATGAGTATGGCTCTGAGTGCCATGGGATGATAGATGGCCAGTTACACTAGATGGAGCTAAGACATTGCTTATAAAGGACAAGAAAGGCATTGTCTTATTCTTTTGGTTCCCCTTTTCAAATGTATAGAAGTTGGGCAATTGAGGAAATATTGAAAGTAGTAAAAGGGATCAAATTTCATATTGATAAATGTAAAACTTCTCTCTGTTCATTTCCATTCTCCATTTCATTATCTTCTTTGTTGATCGAAATGCAGCAAAATTAAAATTTAGAGTCAAATCTGTAAAGAAGGTGTGAGCACTGAATCAATCTTTGTTGGCTCCCTGAAAAACTTATTTTTTTTTTTTTGACAATTAAGTTTCAGTGTCAAAGGCAAATTAATTATAGACTAAAGAAAATTAGGCTTAGTGTCATCACTGGTGTATTAAAAGCACTTTCATAGGGTGCTGTGACAGTGGATGTTTAGAACCTTAGATCTGGTGTCCCTAGAACTTTGCTATCTGTTTTTTTTTTTTTTTTTTTTTTTGGTATTTTTTTGTTTGTTTGTTTTTTGCCATAGTGCTTAGCTATCCCTTCTATAGCCTCAGTGTCTTCAAAGTCCCTTTAGTGTTCTTGAGAGTCAAAGTTGCTTTGGGCCCTCCAACACTCAACCCTATTCAGACACTATTGTTAGGTACATAGTATATGAATGCAAATAACTAAGGAAATAAAGAGGGAAAGATTTGAGGGAGAGTCTAGGAAGATGTTCTGAAGGTGAAATAAAATAGCTTCAGACTTTACTGGGATTATGTGAGGAGCTGGAATCAACATGACTCAGGTAAAGACTCAGCCACCATTTGATTTAGTATACTTCAGGTTTTGTATTTTGTTTATTTTGACCCCAAAAATATCCCCATGTTTTCAATGGGAGGATATTTACATGAATGTATATGTTAGTATATCTGTCTGACAGTTATGTATGTACATGTCAATATACATTTGCCATTAACAAAATTAAAATGGCAATTAGCTAAAAACAAAACTAAAAACAATATTCATTATGGGATGGCAGGTAAACAACATATGTTGTTGAAGAAGAACATGTTGGTGTATGAGAAAACATTAAAGTGATCATATGTGTTGACCCATGAATGCTGAGAATCTAACTCAGATCCTCAGACTATGGTCCAGGTGCCAAATTCAACCTGTGGAGTGTTTTTGTATGGCTACAAGGTAAGAGTACTCAAGAGGAACGAGGAGGATGGGGTGCACAGGAGGAGGATGAATTCCTACTCTCTGACTCCCTGCATAGCGCATCTTCTGACTCAAGATTTTACCTGAGAGGGAAAAGTCTCAAATGCAGAAGATCCTCATGACTTTATGATACAGAATGGGCCTTCTAGCATGTCAATAATCATTTAAAAATAATTTGAAAACTGAGAGTGACGTAAATACCTAGGATAGACAACTGGCTGTGTGATGTTCATCATTCGAGAGGCTATTTCTCTACCAGTAAGAGGTGATACCTAGTAAAGATGATGGTAAAGTCCTATGTATTATAAATTAAAAAAAAAAAAAAAAGCTGCTCAGCTAGAAAGATGCCAGGGAACGAGGGGGAAAGAGGGGGGGCCAGCCTTTGTGACAGGAGCAGCTGAAGAGAGGAAAGAGACAGAAAGAGACAGAGAGAGAAATAAAGAGGGGGAGAGGGAGGGAGGTAAGGAAGGACAGAGGGAGGGAGAGGGGGGATGGGAGGTGGGCAGGGCCCTTTTAAAATGAAACATAGTGAATGTGCACAGGTGGTGCTCTTAGTGGCAGCAGCTGAGGGCATATCCTGTCAGAACTCCAAAGGCAGGCCAGTATAGATGCCTGAATACTAACACTATGGGTCTCAATCTCTCACCCAGATTTACAAGCATATTCAAACTCTAAATGTCTGATGTGGAATGAACTACTCACTTCACTAATTTATTGACACATTATTTCAAGTTGGTACTCTCAAGAACAAAGTTGTATATATTAGTGTTGTGTCACAGGTTTGATATAAGTGTATCTTATGTATTTTTTAAGTCAGGCTAGCTACACTTATATCCTAAAACGTATCAATTCTCTGTAGTGAAAACTAAGTCCTTTAACTTTTTGAAACACATGATGCAGAATTTCTATTTAAGGTCCCCCTACTGTCTATTAAACCATATATTATAAAATAATAATGTGTTGCCTGGAACAAGATGACCTTTACTTAAAAGAGCATGACAATTTCTTTCTTTCTTCCTTCCTTCCTTTCTTTCTTTCTTCCTTCCTTTCTCTTTTCTCTCTTTTTTTTTATTTTACTCTTTGCTCTTTGGGCTATTTTGGGTGTCCACCACCCAGCTCCCAAATAAATCACACACAGAGACTTTTTCTTACTTATGAAACCAGGCTTTAGCTTGGCTTGTTTCTGGTTAGCTTTTCTTATCTTAAATTAACCTGTCTACCATTTGCCTTTGGGCTTTTACCTTTCTCTTCTGTAAATTTTACTTTCACTCTTATTCCATGGCTGGCCAGGTGGCTGGGTGGCTGGGTGGCTGGGTGGCTGGGTGGCTGGGTGGCTGGGTGGCTGGGTGGCTGGGTGGCTGGGTGGCTGGGTGGCTGGGTGGCTGGGTGGCTGGGTGGCTGGGTGGCTGGGTGGCTGGGTGGCTGGGTGGCTGGGTGGCTGGGTGGCTGGGTGGCTGGGTGGCTGGGTGGCTGGCCCCTAGTGTCCTCCTTTCTTCTCTTGCTCTTCCTCTACCTTCCAGATTTCTCCTCCTATTTATTCTCTCTGCCTGCCAGTCTTGTCTATCCTTGCTCCTGTGCCACTATTGGCCATTCTGCTCTTTATTAGACCATCAGGTGTTTTAGACAGGCAAATAATCACAGCTTCACAGAGTTAAACAAATGCAGCATAAACAAAGGCAACACATCTTTACATCATTAAACAAATGATCCAGAGAATAAACAAATGTAACACACCTTAAAATAATATTCTACAACAGTCCATTCTAGGACACCCATTTCCCCTCTCTGAGGGCGAATTCCTGTTTCTTGACCTGCAGGGTCCTTTCTTCCACATTCTGAATAACATGCCATGGGTGGGGTTGATTCTTATCCCCATACTTGATTTGTAGGTTGTTTTGAAACTATGTACTGTAAGGCATTTTCCATACACATTACTGCATATTACTTGATTTGTGTGTGTGTGTGTGTGTGTGTGTGTGTGTGTGTGTGTGTGTGTGTCGAGGGGAGGGGGTTGGTTTCAAAGCATTGGCCAGGAATGAAATCAGATATGCATTACATTTTGTTGATAAGCATCTGATTCAGTTTACATTGTTGACTCACTGACTGTTGTAAGTCTTTCAAATGAAGAATTTGAGAAGAATCTAAACCCAATGCTTTTGCCAGGAGGGAACATAGTTAAGATGGAAGTTCCATCCATTTCCTTTGAACTCAGCAGTGGTCATCTGCCCCTTTTTAAAAAACTCCTACAATCCTTGATGTGCAGGGAGGATTTTTCACGATGTCTCCAGCCTCACTGTTGCTCATTTACCCATGCTCCAACACAGGCAGGATGTGCTCGGTTGTTTATGCATTTTTGCTTGTTTAAAATTTGAACTTATTTATCTGTCATCTCCACTCAGAGCCCTTGCTTGGTTGCTGAAGTGAGAAGCAACCTTTTCCCTATGGTTATTCTCTTGTTTGTGGCCCTGTCTCATTTTCCTCATGACACTTACATTGTCTGAAATTACCCTGTTGATTTGTTTGGCATTGTCTGAAATTACCCTGTTGATTTGTTTGGCAGATAAAGCTATTTGTTTGACTACATCTGCACATATTTGTGCATTCATTGTCTCCTCTTCCATTTTTTTTTTTTTTTTTTTTTTTTTTTTTTGAGGGCAGAAATTCTGTATCTTAGCACCTAGGACACTTCTTAGGAGAGTCTGGCCTTCAGTAGGCTCTCAAAGTGTTCTTCCTTCATCTTTCTCCTGAACTTTCCAGGTTGAAGCAGACACTTCCGTTTTTCTCTCCACACAGACCTTGAGTGGCTGTTGCTATCAGTGGATGCTAGTTTCTCTGTATCCACAGCTCACACAGTCTGGCATTCTTAGGAACTGATTGCTTTGCTTGTTTGTTTGTTTTGAGACAGGGTTTCTCTCTAGCTTTGGAGCATATCCTGGCACTTGCTGTGTAGACCAAGCTGGCCTCAAACTCACAGAGATCCCCCTGCCTTTGCCTCCCTTAAAGATATGCCCCACCACCGCCCATTAAGGCCAATTTCTTAATGCATGCATGAATAAATGGGTAAATCCATAGCTGTCCATAATTAATTTTCATCTACAATATTTTGGTCCTTTCTTTATATAGAAAGGACAAGCTTAAAACCCTCTAGAAGGTATTTCTTCAAGTTATAAAGTTTGTGTTTATCGGACAAAGCTTGTTTTGTACTGATATAACTAATCCCCTTCCTCCACTATCTCTCCCTCCTTCTCTTCTTCATTTCCACTTTTGTCTTTTTCTCCTCCTTTGTCTTCTCTTTTAACAGAAAAACGAGACCTCTAGAGATCATATGGAGGGAAATACACCACCTTACCCACCCCTTCCCTTTTTATTGAGGGTACGTAAAGCAACACAGAAAATTGAGTTCTTAAAATAGCTTCAAGTAGTTCATGATTATAAAAGATGAGATCACTTCACAAAGAAATTGGAATTAATTAAAACCACAGCTGGATAGTGTTGACATAAGTTAAAAGTCAAGTGGTATCTATGCTCAGATGATCAGAGTAGAAAGTGCAGAGAAGATGGAAAGACACTCACTCACTCACTCACTCACCCACCCACTCACTCACTCACTCATCCATCTATCCACTCATCCATTTGTTTATTCAGGTTGTCTCCTTTAGTAGGTCCTCACTTGGGTGTGTGGGGACTGGGATGATTTATACTGCCAGACGAAACTGAATGAGCATTTAACAGAGCTACGGTCTTGGGATCATCCCTAGATATACTGTCTACCTCGTTTAAAGGTTTTTCATTATCATTCACCAATGATACTAGGCAGGCTGACCAGTGAATTCTAGATCCTGCTTTCCATTTCTCCAGGGTTGAATTATAAGGGTATGTCACCATATCTGGCATTTGGGGTCTTCATACTTGTAAAGCATATATCTTACCCACTCAGCTATCTCTCCAGAACCCCATGTCTTTATTTTAAAGTAAAACACACACACACACACACACACAATCAAACAACAAACAACAACAAAACCAGTGAGTGACTTTATGACTAGGCAGAAAATTACAAAGTTGTAACTAGTATGTATAACCTGATTCCCAATTTAGTGTTATAATTAAACTTTGATTTCTCATTGTCATAAGGAAGTCCACAATATGGTCTCCAGCTTTGAATTTTCTATGGGACTTTGTGCTTTTCCAGTTTCTCAGTTTGCATTTTTTTTAAATTAATAACACTTGGAAACAAATCTCCTTCTATATTTTTTTGAGATAATTGAAATAAACACAGTTAGGTTCATGCCTGTCAATTAGAAAGTGCCCAAATAAATGCCAGCTAAACTCATAAACTCATTTATTGTCCCTCAACTGATGGCGAGTGAGATGATACAATTGGCGACAAACACTTTTCTGAGACATACATGACAGAGAAGTAAATGGGTCCAGGAGAGTGGTGAGTAAGTGGATGATGAATGTGTTGGAGGGCTGTGCCAAAGAAACAGCTAAGTAAAAGGCTGGATTCTTGGCTCACCATGCTTGTGAAAATGGACATGTGCATGGTCCTAGCCCAGCCAAGAATGCACTTAGGATGAAAGTTGAAACATGAGGAAGAAGACAGGAAAACACTGCTGTGGCATTCAGGAGCTTCAAGGTCCCAAGGGATGGTTTTGCACAGGTCTGCTCTGGGCGCATGGGGCCAAGATGGAAAGTATGTTAGGATGGAGCTTCCAGGTACTTGGGCTACACCTGTGTAATCCTAAGAAACACACCTTCTTTCATCCTCCAAGTCCTTGAACAGCCCCTTATGGACATTTCTGCTTTGATTTACCTCCTCTTCTGCAAAGGACCTCTTCATGCTTGCTGCCCAGAGTAATTTCCCCTGTCTTGATGCAAATCAACTTTTTTCTTATCTGGCAAGTCCATGTAAGTATTCCTATTCTAGTCAGACCTTGCCTTTCTGTCTGGGCCCCTTCCATGTGCTAGAAAGAGTACATGTGAATCGAAAGACCAGAGTTATAATCCTGTGGTTTTCTTGAGCCAAGATTAAGCTTGCTTGTAGTGCCTGCATTTAACCATGGACTATATTCTCATATCTTTATATGTCTTCTTCGTATCTTCATTCTTGTTTTGGACATCTAGTCTCTGACTTCTCAGTCCTGCTTGCTTTCTCCTTGTAGTTCCATGCCCCTCAAATACCAAAACCAAACCAATACAAAAAACCTGAGATCCATTTTGGATCTTTGCACCTCACCTCCTACCCTGTCACCCCTTCTGGAGGCCTTTCTACTTAGTGCTGTCTACTTGTTCATCAGTTTTCAATGAGCTTCGGGAGGGCAGGGGTTTATTTAGTGTGTGTGTGTGTGTGTGTGTGTGTGTGTGTGTGTGTGTGTGTGTGTTGGTCTTTAGGAAGGATTTGATAACTAGAAGGCTAGTGTTACATTCTTTTGTCTCGATTCACGTCACCAGGTGGCCATCTTTGATGACCGCCTGCATTGCTCAGTGACTACCCAGTCAGAATGCTTCTTTACCAGCTACTGCTGCATATAGGTCAGGGCTCACCCCTGCCCCGGTTCATGTACTCCTCCTCCTAGACCGTATATTCCTTGAAGTCTGGACCTTTCTATTTTACCCCCACAGATTAGGACAGATGTTATTAGTTCATGGTGCCTAGTTCTGAAGGTAAGAGTATATATTCAGGAGAGCTGATCCATTCCGGAATGAATGATTTTTTGCTACTAGGAATGATGGAAAAACAGAGAAAATTTCCCAAGCAGAGACTAAGATGCATTTATGCTCATTTGCTTTGTTTATACAGGCTCTCTTTTATGGAACTCAAAATGTTTACATTTAATAGCTATCTGTCTGTTCATAAAGGGTTTAAAATTGTCCCTAGAGAGGGACTGACGCAGAGAAGTGAGCATGACTGACGTTGATGTGTGACCATTTGCCTTAGCAGCCTGCTCACAGGGTAGATCTGGCTCCTCACAGTTACTGTTTTTATGGTGTGAACTTGAATCCAAAGGGCTAAATATAGTGTCAAGAGCCTTGGGTAATTTATAAGAGCCAAGACCAGAAGTTTATCTCATTCTTTCTATCAAGCTCTCATTTCAGCCCATCCTGCTTATATTGACTTCTTGAATCTCACTGTATTCAGAAGAACAAAAGCAGGGACTGTTTTATTAAAAAAACAATCTTCCTTTGAAGTCACAAAGGGCCTCTGCCTGCGGCTGTGGCTGCAGAGCAAATTACAAGGAGATTTTATTTGCACTTTCTCCTTATTCCCTTTCTTCTTCTTTTTAGTGTTTGTTTTATTTTTTATTTAAAAATTATTTTTCATTTTACATACCAACCCCAGTTCCCCCTCCTTCCTTTTCTCCCACTCCTACCTCCCTTTTGTACCCCAACCACTCCTCAGAGGGGGTAAGGCCTTCCTTGGGGAGTCACAAGGTCTACCATACCAAGCTGAGGCAGGACCAAGCCCCTCTTCCGTTTCTTCCTATTTTCCTTCTTCCTTTCTATTTTGGTTTTTTCTTTCTTCCTTCCTTCCTTTATTTTTTTTATTTATTTATTTTTTAATGAGCTGGAGCCTGAAACCTCAGTAAGGTAGGGTTAAGAGCAGGTGCATATTGGGGGGGGGGGTGAGTGGAGAGGGAGCTAGGAGAAAGAGAAGGGGAGGAGAGGAAAGCACATGGGACTAGGAAGATTGAGTCAGGGGAGGAATAGATGAGAGGGGAGAGAGAGAGAAACAGACAGAGAGAGAGAGACCATAAAAGAGGGAGCCATTGTAGGTTTGAAGAGAAAACTGAATCTAGAGCAATGTTCAGAGACCTACAGGACTGACCCCAACTAAAAACTTGAGCAACCAAAAATGCCCCTCTCTGATAATGAGATTGATGACTAACTTATCCGCCATCATAAAGCCTTCATCTAGTAGCTGATGGAAACAGAAGCAGACACCACAGCTAAACACTGAGCTGAACTGGAATCCAGATGCAGAGAGGGAGGACAAGCCCAGGCTACAGAAACCCACAGAGACAGCTGACCTGAACAAAGAGGAGCCAATGGGCTCCCAGACTAATAGCTGGGTATCCAGCATTGAACCAACTCAGGTCCCCTGAACATGGGTCTCAGTTAGAAGGCTTGGGCAGTCTAAGGGACCTCTGACATTGGAACCAGAATGTATCCCTGGTGCACGAAAGGACTTTGGGAGCATGTTTCCCATGGAAGGATACTCCCTTAACCTAGAGACAGGAGAGAAGGCCTAGTCCCTGCTACAAATGACTTGACAGATTTAGATGACCCTTCCAGGAAGGCATCACCCTACCTGTGGAGTGTGTGTGTGTGTGTGTGTGGGGGGGGGGGATGCAAGGGTAAGAGAGAGGGAGGGAGAGGGAACTGGGATGGATATGTAAAATAAGATAAATAAATAAATAAATATAAAGAAAGAGCATCAGGACCATAATTGGATCACATGAGAGTCGCACTGCCCTGTGGGTTAAACCAGAAGTCAGTCCCTGTTCGATGGGCAAAAATTAAAAGTAAGATATGGTGCCCACGAGGGGTCTAAAGCTTTGTCTAGTTGCAGGAAGAGATGTAATCATGGTGTTAAGATGTAATCTGCTGCTGTTTTCTGGGTAGGAAGGTCTGAAATCACTGCAGGAATGAGTAACTAATAAACTCATTAATTATTCATAGCTACCTGCACTTGCCATTCTCCTGGTGCATGACTAGGGTTGCATGTAATTAAAGGAACCTACTCTCATTACTAGCATCTGCCTGGTGAAAGGAGGGGATATAATCTATAGCATCTGTCCCACAAAGCCACTCAGAAGATGCTAGTTGAGTTTGTGTGTTGCCAGTTAGTTATTATCACTGTGGCTACTATTTTTTTTTTAATTCTTTCCATGTACTGGGATCTGTTGTAGCTGCTTCCCCAACCCCTTTAAAATTATTTAAAATATTTATTTATGTGTATGTACTAGTATATGGCCTGTGTGTGTTGGTATCCTTGGAGACCATAAGAGGGCATTGGATCTACTAGAGCTGGAGTTGCAGGAAATTGTGAGTTGCCTAGTATGGGTGCTGGGACCTGAACTCAGGTCCTTTGAAAGAGTAGCACCTGCTCTTAGCCATCTTTCCACCCTGTGCTGTATCTCAAGTCCATTTAGTTTTCACAGTAACTTTGCTTATCTAGTTTTACATTTGTAGAAAGTGATTCAGACAGTTCAGAGCACAAGGCTAGAAAAGGATAAAGCCACACTGTCCTCAGCAGATTCCCCAGTAGGTCTCTTGGGGATGGCTTTGGGAAATGCCTAAGAAGAAAAATTATTCAGTAATTATCAAGTGGGGAAGACTTCTGTATAAAAGCATTTGACTCAAATTGTAAAGAAAGCAAAAGTTTATTGGATAAAGTTAGAAATTTAAAAAGAAATAAAAATAGAAAGGAGGACTTTCCCTTATTCCATGAATCTCACTATTACAAGGTTTGATTTATATTTTTAATACTGTCTCTAAGCCAATTCCAAAATGGATATTGAGTACCTTCCAACAATGATAAGGTTTCTTCTAGCACACCACATGTATGAGTCTTTTTACATTTTTTTTTTTCTTCCCCAAAGAACCTCAAATGCTTAGAAGATTTGGATCATGGTGTCCACATTTTTATCTTGCCCGTTTGCCCTGTAGGGAGGTGAAAATTTATGGTTGAGACTGTTTGCAGATTATCAGAAGACTAATCCAATGGAGGCTCCAATATTAACGTCTGTCTTTACTGAGACAAACTCGTAGTTCTCAGCATCTCACATGGAGTAGCGGGCCTCACAAGTGCAGGTGTCTCTATTCTGATTGGCCAGCGCTGCCAGAGGCAGTTTACTTTTTGCCTGATGGGCCCAAGAGCATATCTTCAAGGTGTGGGCTCAGGACTGTGTCAAGTCTCCTACTTTCTGCCACAGTGTAATGACAAAACTCTTGACTATGCTGTCATTCTGAAATGACACATGAGCCCCCAGCTTTGATGACATTGTGCTAGATGGCCTTGGACAAGCAGGAAATGGCAAATACTCCTGATACTTTATATAACAAAGCTACATGTGAGCAGGAGGTAGAGAGAATCTCAACTTCTGATTTCAGTCGCTATGCTAGCCAAGATCTTGTCATGAACACAAATGATCATTCCATCTCTATCATTTATCTACCTATCGTCTGTCTATCTGTCTATCTACCTATCAGGTATGTATGTATTTATCAATCTATCTCTACATCTATCATCTATCTATCTATCTTTACTTCTGAGTAAAAGAAGGAAAGCAAAAGAGTAAAGGCTGAAAACGTTTGTTGCTTTCAACATATATAAATACTCATAGGCAATAAAGAGTCAAGCGGTGATTGTTGGGTACTAGCATGACTAGATCTAAGGCTTGAACTGAGATTCAAAGGAGGATTAAGACACTGATCCATTAGTAGTCACTTTGATCTATCCATCAGCTATCTAGTCTCCTTGGAAAGAAGAGGAGGGTGTAGAATAGGATTGAGTGTATGGTTTGAGTAGTTAAGCAGGGGGCACAGATGGGGCAAATACCCGGGGGTAGGGTAAACTATGTTGTAGCCCAAACTTTCCCAGGGACAAATTTGTTTGACTTTTCATATGGGACTGTCAGAGCTACTTTAGTACATCTGAACTTCTGTATGATAATGTTAAAGCGAACACTGGACAGGCCCTATACATGACTTGATCAAGTCCTAAGAAATCCTGGAATGGAAGAATGGGCACTGTTAGCCTGGGACTGACTGAGGTGGTATGGAAATGAATGGAAGAATAAGCCAGCTCCCCAGAAGCAGATTGCCTTTAATCAGAAAAGTGAAGGACTGGTGTCTCCCAGAAGGATTGGAGACTGGTACATGGTGTAAGGGGATCTGGAGGTTTATGGTGAAGGGAACTTTTGCGATGGATTTGAAGATCAGTTCCCCTCGAGTCTAAAAATGGTAGACTCCAATGGAGGTTGCTGTTCCAATCCTCTTACCAGAAGCCTCCTGGGTCCTCACAGACCACAGGTGTTACCAGTCAAGTCAGCTCTCCCCTCCAGACTCTCAGTCTTCCTGAGGTCTTCAGGTCATGAAGCCTTCAGCTGTGATTGAGGTGTGGAATTAATGTTGCTATGTCCCAAATGTATATTCGAAACCCTGCCTCCAATGTGATGGTGTTTGGAGATGGGGACTCAAGGGATCATTATGACCTTAGCTTCAACAGGATGGGATGCTCTTGTTTTCATAAAAAATAAATAAAAAAGAAGCAAGCTGTGGTGGCCAGTGCTGTAATCCCAGCACAGGATCAAGAATTTAAGGTCATCCTCTACTACATAGTGAGTTTGAGCCTCACCTTGGCTACGAGAGACTCCTTCGAAAGTAAATAACAAATAAACAAATGAATACAATATAAGAAGAAAAGAGTTAAGAGACTCTTATTCTGATTATTCTCTTTCTTTTTTCTCTCTTTCGCTCTCTTCCTCTCTGTCTTTCTGTCTCTGTCTCTCTCTCTCTCAAATATAGAAGAAGACAGCTACTTTGACATTGAATTTTCTCAGCCTCAGAACTGCAGGATACAGGCGAACATTACTGATTCTTCCCAGTGTATGATACATATGCTACAGTAGCTCAAAGGGACTTTAACCTAAGTCACAAAACAAAGCCAGAGACTCCATGAAAGGAACAGAAAACTTTCATCATTTTCCAGGGGGAAAGAATTCCTGACAAAGACACAATGCATTACTTGACATGAAGAAAGACTTCTGCGTCTAGTTTTCCGGTTAACTCCACAGTGAAATCAAAGTTTCACAGCTTAAACTTTGAGTTGTAATCATCTTTGCCAGGTAGGGGGAAGAGGAAGCAGTTCTGACCCACACAGGTCTCAGGAGGGCATTTGGGTCATTCTGCCAGGCCATTACCACTCCTCCTCCTCAGAAAGGAAGGAGGCTTTGATGTCAGAGGAATGAGTCATTTCTCCTCCCAGCATCTCCAGCCTGGATAGCAGGCTCTTTGTAGCATTTTGTTAGTCATTCACACGCACAAAAAAAGCATATTGCTGAAGCATAAGGGAAGTGCTTGGATGAGCAAATGATTAAATTTCTATTTTCATTACTGAGGGCCCGCTGGCTTGCTTACAAAAGCAGCCTCATCCAGTATTAGGTATCCTAAGGGCACCCAGTAAATACTTAGGAGTTGAATGACAAAAGGATCTGCTGGGGCCTTTGTAAATCTTGCTGCTGAAACTGAATTTTCCAAAAATGGTTATGTGGCTGGTAGAGACAGCTTTGTGTCTATTTACTCCTTCATGTTGCCTGGGACTGTCACCTGGGTTTGATCTGATTTACATAAAGAGGTTAGTCACATCTCAGGACCCCACTGTCAAGGACATTCTAGAAGGAAATAAATAGGGACCTTTATCTGCAGGGACTCATGTGAGAGTCAATTGGAGGAAAGTTGAACTATGATCTAAGAATTATTCTCCATGTACCTTCAGTAAGACATCAGCAATTCAGTCAATCTCTGCTTAGAACTTGTTAGAAAGAAAATAAAAAAAATAAAAAAATAAAAATAAAAACATCTCCCTACCTGTCAGCCTAAGAGGGGAGTGAGCAAAGTGGAGAGAAAAAAGGAATACTAATTAGACTTAGAGTCTTCCAGCAGAAGCGGTTTTTATTATGCTTTATTACTTCTGACTGACAGGGAACCTGAGATCCACCCTGGCATGGACAGTGTATTAACCACTGAAGTCTGGCACTGTAGCCCAGTCCTTCATCTTTGCTCCCGCTACCTTGCTGGCTTTCTATCTCATCTACATAGGGATGATTCTTACATTTACTATCTGTAGCCCTGGGCACAGCCTCACACAGGCGAGCTTGTGCTTTATATCTTTACTTAATGGTTTACTATATTCGAAACAAACCTCATAATCATCAATGAAAAAAAAATAAAAAACCTCAAAACTTGTTCCTTTTTTTAGGAGGAACCACCATTTGCAGCTATACAAGCCCAAAAGTCTTGGAGTAATTCTGCATTCCTCTGCTCTTCTCCTTCAAACAATTCATTGGGAAGTTTCAAATTCTGGATCATTCCTTTCTCTAGGCCCACTGCAAATACCCTGCTATAAATTCAGACTGTTTTCTCATGGAATCCAACAGTGGATCTGACCTATCTTCTTTCCCTTCTAACCCCAATGGTGTATATCTCCAAACATGAATTCAGGTAAATTCTGGAAACATGAATCAGACATTGCTGAAAGAAATGGTTTCTTTCTGCCCAGTATCTCTCTTTGACATCAGACTCTTTAATTTCACATCCCTGTTGTGGCTGTTAGCTTGTTGTCAATTTAGCATAACCTGGAATCCACTGGGCAGAGTCTCAGTGAAGGGTTATCTACATTGGGTTGGCCTGTGGGCATGCTTGTGGGGAACCATCCTAAACTAATTGATGTGGAAAGACCCAGTCTACCATGGGTGGCACCATTCCTTAGGCAGGGGTCCTGAACTGCATTGTGAGAGCGGAGACAGGGAACTGAGAACAAGCAGGCAGAAAATATACTCATTCATTTTCTGTGACTAGCTACTTCAGGCTCCTATCACCATGGCATTACTGACATGATAAATGGTAAGCTGGAACTGTAACCTGAAACAAACCCCTCTCTGCCCCTAAATTGATTTTATTTTTTTAGTCAGAGAAATTTTGTCACAGCAATAGAAATGGAGCAGGAACGCCTGTTCTTATTCAGGTTTCTCCCAGTTCCTGTACTATGCATGCCCATGCTACCCAATAATCCATTGCAGTCGCAATTTTCTATGATGGAAGTCACCCCCACTTCCTCTTTTCCGTCCACCTGTCTTGTTTCTGTCTTTAGATGTCATCTCTAAGGTCTCTCCCCTGAGAAGCCATTTCTAGATATCCTCTGTAAAGTAGCAATCCTTCACCTCTCTCCCTATCTATTCCTTTGTAAAGTTAGCCCCATGCTGAAATTATCCAGAATCCTCATCCTTGTTACATTCCTATCATGTCCCTGCCTTGTTCCAAGTAAGTTCTATGAGACCAAGGGCTTTGTCTGTATCAAAAGGAGTACCCAGTCATGAAGGCACAGACTTAATTCAAAGCCCAACCTTGGGACTTTCTAGGTATGTGGCCCTGGGGATTTTTCTTAATTTCTCTGTTCTCTAAATGTTTACTGGTAAAATCATGGCAGTTAAAGTTCCTGCCTCATAAAGTGGCTGAGAAAAGATCATTCACCATGGGGCATCTCTAGCACAAAGACTTTCCTAAGTAAGCAGGCTGGCTGTCACGCTGTTAACCACAGTGCCTGCTGACCTTGTTGAATGATGAGTGCATGGGTTGTGTTTACCCAAGGATCGCTTCTGTTGTTTTAGAAAGGGTTTTGGAATGCACCTGGGGAGGGCATCTTGCCTAGGGGCTGATGGAGCACGCACGGGTCACATCCTTGGAAACTAGCAAAGAAGTGATGCAGCTGTGGATTAGAGTAGAGGACCATGGGATGGAAAGTCGTAACAATAGAAGCCAGAGTTTATCTTGTATTTATTTTGTGCTGTATACTCAAGCTTGTTTTCTAATTTTTTTTCTATCAAAATTACTGATAGATTTCATGGGAAGTTGTATCAAGAAATATTCCTTATGTTCACTCCTTACACAAATCTTCCTCATACCACACAGCTGCCTGAGGTCATGCCCAAAGGATGATGCCCTTTATCTTCTACTCATATGCCTTCTTGGTTCCCATAGGTCCTCAGCTCTCCATGCAAATGCCACTCATTCCCTTGGAGGAGCCTCATCTGACTCTATAGAATGTTCCAGATGTCCATGTCACTTGAACCTATTATCTTGCCTAGTATTCTCTTGATGCATCATGACTTATCATGATTATTTTATAGATCTGTTTTCCTAGCCAGATGGCAAGTTTGGTGGAACCAGGCTCTTCCTTTTTTTTTTTTTTCCCCTCACTGTTGTATGGTAAGAGGCCAACAGAAAGCCTTCCCAGGGGCAGCCAGCAAGAACACTGGATAAAGTTGGTGTCAGCTTGTCAACACAACCAAACTGCTAAACAGAACCCTGCCTCTCCTCCAGAGGTTGAGAAACGCAGAAGACACTCGATGGGAATCAAAAACTTGTCCTTTTTATGCATGATTTTCACTTCCTTCCCTTCTGAAATTAACCTGAGGTAATGACGCTAGACAACATTTTTCTTGAGCAGTCAGATCAGGCAAGGCGGTGTGTACCCATAGCCCTAGCTCTCCATAGGCTGAAGCAGGACTCTCATGAATTTGAGATCCTGGGCTACAGAGTGAGTCCCAGGGCAGCCCGAACTGAGTTAGAACCAATTTTTTTTTAAGTTAAGTTGCATTCACATCAAAGAGAAAATGAAGTTTAAATTGTAGGGAAAATGTTGAGCTAAAGATAAAACCAAGATACATACTTTTTTTTTTTAAAGCATATTAAGAATATCTAGAGGGAAAAAAATGACCTTTTATTTTTGCAGCTCATCAGATAGAGTCCCATGGCCCCATGTGACTCCTGGAGAAACAACACTGCTCAAAGGAAGACTTTATTCTCCTCAAAAATTTAAATTACACTTCAAGGGACTTCTGCAACCCTACAAATGCAAAAAAAAAAAAAAAAAAAAAAAAAAAAAAAAAAAAGTAATTGGCATCATTTCTTAAGAGTTTGGCTCGACAACACAAAAATTCAAAACCGTGGAAATTCAAAGCAAAAGAACCCTGAGAAGCAGTATTTTCATGATCGCTTGATGAGGAAGCTCATTCAGCACCTTCTCATTTCATAAAGATAAACATGACTTCAATCCAGCATGATCCACACTCACTGTTGACAGCGCTTGATTATCTGTGACCACTTTCCCCACACCAGGGCTTGTTAGGAAACTAGCTGGGAGCCTGATGCAATTCAGAGAGAAAATAATACTACTCGATGAAAAAATCTTCAGAGATGGCAAAGGAGAAAAATCACCAAGAGGAGATACTGTTTTACCCACTGAATTGATGGTTTCTGAGATGCAGGAGATCAGAGCTTGGGACAGGAGCTATGGAAGTTCACAAAAGAAAGCAAGACGGGTTTGAAATCTAAGACAAATCACAAGATTTGTTTGTTAAGCCTGCTTGTGAAGAAAGCTGTTTTAGACATAATGTAATGCCAAGTCTCTTGTCTGGAATTTGAGGACGTTTCCCTTGCTTTTCTCAAATTAATATTTCAAGCAGGGATATGATTTGTTCATATTCAAGGGAATATGAAAGGTATTTACCATTTGGGATTAGATGTCAGAGCCATAAACTGAAATTACATTATTGATGAAGTTATTAGAAGATCTCAATATGAATTGGCACATCAAAGTTTACATAAAAAAAAAACCTCTCTTCTGTATCAGTGTTCAACCTAAGAATTATGACTTATATGAAGGGAAGGAAGTGGAAGAGAATAATAATAATAAAAGTGAACATAAAATGGGGACATACCATACAGGAGAGGAATCTAATCACCTAGCCATCTTATTTGTCTTATACGTTCTCTTTGTCATTCTTTTTATTTAATTTAAATGTAAATTTACACAGCAATTCAGGAACTTGACTCATTCAACAGAAATTCATATCTGTTCTGAATCTCCTTTGTTAACTTTGCTAAAAGTTTTCCTAGGAAAATGTTCAATTTCTATCTGGTTTTTAGAATGTTTTTGTAGAGAGGTCTATAGGGTAGGCTCATTAAAAACAAAACAAAACATATATTTTAATGGGAGATGTACTAGAGGGAAGTCAAAATTCTTTTACTATCTCCCTGATAAACTCTTGCTTTTATTTCTATCTACTATAAATAGGCTTATTTTGGGTTTGTGGTTTAGTTTTTTGTTTATTTGTTTGTTTTTTGAGACAGGGCTTCTCTGTGTAGCTTTGGAGCCTGTCCTGGAACTTGCTCTGTAGACCAGGCTGACCTCGAACTCACAGAGATCTGCCTGCCTTTGCCTCTCCAGTGTTGGGGTAAAGGCATGCACCACCAATGCTCAGCAGTTGTGTTGTTAATTTTTATAGCTAGAAATTTATCTTATTTTTCTTATTCTTTTGATTTTTAAATTTTCTTTTTATTTGTTCTTTGTATCCTTCACATCATACATCTAGATTCCAATCATTTCCTGTATCCTTCCTCTGCCTTTGCAGCAACCCCTACCAGGAAAGAGAGAGAGAGAGAGAGAAGAAACACAAGAAAAGGGGGGGCGGTGCAGAGGAGAAATCTCTTCTTGGAAGCTGTAGTGTGACATAGTGAGTCACACAGTAAACCCCGTTGTCCCTGTATCTTTACTTGCAAGTGTTCATGGCAGAGCCATTGCTCTGGTTCGAGGCTCCTGGTTTCTGCCATGCCGCTGATGCTGGCCCTCACTGGGGCTCCTTTTGGTTATCCTGCTGTTGCCCTGTGTTGTGGAGATCTGCAGCTCTGTGGGTCTGTGTAGGACTGGTTCCTTCACATTCTTCAGCAGATCACAGATGGGGTGGATGTTGGGGAGGCCAGCTCAGAACCCTGGTTCTGGGCTGGGACAGTTGCAGGATTGGTTGGCCCACTGGGTCTCCCCTATGTGACCACCAGGGGCGCTCTCCAGCATTGCCTTGACTAGATCACCCTTTGTAGAGATAAGCAAGGAGAGGGGCCAGTTCTGCTTTCATGACCTCAGGGATAGATCTCCCACACCCACACCTTGTGCGTCAGCTCTACTGTGTTGCCCAGGTGTGTTGTAGAGGCCACTCTCCTGAGTACTGCACCAGAGGAGGGGGCTGGGCTAGCCCACCCACTCTTAGGACCTCAGTGCCAGCTCTCCTACCTGCCTTAGACATTGATGGGTGTGGGTGTGTGTGTGGGGGGGGGGAGAGGGCAGCATCTCTCTCCTGCCCATGCCACCACATGACAGGTGAATCAGCTCTTCCATGTTTACAATAACGTGACTGGCTTGCCCACACCTCTTCCAGTGGAGTTGGCTCTATTGTGCTGCCCATGCGAGGTGTAGGGCTTTCACTTCTGAGTGTTACAGCTGGTGGAGGGCAGGGGTAGCTCTCCCATCTGCCTCAGGCCTTGATGGGCAGCAGGGGCAGAGGTCTTTCCTTTGGTTTTAACGAACAATTTAAGACTTTGAGTATCCCTGTGATAACAAATTTAAATATGTGCCACAGACATTAATGTGTGTTTCCATGCTCACTCATCCTTTCAGATTCTGTTATCTAAGATGTATATTTCCTTTGTTCTTTATCACTGTTTGTGCAGTATTTGGCCATGTCGCTGGCAGTGGACCTGACCTTGGATGTGGGAAGTGCTTTTCCCTCCATATGGAATCAGCCCAGGAGTCTATTAACAGATGAGTGAGGAAACAAAACAAAACAAAAACCAATGCAGAACAACCATGGTCCATTCCCAAAATGAAATTTTACCACTATACAAAGAAGAATTGAATCATGTCGTTTGTAGGAAAATGATTGGAATTGGAGGTTATTATGTTAAGTGAAATTAGCTATCCAAAGAACAAAATGTATCATATATTTTCCTTTGTATGTAAAAACTAAAGACAACACCATTACCAAAACACAACAGGATGACCTGGACACAGAAGATGCCTTCTAGGACTGGGATAGGGCAAGCAGCAGATCACATTTAGAGGAGTAGATAGACAAAAACATACAAGTGCAGGTACAAAACCCATTATCTTACACAATATAATTGAATAGTAACAACAAATATTTAATTATGTTTTTTGACTTTAGTGTTTTATAATTTTAGAGGTATATCATATATTTAATATGTATACCATGAAGTTTTGATGTAAGTATATTTTATGTGATGGTTGCAACAGTCAAGCCATTAGCATGTGTACTATTTGACATAGTTATCAATTTTCATGTCACATGGTGAGAAAAACTAATATCTGCTCTAACAGATTTCAGTTCTAAAATATGTTACTCCTATCATGTTGTGCTGACTAGTTTTGTGTCAACTTGACACAGGCTAGAGTCATCAGAGAGGAGGAAGCCTTAACTGAGAAAATACCTCCATAAAATTTGCCTGTAGGCAAGCTAGGACATTTTCTTAATTAGTGATTGATGGGGAAGGGCCCATTGTGGTCAGGGCCACCCCTGGGCTGGTGGCCCTTGGTTTTATAAGAAAGCAGGCTGAGTAAGCCATTAGAGCAAGCCGGTATGCAGTACTTGCTTCTTGGCCTCTGAAATCAGCACCTGCCTCCAGGTCCTGTCCTGTTTGAGTTCCTATCTGGACTGCTTTCAATGATAAACAGTTATCTGAAGGTGTAAGCCAAATAATCTGTTTCTTTCCCCAAGTTGCTTTTGGTCTTGGCGTTTCATCATAGTAATACTAACCTAACTTGGACATGTTATATGATCATAATTAGATCTCAAGAACTTAATCTTAAGGGAAAGTTTTTATTCCTTGGCTAATATATCTCCATTTATTTTGTACTGATTTTATATTTCCAGAAAAGCTATAAACACAGCGCAGAGAATCTTCGTACATTCTTCAACCACTTTTGTCTGCTGTTAATATCTTACGTTATTATGTTACATCAGTGAAAGGTAAGAATCAATGTTGCTATGTTACTGTGGGTTATTCTTTGCTTTTTATTCAGATTTCTTCAGTTCTCCTTATTCAAGTTCTTCTTCTGTACCAGAACCCAATCCAGGTCACCACATTGCATTTCATTGCTCTATCTGCCCTCTGGTCTGTGACAGACTGTTGTATATACGTTTCTAAGATTCCAATGAAGAAGAGCCCTATCTGTAATTGCAGATTTGGCCGGGTTGTTATTAGAGGGTTTTAGTTTTCTATTTTGTGTAACTATTCTACCCCCCCCTTTGGCCTCACAGAGAATCACTGTTGTGTGTGTTCTTAGGAAGGAAATGTGTTCTTGTGCATGTGTATGAATTCTTAGGAAGGAAATGTGTTCTCTATTATGAGGGAATAATGTTCATGATAGCTGGGAAACTAGCATTGGACCAACTCAGACCCCCTGAACATGGGTCTCAGCTAGAAGGCCTGGGCAGTTTAAGGGACCTCTGACAGTGGAACCAGGGTGTATCCATGGTGCACAGAAGGACTTTGGGAACACATCCCCCATGGAGGGATACTCCCTTAGCATAGAGGCAGGAGGAAGGGCCTAGACCCTACTCCAAATGACTTGACAGATTTTGATGATCCAACCTGGAAAGGCATCACCCTCTCTGTGGAGTCTAAAACTGGAAGTAGAATTTGCTACTGTGTTAAACTTACTCCCAAAGATGAACATGTAGAAGAGAAGTTGGTGTATAGAACTGTTAATAGCCTGAAGGTGATTGACACCTGTGGACCGCAGTATCAAGACTGGCTCAGAAAGTGAAGGGTAAGGTTCAATTTGAAGATGAAGAAACTATTCATCTGGCAAGACAAGACAATTGAAATAACACAGTAATTTTGTATATTAGATGTCACATAGTCTCTTCGAGACACAGTGGTACATATCTACAACCCAGCAATCAGGAGCACAGTGAATTGTAGGGAGCAAAATACTGTCCCCAAATGACTCAAGCTATTTTTAGAAAAAGCATTAGATTAGATTATATAGAGTTTTACTTTTCAAAGACTAAAAAAGATCAGGATTTTAAAATTTTTACTTCAAAAAACAAACAACATCTTCTTCATATTTTAATTAAAGATAACACACATATCTTGATGAATTTTCTCTTTTTGTTATGCCTGACTGGACAGGGTAGACCATAATTATCAAGTTGGTGCTATAGCACATCTACGGCACATCCTAGAATGTGTGAAAGGGTGTGAGGCCTTGGGTTTAAACCCAGCAACTACAACTTAAAAAAACAGAACAAAAGATTTTCCTTGCTTTTGTTACTCCATGACATCTAAGAAAGCCTTGTTTTCTTAAGAAGAGTTTGGTGCTGGAATAAGATTCACAATCCCACAGTAGCCTTCTTTAATTTGATTTCTGCAATGGAAGGCCACAGAGTTCAATAGCATTAATTTGGCAGATACATTTACATTGAAAAGGAGCAGCTGTTGATCCTACATTCCAAACAGCTGGACAAAACAGCCCTACAGACTACAGCTAGGATATCTGAATCTTCTTCGAATCCCCCAAGACAGCGCCCCTTACCAGCAGGAAGTAGTTTGGAAAGAACGACGCCCAAATTCCCAAATATTGTGTATAAATGTTTGTTTTCATTTAATTGGACTTTGTTATATAAAATTAAATAAATAAATATATATATATATAAAGAAAAGAAAAGGAGCAGCTGTGTCTGCTCCAGCGGGCTGCATAGATGGTGACAGGGAGAAGCCTGAATCCTGCCAATTTTGTGCAGAACTGTGGTCATTGGTGGCTTTGACTGAGAAGTGGCTCTCAAGGGTGTTGGTTTCTGAGTTGACAGATAGATGGGTTCAGCTAGATATTCCTGGACTTCCATGGGGGAACAAATTCCTCGAGACCTCTAGGATATCCTGGGTCTGACTCCGGAACCCACTTACAATATGTATTAAGAGTGCATTCTGATTAGGAGATGTAGGCTTCTCTGGGAGTTAGCAGAGTTGAAGAAGGTTAAGTTGAAAGATCAAAGCTACAACTTTCTGTTGTGATTGCAGCCTTATGTCCCATGATTTTCCCTTTTCCTTTCCCACCTTCATTTTCTGTTTTATTTGGGCTTCAGAACTATAGTTGTGTGTTGGTGACACATGCTCTGGAGGAAAGGTGTGGTGATGTCATCAAACAACTAAAGGTGTCAGAAGCAGCCACTAGAGGGACTAAACTCAAATCACCAAAGATAGACAGGCAACTGCCATTCAACTTTTTATACTATGTGCTACTTGAGTTGGGGCCTAAATCAACCTTCTCAAGAGTATCCCGTCCCCTTTCTGCTCCCCAGGGAGGGTGAGGCCTTCCATGGGGAGTCTTCAAAGTCTGTCATATCATTTGGAGCAGGGCCTAGGCCCTCTCCTATGTGTCCAGGCTGAGAGAGTATCCCTCTTTGTGGAATGGGCTCCCAATGTCCATTCGTACATTAGGGATAAATACTGATCCACTACCAGAGGCCCCATAGATTGCTCAGGTCTCCTAACTGACACTATATAGTTTGATTTATACCACTCAAAGGTCAGGGCATTCTTCAAGAAGTTTGGAAAGGCAGGTAGAAGACTCTATATATAACCCAAAGTATAAGAATGGTGACGTAAATTTCTATCATGAATACATCCTGTTTTTATGACACAGTGTTACATAAGAAAGAAAAAAAAACATGACAAATAATTCAAGTCACAAGCAACAAATACATTAAAATCTATTTGATTGTTAACTACAGACTGAATACAGTATCCCTTATCTAAGGAAACACATTTAAATGTTAGAGGATTTACTATTTCATAAGGAGGAGAAGAAGCAATATTTTGAACAAATGGAGACATGTTATATCAATTGCTAAGTCATCTGGTGCGGATAACAGTTGCTATAGCAATGCAGAAAAGGAATCCCAGCACAGTACATGCTAGCTTCTGTGTCAAACAGAATCTATCTCTGTGATTCCCACTGCTCTGAATTTCTCCAATTTCTGTATCTAATGTTGCCCCGTGGCTCAGTAATACAGCTATGGCTTTTGATTCATCTGCTCTACAACTGAGGCCTCCATTTCTTCTGGCTCAGGTTTAAGTCCCTATTGTTCCTTTCAAATCATAATCAATACCTACAGTAACTGCAGACTACAGACAGAAGAGAGAAATGTGGTGCTTTTTCTTATAAGGTATGCTGACACGGTTTCTAGAAACACCATTTATCATAAGAAGTTTCCTTTTCAATCTAAACACCATTCGAAGGAGACTGTGTGCTAGACTTTAATGCCACCAGCCCCACTTCTTAGCTGTGTGACATTAACAGTCTATGATCACCCATGTTTTCATCTCATTCTCCCTAATACAAAGACAATAATACCTTCTTCATGGACTTTCAATGGTATTCAATTGAGTCAATCTATAATACGAAGTATTTAGAAGAGTGGCTGGCACAAACAAAAACTTTAGGCTATCCCTGCTGAAGAAGCTTTAGTTACTGGGTATTTCTGGGATCCTTTCCTCATCATGAAACTTTGTATTTCCTCAGGGATGCTGGTTGTGGTCTGTTCTGGACAACCCTGACAGATGTTCTGGCAGATTAAATCATATGCTATTCTCCAGCACTTTTTATAAGCTTGACTCTTGGTTGCTGGCTTCCGGTACCAGTATTTCATTCACATTTGGGCAATACAGCTACCGTTTCATGCATTCAGTTGGACAAATATGGAAGGTAAATGAAGGTAAGTTTTGATGGAAACAAAAACCTAGCATGGACAACTCAGCATGTTTTCTGATACTATTTGAGCAGCTAATTAACGTAGCTTGATAATGAATTTTGTTATCAATTAACGTATTGCGTGTGTGTGTGTGATGGGATCTATCTTTATGACTAGGCTTGAGATGAATTCAACCTCAAACTTGAGATTCCCCCTGCTGCATCCTCCCAAGAGAGCTGGAACTGCAGGGATCTGCCACTAGGCCTAATCTTAAAAGGGCACAGTGAGAACTCAGAAATTTGTCATGCTTCCTTTACTTGGTTGCCATGGAGACAGATGAAAATAGCCATGAAAGATAAAAATGATAAAATGGTAGAAGGAGAAAATAAGTTTGACAGGAGCACAAGAGAGTTTCCTAATGGTCTCCATGGTTGATATAGTATGAATGTCCCCAACAGAACTCATGTTGAAATTAAAACCTCCTTTGACTTATTAAAAGGATTGGGTCACAAGGACAGAGCCTTCATAAATGGGTTCATTCATTCATGGATTAAGTAAGTTACTCCATTATTTTAAGAGTGGCTCTGCTATAAGATGGAGTTTGGCTCTATCCCTCAATGTGCCCACCCTATCTGATGTGATGGTCTACTTTACCAACAAGTGTGTACCAGATATGGCCTCTCAGTCAGTCTTGGCCTTCCCAGATGCCAACACTGTAAGAAAAAACTCCTTTTGTAAGTTGCCCCACCTTAGGCTTTCTGATCTATTATAGAAGCAGAAAATAAATCAGGACAATGGTTGCTCTTTGCCTTAAAAGAGATGCTTATTTATCACAACAGTGTTTGAATGAATATAAGAGAAATGAAGACCACCTTCCTTCTAAATGACAATTTTATATTTTATTGAGTAAAATTCATAAATGTTTTCTAGACTCTCAGGTGGCACATTTTATGATGTTGCCTATTGCATAGTTACTGTGATTGCTGTTTTAAATTGTTAATTTGGCTTCTTTTAAATGTGCATTGCTTTATTTGCCTCCTAGAGAGAAAAACATAGATTTTCTCTTTGGGTTTAGGTGTTTTCTATAATTTAGGAAATGCCTTGCTTAATACAGATGTTTGTCAGAAAAAGCCAGAAGGCCATCTGGACTTCCGAAAGTGTACTTCATTGTAAGACTGGATCAGAAGTCACAGGATTCAGAAATGCACTTCATGTTGGAAAATAATGATCTTAATGTTAACATGTCTTCATTAACTTTGCTTCTCAGCTTCAAACAAACTATATGTCAGATTGGCTGGATGTGATGCCAAAGCTCAAACAGTCAAGCATACCTTCCTGTGACTCATTTCCTTCAGTTCCTGACTCATAGTTCCCCTTTGTTCATGCGGATCTACGCAAAATGTGTCAAGATGAACTTGAAGAGCCCTGTGTCCTTTTGCAAGGAGGTAGGCAAGCACGAGTGACACTTCCATTGTCTCTGGGATATGTGTTGCTTTTGATGGGCAGCATTGTGAGAGGCGGCTGAATGCCTCCCACAGGGCTCAAGTCTCTTTCTTATTTTCCATTCTTCAAGCATACGGTTCATCACAGTCTTCCTGTCTCCAGGATGACAACGTTAACCTTGTTTCTGGAACCAATTGGAAGATCCTCTACATGAGAAACTGCTAAAACTGAGCCAACTATCTCCTCCCTTTCAGTGTTCCCTTTCCACGAGTCACCTGCCCACTTCCGAGATTCAGTTTTCAGCTCCGGTGTTACTTTTTTTTACATCCTGATGTCCGTCCGCCAGGTTAGTTGCTGAGGCAGACTAATAGAGCCATTCCTCAGGGAACATGGCGGCTGAACTGAAAACAAAGAGCTGATGTCTCAGGAGAACCAACTTGGACTCACTCTTGTGATCAGAATATATGAAAGGATATATGCAAATTTTATTGCCCCGTCTCAACCCAACTTCCTCTATTTGAGAAAAAAAAAAAAAAAAAAAAAAAAAAAAAAAAACCTTAGAGGAAATTGGGTGGAAAGGCCAGGAAACAATAAAAACCTTGAAAGAGCTCTGTGCATTTGGAGATCTTAAACGAAGCCAGCTCTGGGGGCTGGAAGAAGGCCCACTGAGTAGAGCCTGCTGTGTAAGCTTGAGGATTCAAGTTTGGAATCTTCCCACCTACAGGAAAGTTGGTGAGACAGTATGCACTTGTAACCTCACTGGTGACAGGTTGGTGATGGTGGAGAGGATGTATAGAGACAGGCAGATCCTGGTTACTCAGTGGCCAGCCACTGTAGCCCAAATGTAAGCTCAAAAACCAAGTGTAACTCAAAAACAGAAGTGGAGGCCAATAACAAAATGCATCTGAAGTTGACCTCTGACCTCCCACATGTATGCACAACTGAGAACCAAAACAGATATAGTTAAAAAAAAAAAAAAAAAAAGAAGCCAACTCTACATTGGGATATATTCTCTAACAGTGATTGTACTTGTTTGTAATGAACAGTGTACCCTCTTTAACTAGAATGAATTGTAATCTGAAGAAGTAAGACCAGAGAAAAGATAGCGCCTTAGATTCAAGATGATATTCATCTTGGCTTGTTCCATGAGTCAACACAAAAACAGTTTGAAGGCAATCTGCCGTAGTTTCTCCTGCAGGGGACTGATGGATTTATTTAGTGAGCACTTAAACCCTGGACTGACAATTAGAAGCATAGCAGGGGACGATGAAGTCATACTGTTGGTCTTGAGCATATTCTGCCAACATAGCTGCTTTTTGACAGCATTGTAATAAATAGTGATGTGTCAATAGAAAGCAGTCTGAGAACATGCTAGGAAAAAAAAAAAAAGATAAGACTACAAAACAAAGAAGACATTCACAGAGGTGAGAGACATATCTTACCAACACAGGAAATGGATCTGTAGCCCACCCAACCCTGCCCCAAGGATTGCTTCCATAGAAACTTGTATTTAACTGTGCCTTAAATGGTGATATGCATATAGGAAGAAGGTCATCCAATGCCAGCATCAGATATCACGGACATAGTGAAAGTGGTGAAAAAAGTATGTTCTCTCTCAGAATTGCTCCTAGAAGATTCTCCATCAAAGAGAATGTCTCTGCTGGTCCAGGTGTACGCTGTGTTATGACCTTGGCAGTGAATTCCTGTATCTTGCTGTGAATATGTCCTTGCCTTTGTAAAATGGTTTCCCCCCCTTGCGATGACTCAAAGCAATCTTTTCGCTTCTCCTTAGTGATCCTAAAACTGATGAGAACCTAGTTTGTTCTAAATCCCAGAGGCCAGATCACAGTGTTCTTTAAACTGAGTCATAAATGAAAGCTAAATGTATTACCTGGTCCTTAATGAAAAAGTGGGTGTGAGATCTCTCTGGAGTTCATATGATTCACAAGACAGAAATGAAAAGGGCTCTCAGAACAGCATCAAAGCGATCAATTCTGCCTTTTCTTGGTAATTACAAAACCCCAATCCTATTCGTGCTGGTACAGTCAATGAAAGATTAGTGTCTATGGCAAACTATTTCATTTAAATGCATGGGCCAATAACTAGGATACATGAGCACTTTTCAACTTCAGGAATTATTCTTTTCTTTTTGTAATAGTGTTTTGGAACATGCTACAATCTGAAAAATATCTAGGGTCTTAAAGTACTTGTGGGTAGTGATGACAGGTGACTACCCTGCTGTTAGCATCTGGGAGCCTGAGAGAAGAAAATGCTGGAAAATGTTATCAAGCCATGCTATATCTCAGATAGACAGTGAGAAAATGTTAGGTCTGTGAATTTATAATTAAAATCAATTGAGTCCTCTGAGACCTTGAGTAAACACATTCCTTCCATTTGATACAATGCTACTGCTTCATGTTGCTATTCTCCAATAATGTTAACTTGCACTTCCAGTCTAAAAATGTCCCAAAAGGCAGTGGGATTCAACTTACAATAAAACTCCAGAATAAGAAACGTACTAAGAATTTATTCTTCTCCTTTGAAGGGAACTTAAGGTTGTGAAGAAAAATGAAGTCAATGATAGACATAGGATTTTTATGCACAACAACACTGTCTTTGCTTGTCACATTGTTCAGGAAGTGTTTGAATGTGTCTAAAATATGTCATTTCCTTTAAGAACTGCTTGTTCTTTGTAGAAATTCAGTTTGCAGCCAGAAGCCATATGTGGATAAAATAGTGTGACTTGATACAGAAACATGAGACCACGAGGCCATTCCTGCCTTATGCCAAGTAAGTGTTGGTGTTAAGTAGAAACCACTTATGTTAAATAGAAATATCCGAGGAAAACCAAGGAAGGAACTCACATTTTCTTTTTTGTTTAGTTACAAATTCTATTAAAATTAATTAGGAAAGATAAAAACCTCACTAAACACTGAAGAGCAGACTGAGGAATGGCTTAACCATTGCCTGACTGAACTATAGAACTATAGAGAGTTGTTTCCTTTTTTTTTTTTTCTAATAAAGAGTTATGAACTTTGGGTGCTCACACCCACATGTGTTTGAGTCCTGTCCTGATCTATTGAAATGGTATTTCTGGATTAGAGTATGGTATTTGCAACCTGTAAGCTCCAGGACCTAATCAGAAGGGCAGGTTGGGTTAAAAATGGATGCTTAGAACTGTGGGGGTAGATGGAGGCTGAGATCCATGACTCCTCTTTCCTGTCTTCTTTCTTAGAATGTTCAGGGCTATGCTTTTAGTTATTAGGTTTCCTTGTGCAAAGGCTTAAGAATAAAAGGGCTCATAGTTTCCCCATTCCCTCTCCCATGCTTCTCTCCTTGTCTTGGAGAAGACAGAAAGTGTGCATGTTCTCTGGAGAAAGGACAGAGCACTGTAGAGAGGGAAGGACTCAAGGGACCTTGATGGTGTGTCCACATGACGAGCTGAAGAATATTTTAGAATGGTTAGGATGACATAGGAGAGGAAGAAGTAGAATCAAAGATTCCAGATAGAAGATAAGGGCACAAATGTTGTTGTATTAACTCTGTAGTGTGGTTCCACTGAGGAATGGGCTATGGGAGGCGAGATACTTTGACAGTTGGGAATGTTAAAAAACTGTGAGATTCTTAATGACCTCAGAGATCAGGGCTCTTTCCATCCATCCATATCAGCCATAGTGAGTTGGCCTCATGTTATCATGCTTGCCCCTCATAATCACAAGATGACAACACACACACTTTCAAAGCAGGGAGAGAAAGATGTTAAGGCAGGAGCAAGTATCTCCTGGAAGTCCTTTCTACAAAGAAGCTAAAGCCTTGCAGTCCTACTTTTCGTCTGACCCCTGTGAATTGCTGGCCAAATTATGTTAGATTGTCTTCATTAACTGAAACAGACTACCACTGTACATGGAGTTTTTTGTTTGTTTGTTTTTGTTTTTTGTTTTGTTTTGTCACCAGAGCAGATGGTAGGAAAGGAGAAAGGAAATGCAGTTGGGTAAGCAAACAGCTATAGAGGTGTGCAATGGCTCATTACCACTTCATGGAGCTTGCTCTTTAATAATAAAAAGCAAAACCCAGAAGTGAATGTCTTATAACTAATGTCTGTTTATGCCGAGACTTTTAAAATGTCAGCAAAAGAGCTAGGAAGATGTGAGTTCAAGCAAAGTGTACATCATGCACACCGCTGGCTTAGCTCTATGGTGATGCACTGCAGGGCACCAGGTACAGACATGCTTTGGGTGTTGCTAGTTGTAGTTTCTTGTCAGGAAAACAATGGCAAAGTGATGGCATGTAAAGAAACTAAAGGAAGCGATTAAAATCCTATCCCACAAATATCGATGAGACACCATTTGTGTGCAAGTCCATGCTCATGGTTAGAGCACAGTGATCAGAAAGAAAGGAAAAACAAATAGAAAATGGTTCTACTTTCAGGGGAGAAAAATTATGTGGTGAGCAAGCAGGAAGCATGTTTTATAAGTCAAGTGGCATTAAAAAGCCACACCATTCACTGCAAATACACAGTGTAGAATTTATGTTCTGTGGGGATGATTTTGGATGAAACAGTGTTCTCAAATGGGAGAATAGAAGTGTACTATTATAGAGTCAATTGTGTTATCCGACCCTCCAACTCACAATAAAGTCCTAAACTTTGTGTCTTAGGCTGTGGACATCTTTGGGAGTGAGATAAATACTTGATGATGTAATAGGCTAAGATAACGTTACACTGGGGTGTGGTGGGCTCCTAATGTAATGTAAGTGGTGCCCTGTAAAAAGGGAAACTTTAAGGACACAGACATGGAGCACCCTTTGTGAACAGGAAAGCAGGGATCGGAGATGTAGTTTCAAGCTGAGGAGTGCTAAAGTTCCCAGCAAAGCCTTGGAATGTATTGAGTGGCATTCACACACTCTCTCACTTGTCACTGCTGTGCTAGAATGCTATATGCATGGGTATCATTTTGGCCATCAACAATTAGGAAGAGAGCTATGTGGGAGCAGCATGGATTAAGCCATGGAGGTCAAAGCATGTTCTGGTTGCAGGTACCAGGTTGCTATGACCTTGAGGATTGGGGTGGGGAAGTTCAGCCAGGAAAGTACTTTTCAGAATATTGTGGAAACCCTTCAATTAGGTTAGGGTTCATCTTATATTTTTGAGTTAGGAAACATTGAGGAACTGGGGAGGCCATCTGCTGGAGGGTGGGATGTCTAACCCTACAGTCCTGACCACCACAATTTCAGAGTTCAGTAGGCTGAGGCAGAAGGATAGTAAGTTTGAGGGCAAAATGAGCTATGTAGTGAAATCCTGTCTCACTAAGAAGTTGGGACCTCAATTAATTTTGGCTACACAAAACATTTTTTGAGGGAATATGTGAGGAAATATTTCTGGGACCTGGTGTGAGAAAATGGGCATCCCCGCATTAACCTATGAGCGAAGGACCCTGATTTATTCCTAATTCTGCTGATCACTGCTGTCCCGACAACTCACCTTCAGCAAGAGTGCTGTACTGTTTTTGCAGCAGTAATCTTTTTTTCCACTGTTAAAAATAGATCCTTTTCTTGTATAATATAACCTGATTCTAGTTTCCCCTCCTTTTACTCCCTCCAGCGCTTCCCCACCTCCCCTCCCCTTTGGATCCAGTCCCTCTGTCTGTCATCAGGAAAGAACAGGCTTCTAAGATATAACAACCAAACAAGACAAAATACAACATAGAAAAACACGAAGCAAAAGTTTTCATGTCAAAGTTGTACAAGGCAATGCAACAGAAGGAAAGAGTCCAAAGAGCAAGCACAAGAGTCAGAGACTCGTTCCCGCACTCACAAGTCCCATAAGAATACTTAGCTCATAAGCACTGGTCTGAGTTCCCAGAGTCCAGTCAAAGAGAGGGAGGAGTGATAATATGAGCAAAGGAGTCAAGACCATTTTGGGGACATCCACAGAAACAGCTGATCTGAGCTAGTGGGAGCTCACTGACTCTGGACTGACATCTGGTGAACCTAACTGGGCCTTCTGGATGTGGGTGACAGTTATGTGTCTTGGGAAGTCTGTGAGGCCACTGGCAGTGGGACCAGGATTTATGCCTAATGCTTGAACTGGCTTTTTGCAGCCCATTTTCTTTGGAGGGATACCTTGCTCAGCCTAGTTATAGAGGTGAGGGTCTTGGTCCTGCCTCAAAGAGATGTGCCAGTCTTTGTTGTCTCCCCATGGGAAGCCTTATTCTCTCTGAGTAGATAGGGTAGGGCGGGGACATCGTGAGGAGGGGAGGAAGTGGGAACTGGGATTGGTATATCAAATGAGAAAAGACTGTTTTAAAAGAACAAAAGATGAAAAAAAATACTTCGCGAAAGTTATAATATGTACACAAAGGTCCTGATGCTGGCCCGGTAGGCCCTGTGCTTACTGATTCCATCTTTGTGAGCTCATATGCACCTTTGCTGAGTTGATTCAGTGGTCCTTGTTCCCAAGCATATTCATCACAGGCTCACTGCCTTTTGACTGCACTGAAACCTAGCTTCTTTTGTATGGTTGGTAGCTGAACAGAAAAATTGGCCATTACAGAAGTTTAAAAGGGCCATTATCATGTGAAGCACTGAGTGGAACTTTTTTTGTCTTAGTATATCTCATTAGTTACTGTTTCCCTGCTGGATAAAACCAGGATAACAATACAGCAGGGTGTGGATGCCTTAAGTCAGTCAAGAGGTTTGTCATGAGGAACTGGCTCATGTTATTAGGGAAACCAAGGAACCTGTCATCTGAAATCAGGTAATCTACGAAAACTTGGCAGTTCTAGGCCAAGTCCAAAGGTCAGGAGCCAGGCAACACTAATGATGCTGAGGTGAAAAGCTGGGCAGTCTAAGGGGCCTCTGACAATGGAACCAGGATGTATCCCTGGTGCACGAAAGGACCTTGTGGACACATCCCCCATGGAGGGATACTCCCTTAACCTAGAGGTAGGAGGGAGGGCCTATAGGCCCTACCCCAAATGACTTGACAAGATGTCCCTCATGGAAGGCCTCACCCTCCCTGGGGAGTGGATGGGGGACATGGGAGGATGGGAGGGACAGGGAACTGGGATCGATACGTAAAATAAGAAAAAAAAATTGAATAAAAAACAAACAAACAAACAAACAAAAAAAAAACCCTGTTTCTTTGGTTCTAAACTCTGTGTTCTTTCTGTCTTCCACTCTGCCTGTGTAATTGCTGCTGGTCCACTACACTAAATGAGCTTCGTGTTTCACTGTGTTTATTTTATCGTTACTTATCTCTCCTGGCACCAATCACAGCTTCATCTTTCCATGCAAACTCCTCATCCATGGCAGACAGGACAAGACTCAAGTGAACTTTCAAGCTGTAGAGAAGAGCGGTGGCAAGCACTGCTGTGGGAAGCAAGCCTGGGTGAGAGGGACCTGCAGCTTATGTGCCAAGGCAGCACTGATGGATCTGGGATGAACAGACTGCTCTCCAGAGAGGCCAGGGTCCCAGGGAGGCAGCACTACACAGTCAGCAGACTGCATGCTGCTGTAGACAGCGTTGCTTTGAAAGAGACTCCAGGAAGGCTTTCTTTTCTGGCCTCCTGAGATCTCATCTCCAAGTTCCCTAGTAGCACATTAGGGTCGGGAAATGCAAACAACAGGGTACCTGGCTAAATGTGAAAGTTAACATCTGGCAAGAGGTGTGTTCCTGCCAGGCATTCTTTCTGTTTACCTGGACAAATGTTATTTATAGCTGGAGATTCTCTCTGTGTTTGGTATCCTTGCAGATGGCTAATTGCTGAAAGGGTGGCATTCATGGTGACCAAAGTTCACAGGAAAGCTGTACTCAGGCCATTCCCTGATTCATAAACAAAATCTATACCATTGACTGAAACCTGTATCTATCAGGAAAAGCAAGGTCACATTGCAGTAACAAATATCCTCATAGTATTAGTGGTTGCTACAATATTAATGTGCCTCTTACTCTCACTTAGCCTAAATACAGGAAAGCTCCTGCCTTCCAGCACTAGAAAAAACAAACAAACAAACAAACAAACAAACCAAAACAAAACAACAAAAACTCCAAAACACAAAAAACATCCTAAGTTAGGTAACCCAAAACCAGAAAGACAAATATAGTATGTACTCACTCGTAAGTGGATACCAGAAATAAAGCAAACCCAGCCTACAATCCATAACCCCAGAGAAGCTAGAACCCTTTTCCAGAAACAGATGGAAGCAGATGCAGAAATCCACTACTAACCAAATCAAAGTGAGGGAGGAACAAAAATATGAACAAAGGAGTCAAGATCTTGATAGGGAAACCCACAGAATCAGCTGACCCACTAACTCAGGTCTGACAAATGGGGACTCTGCATAATACCTAACTTAGACTCCCTTAATATAGGTGACAGTGGTGTGACTGGGACAGTATATGAGGCCACTGGCAGTGGGTCCAAGACCTAACTCTAATGCACAAATTGACTTAGAGGAGGCCATTCCATCTGGAGAGATACCTTGCTCAGCCTAGACACAGGAGTGTGGGGGTGGAGAGGTGTCTTGGTCCTGTCTCAACTAGATAATGGGGCAGACTTAGTAGACTTCCTATGGAAGGCCTTACCCTCTCTGTGGAGCAGATGGGAGGGGGAGGGAGTGGAGAGAGTAGGAAGAAAGGAGGGGGGAGGAACTAGGATTGGATGTAAAAAAAAAAAAAAATTAATAATAAAAAAAGAAAGCTTCTGCCTTCCTTTGTAACCCTCCATGAGGCAAGAAACCAATCAGACATTAGCTGGCAGGCTCTTGATGTGCTTTACTGATAATAGGGGAATGCAAGGCACAACAACTGCCCCGGGAGGGCCTCCAGGCAGAGCAACCTTTCTGCAAATGCAGCTGACCAATCAACTCAGGACGGGTTCCCCAGCCGGGAGGTGCACCAATCCTGACGCTGTTGCAGTGCAACTAGCAGCCGCCCAGACACTCCCCCTGCTCTAACCCCAACACAAGCTCTGCCCCACTACTGCTAGGGGCCCCTCCTACTCCACCCGCTGTGTTGAACAGACAGAGGACCCGAGTTATCTTGTAAATTAAAAAGACTGTTTGCTTTTGCCTCCGATCTGGTGTCTTGGTGGTGTTGGGGTTTCAGAGTCTGGGCACAACCCAGCCTTTTCTGAATTTTGTTTTTAAGTGTGTATTCACTGATGTTATCTCACTATTCTTAGGCTAAAGGAACATATAAATCTCACTATTCTAACAAGTGGACCATCAACCAAGACAAGATAACACGATTAGAAACCTAATTTAAGATCATCTTGACAGCATTGCCCAAGTCAGAATCTCCCTGTGTAGCTCATGGAAGTGCAGATTACAGAGTTCCTTTGGGTAGGGCTGGGGTGATTCCTGTTCTGCTGAAACATAGGGGCATGTGGGGAAGCAGCCAGCTGGATCTTCAGCTCCATTAGTGGGACTATTTTCAGTAATCTCTGCTGTCAGTTAGAAGCCTCTTGTAGGGCAAGGTTGACCCTGTAATGTTGTGAATGCCTCTGCCCAGAGAGAATGGCTGAACTTGAAGGTTGAATTTGAAAGCATCATGGAACTTCTTAGCACAGCCCATCTACTGTGTTAGCTGTGTCACTGTCTATAGCACACTCAAATCTATATCTCTGCCAAGGCAATTAGCTTAATTAGTGTAGTCATGAATAATATTAACCTTCAAAATATCATTATAGAGTCTGAAATGCCAGCTTACTTCTGTTCCTTGACTTAATTTGTCATTTGGTATTAAGATGGAAGTGGGTAACTTTATAACTCAAAACCACTGTTCAATTAGGTCGTGTAGGGGACTGAAAATAAGTCAGGCTAATGGTGTGAGGACAAAAGAATCTGATAGATTGTTTAAATGCTTCCTCTTTTAATATGGCTGTTTCAGTACTGTGACAAGATGGCTGAAACTGAGCCCAAAGGCTTTGATCTTTGGCTGAAATGCTCTTTGATGGTTGTAGGTTTGTTGGTCCGGGATTGGTTTATAGTCAGTCACTTTCTTAGCATATATGCTGCCGAAATGAACACTCATTTTTTTTTCTTCTTCTTCTCAGGCCAGTGCTCTCAAATTGGCTTTCCATCAGTTTTTAAATGTGGGACTTGCCAGGATTCGCTAGGCAGGCCTGTAATCCCAGTTATCCAGGAGCCTGAGGCAGCATAGGATGACAAGTTTAAGGCCTGTTCAGGTTACAGAGAAAGTTTGAATCATGTCTGGGCATTTAGGTGAGATTCTATCTCAAAATAAAAACTAAAAAGAGGGCTACAGGAGCATCTCATCACTGGAACACGTCCCTTTGTGTCTGAGGTCCAGGGTTCCATCCCCACCACTGCACACAACAGTAGGATTTTAAAAATGATACAAGGTTCCCCATCTATCCTGGGATTCTAGCCAGCATTTTAATTCACTCCCTGAATCTGTTTGCTTGAGACACTGTCTCGCTATATAGTTGGCACTGGCCTGGAATGCATCCCATAGCCTAGATTGACCTTGAATTGATAAATTCCAGAGAGTGTGTATGTTTCTTTCAAGACCCCTTTTCTTTTTTTTTTTTTTCAGTTTTTTTTAATTTTATTTAATTTTATATAACAGTCCAATTAAATGAAAACAAACATTTATACACAATATTTGGGAATTTGGGCGTCGTTCTTTCCAAACTACTTCCTGCTGGTAAGGGGCGCTGTCTTGGGGGATTCGAAGAAGATTCAGATATCCTGGCTGTAGTCAAGACCCCTTTTCTAAAGGAAGTGCTTTAGTCTTTACCCACTGCTTACCACCTACTGATGGGAGATGTCATTCTGTATATATGTTTTTCATACTGGTTAATAATAAAGCACTGTTGGCCAATAGGAAAGCAAGATAGGCGGGACTAGGAGACAAGGAGGAAATAGGAAATAGTAAGGAGGAGTCTGGAGAGAGCTGGACGCCAGCCGCCTCCCCAGTAAGAGAAGGCCATGTGAAAATACATAGATCAGTAGAAATGGGTTAATACTTAAGACAAAACTAGCCAATAAGAAACTAGTACCTGGCCAACAGTATTATATCAAATACAGAGTATCTGTGTATTATTTGGGGCTGGCGCGGCAGCAGGACCAGACCGGGCGGCGGGTAGAAAAACCGTACTCCTTACAAATGGCGCCCACGTGGCTAATAAGGATCAGGATAAACAAATAGGCCGAATAGATGTTTATTCAGGGAGAAATAACTTACAACCTAGACAGATGAACACCAGGAAATTCAACCCGATCCTCTCCTGTCCGAGTCACGCCAGAAAGAGAGCGCCTTTCCTGGCCCCCTCCGACCTCCTTCCACAGGTCACTCCGCCCATGGCTCCACCCCCCAATGGGCGTGGTCAGTGCCACAGAACTATCTCACTACAACCTACTTCAAAGATAAGGTATCTTATATAGGGTTTCTATTGGTGTGATAAGACACCATGACCACAGAAACTCTCATAATGTAAGCATATAGTTGGCTTGGTTTGCTTACAATTTCAGAAGTTCAGTCAGGCAGATGTGCTGGCTACATCTTGACTTGCAGGTAACAGGAAGTCGACTGAGACATTGGGTGGTATCCTGAGCATAGGAAACCTCAAAGCCCGCCCCCACAGTGACATACTTCCTCCAACAAGGCTGTATTCAGTCCAACAAAGCCACACCTCCTTATAGTGTCACTCCCTATGAGTTTATGAGGGCCAATTACATTCAAACTGTCTTATAATGATTCCCAAAGGGTTTCTGAAAACACTCTTGCAGGTCTTGAGATGTTTTCCCAAACACTTTGGATTAGCAGTTCATTGGTCTTCAACAAACCTCATCAAAGTAGAGGTTACAGTGTTTTAATTATGCATTTGGTATCTGTAAAACTCCACCTTTGATTTTCCAGGGTGGTAAACAGTTCTGACCCAACATGTACTACCCAGTTCTTCCTCTAAACTTAAAAGAGTTAATGCACTTCTGTGTACAACAAACAGATTAATGGAGGAAAACTCTAGAAACTTCCACCCAAAAGCTTTAGACCTCACTCGGTGACATAAATAGTGGAGTAGGACTTCCAACAAGGGGATCTGCCCTGCCAACCACTGTAGCTTTGCGCTTTTATCTGAGGCTCATCAGAAAACCTCTGGTGTCTGTCTTTCTGATATGTTTCCATATTAGAGAGATGAAACAATGATAGTTTCTTATGGAGGAAATCAGAGGCAATTCACACTTGTAATTTCTGACACCTTTGGAGGGAAACTAGAGAAGGTGCTTGAAACACCTGAATATTTCAGAGGCATTGCCAGTTACTTCCTGTGATGTGATTTATATGTTTCTCAACTTTATGAAAGTCCTTGTAGACTTGCTGGATATATACAATATAGATACAGTTAATATGATAGCAAAGTAAAATGTGTAGCACAGAAAATAATGTAACATAACATGGCATCATCTTGTATTAGACGGACTTTTATATTGGAAGCCAATTATACATTTTATAGTAATCATCCTGTTTTATCATAGTATGTATTTAGTTTAGCATTTATATTATATAGAGACAGTATGTAATGGTGTTATCATTTTATCATTGTTTCTGGTACTTTAAGAACGTGATTAGCTCCATGGCAAATGCACACAGCTGGATACTGAGATTCTCTTCATGTTTCTGAAACAGTTTACACTTGACAATAACGTTTCTCTATTATTATTCATTTCTATGTCCTATGTCCTCCTGGTAGGACAGTTGTAGTGTACAAGGAGATTTTTTTTTTTTTGAGACAATTTCTTTGTGTAGCTCTGTCTGTCCTGGAACTAGCTCTGTAGACCAGGCTGGCCTTGAATTCACAGAGATCTGCCTTCCTCTGCCTCCTGGGTGCTAGGATTAAAGTCATGCATCACCACTACCTGGCTATTTTAATATTCTTATTGAGACAAACAATGATCATTTGTCACAAATTCTTTCAATGACAAGAAAATATGGTGGCCTCGGAACAATTTCTTCTGGTCTCTAGATATTTAGCCCTGTGGAATCCTCTCTCATCTGGCATGGCTCATATATGTTTGCACATTTAAACTCCTGTATATATAATTAAGAAAAAAATCTGCCCTGGTTCTGCTAATATTTATAACAATGATCAGGAAAGAGGAATGGTAAGTTAGATGATGGCACACCCCTGAGATCCCTGAGTTTTGCAGGCTGACTCTGGAGGTTGATGATATTGAGATCAGTCTGAACTACATAGTGAGACCATGCGCTAGAAAGCAACAAAGCAAAGCAAAAGAAGAAAATGACATCTACTCAGTGTTTGTTGAGTCCAGGCACTGGGTTGAGGACATACTCTGTGTCCCTAATCCAGCTTTAGAGTAGGTGTTGGAGGAACTGAGCCTTGGGGGATTTAAGGGACTTGACCAGGGCTTTATCTAACCTGGCTGCTTCTATAGTTTACCATTTTGCACTTCTGAACAAAAAAATATAGCTCATTGATTTTTTAAATAAAAATAATAAATGAAACAATGATATAGGGAAAAACAACCTCTGCCTTAGTGTTCAATAACTACCTTAATATTTTTATATAGATTTTTTAAAAAAGAAAAGCCTTCACATACTTACAAAATACAATATGACAAAATATAATAGTCATATAATTATCAGAATGCACGTAAAAGTTATAAGAATATAATGTACCAATATGCTTAAAGTATGCATTTGATTTTAATAAAAGCACATAAAATAGCTCTTGCCTTCTGAGCATAATTCATTATCCACACCTTTCTTTTTCTAATAATAGAGCTCTGTGTTTGAGCTTATCTCTATATTACTCATGGTAATGGGTATATATTTATTCTAATGGGAGGCTTAGAATTCCAATATATGAGTAAAATGACTCATTTCACCAGCTGCCAATTATTTAACACGTGTCCTCATATTTTCAGTCACAAAAGTTCCTTTGAGGAACCCAAGAGATGACTCAATAGTTAAAATCACTGGCTGCTTGCTCTTCCAGAGTGTTTGGGTTCCATTTTCAGCACCGACAAGTCAGCTCCCAACCATTTGTAATGACAGTTCCAGAGCCCCAATGCCATCATCTGGTCTCGAAAGCACCACAGACATACATGCAGGTAAAACACTCACATACATAAAATTTAAAAGTACTCTGAGAGACTTTTATGCATTAACAAAGGTAAATTATGCATTTACCTTTGTTAATGTGCCCTCTTATTTCATTAATAAAAACTGGAATTACAAGTCAGCATGTAAGACCATCCACATACTGTTAAATAGGCTTGTAAGCAAAGGCAACTCCACCAGGGAAAATTTCCAATGGAATTGTGTAAGAGGGCTATGTTTTCCTATCCCACCTTATAGTATACTTCTTCTTCTTTTTTTTTTTTGTAATTTTAGCCTATTTAATAAGCAAGAAGGGTCACCTTACTTTCACTTTTATTATGTTTATTATTGACTTGTCTTCAGTTATGAAATTTATACTCATATGTTTTGATCACTGTCTTGTCATTTTTTGCTTATTCACTATAAATATACTTTATATATATTAAAGATAGTAGTATGTAACTGTACAACTTGTTCCTTCATTATGTAAAATTGTACCTTATCTTTCAAATGTTGATTTTTGCTTTTACGAAATCATATTTCTTCATTCACAAACCCCAGTATATTTTATGGTAGCTTTTTAAATTAATTTTTTATTTAATATTTTTATTATGTTACATATATATCCCAGTTCCCTCTCCCTCCCATCCTTCCATGCTGCTACAGACCCCCCATCCCATCCTGCATCCATTCCCCAGGGAGGGTGAGGACTTCCATGAGGGATCATCAAAATCTGTCAAGTTCTTTGGGGTAGGGCCTAGCCCCCCCCCCCCATGTCTTTCAGCTAAGGGAGTATCCCTCCATGGGGAATGGGCTCCTGAAGTTCATTTGTGCACTAGGGATACATCCTGGTTCCATTGTCAGAGGTTCCGTAGACTGTCCAGGCCTCCTAACTGAGACCCACGTTCAGGGGGGTCTGGGTCAGTCCTATACTGGTTTCCCAGCTATCAGTCTGTGGTTCATGAGCTTCCCCTTGTTCAGGTCAGCTGTTTTTGAGGGTTTCTCAAGCCAGTTCTTGACCCCTTTGTTCATCACTCACTTCTCTCTTTCTGCAATTGGGTTCCAGGAGTTCAGCTCAATGTTTAGCTGTCTGCTTCTGCTTCTGTTGGCTACTGAGTGAAGGCTCTAGGATGGCATGTAGAGGAGTCATCAATCTCATTATCAGGGAAGGGCTTTTAAGGTAGCCTCTCCACTATTGCTTAGATTGTTAGTTGGGGTCATCCTTGTAGGTCTTTGGGCATTTCGCTAGTGCCAGATTTCTCTTTAAAGCTATAATGGCTCCCTCTATTATGGTATCTTTTTTTCTTGCTCTCTACTCTTTCTCTGCCTCAATCTTCCTCTTCTTCTGGTTCTCCTCTCCCCTCCTCTTCTACTCTTCTCTTTCTCCTAACTCCCTCTTTACTCCCCCCTTTATGGTAGTTTTATTGAGATTATTTGTGTACCATTGCAGTGGCTTTTTAGTGTATTCATGAAGTTGGATAAGTATTACCATCATGTAGCTTCCTAAGTGTTCATCACTCTCAAAGGAAACTCTACTGCTCAGCACCCACTCCCCATTTCTTTGTCCTCTGAATCCCTGGGGTTATTGACCTATTCTCTACCTTCATGAATTTTTCCTTTTTGGACACTTTACATAGATGAAATCATAAACATAAAATGTTTTGTCCCTTCTGGCTTTTTGATCTGGAGTCCTACTGTATAGCCTAAACCAGTCTTGATCTCAGTGCTGAGATTACTTGTGTGAGCCAGCACATCTGTCTTACATTTGTGTCACTTCACTAATCATGCTTGCAAGGTTGTTTACATTGCAAATAATTCCTTTGGATTGTAAAATGATATTCAAGTGTATAAATGTATCATGGTTGTTTTTGCACTTAGCAATTGATGTGCACATTAGTTGTTTGTATGCCATGATTGTGAATAATGCTGCTGGAAGCATCCTATATAGGTTTTGTTTGGGCATGTCTTACTTCTGTTTAGGTATACATCTTGGAAAGGAATGGCTAGGCTACATCACAACTCTACATTTATTGTGTAGAATTATCATTGAGAATTACCAACCCACTTTCCAAAATGGTAGAACGAATTTAAACTCTGCCAGTGTGGTGGTTTGAATGAGAATGGCTCCCATATAATCATATATTTGAGTGTTTGGACCACAGTTGGTTAAAGTTTGGAAAGATTTAGGAGGTGGGGCCTTGTTTCATTGTGGATAAGCTTTGAGGTTTTAAAAGCACAGGTAATTACCAGTTATCATTCTTTCTGTCTTTGTCTGTCTGTCTGTCTGTCTGTCTGTCTGTCTGCCTGCCTGTCTGTCTGCCTGTCTGCTTGTCTGCCTGCCTGCCTGCTTCCTGACTCTATCTTTCTCTTCCCTCCTTCTCCTCATGACCCCTACATACTTGGGATGCAAGCTTTCAGCTACTGCTCTATTACCATGCCTGCTGCCATGCTGCCTACCATCACAGTCACGGGCTCACCAGCTGGAGCTGTAAGCCCTAGTAAACTTTTCTTTTCTGAGTTGCTTTCATCATGGCGTCTCTTCACAGCAATAGAAAAGTAACGAAGACAACTAACATTGGTGAAGTTTCTAATTTCTCTGCCTCCTTCCAACACAGCATCTGTCCTTTAAAAAGTTCTAGCTATTCTAGTGGATGTGCAATGGTATTCACTGAGGCTTTAATTTGCATTTTCCTAATGACTATGTTGAATATCTTTTTATGAGCATTTCGAGCATCTGTATATTTTTAGAGAAATCTATTTTCAAGTTTTTTGCCCATTTTAAGCACACTGTTTGTCTTTTTATTGTTGTTTTGTTAAGGTTCTTTCTACATTCTGAATACTAGACTTTTAAGAGATATATAATTAAATTTTTCTTCTATTGTTTTGGTTGTCATTTTAACTTTCTTCTTGGTATTCTCTGAAGCAAATAAAAATTGAAATTATGTCTATCCTCATTCTTTTTTTTAGGATATGCCTTTTTTATCGTTTGAACCGAAAATATTGTGTAACTGATGTTTGCAAAGACTCGCCACTGTTTTCTCCTAGCAATTCAGCAATTTCTGCTGTAACCATTTCAAGCTAACCTTTAAATATGCCATAAAAGTCCAAATTCATTATTTTATAAATGGAGATCCAGTTATCCCAGCACCATTTGTTGTAAAGGCATTTATTTCCTTACTGAACTATATTGGCATGCAATACAGTGTCAAATCAAATGAACATACATTCATTTCTGGAATCTTTATTCCATTGGTCTTTGTGATTTGACATCAGGGAATGAGGTTTTTTGCTGTGTGCCCATCTTGCCCCAAACTCACAACACTTCTACTTCCCTAGTAGTGCCCACCTAATCTATGTCTATGTCTGTCCTAATGTCCTGAGTTCGGTTACGGAGACCCACATGGTAGAAGGAGAGAGAACCAACTTCTGCAGGTTGTCCTCCAACCTCCACATGCACACTGTGGCATACAAGCATTTGCACAACAGCACACACATGCACACATGAGCAAATGAACAAATGCACGTTAGGTTTGGCAGTGAGTAGCATTGCTTGTTAAGCCACTGTGATGACCACAGCAAGTCTTCTCAAAGTTACTGAGGATGCTGAAGAGCTTTTTACTTGTAGTTTGTGCCTATCATATAATTTGCCATATAAAATAGTAAAATAAAAACATTTAATGCCAATTTGTTATTTTTCTTCAAAAGAACAATAATAAACCTATGATTTGTCACCACTGCACTTTCAAATGAAAAATAGACAAACTAGAGGCTGGAGAGATGGCTCAATAGTTAAGTGCTTACTGTTCTTGTAAAGAATCAGAGTTCAGTTCCCAGAACCAAAATGGTGGCTCACAGCTTCTTGTAAGTTCAGTTCCAGGGCATCTGAGACCTTCTCTGTGTCCACCAGCAATGTAGGGACATAGTGCATATACACGCATGCATGCAAACCATCATATGCAGGAAATAAAAAAATAAATCCTAAAGGATAGCTAAATTTTCCCAGAGTGGCATTAATTTTCATCTTGAGGAGATGTGTATTTAATGACTTGCTTAATTTATGACTTCAATATTCACATATTTTATTCTACATTTAATTTGTGGTAATATATCACATCATGTAATATATGGAAAAATGAAGCACTCATGAAAGAACAAGTGTAAAGTGTAAAGGGAAAGATCCTATCTTAATGTGGTTATGAAAGTAGCTTTGAGCCTCCCAAGTATTTGAACAGCTCTTGGGATTTTCCGGGGAAGAGCTGGTATACAGGACAGTTGCTCAGATGACTGGTGAAGGAGCTGGATGTTTGGGTTTAAATTTAAGCTTATTTTACATTTTTGGCCCTAGTTTTGTAATTTGTAAAGTCAGAGATATGGTAGTGTGGATTAAAACCACAGGAATAAAAACAAAACAAAACAACAACAAAAACAAACAAACAAACAAAAAACCAAAATAGAGCCTTGGAAGACACACATAGTCTATAATAACCAACACTATCATTATTATCACCTCCTTTCTATACTGAAAATGAGGTCCTACACTGAGAATTGAATTATATTTCTACCTTTCAAAAACATTTTAAATTTAATTTATTTATTTAGTGTGTGTGTGTGTGTGTGTGTGTGTGTGTGTGTGTTGGTTTTGGATCAAAGAGTGAATTATATTATTTGCAAAATGGGAAGAATGTGGACCTAATTTCTGCCCACATTTCATTCACTTTAAGGAAATAGGCCCCCATTCCCACAAAACTAAAATGAGTGGTGACAGTATCTATAGTGCAGATGGAGAACCCTGAATGTAGGTAGAGACAAGTCATATTCACTGTTGTCAGATCTAAAGGAAACTCCAGTTGTCCAAACTCCAAAAGGTAGTCTAAATATCCAGAAATGAGTTCCATCTGGACTGTAGGAGGATTTCTGACTGTTAGATAGAAGGCAGAATTCCTTAGGAATCTGAAACTTGTTCTCATCTGCCCAAAGGAGTCATTTCCCTTACCTTTGACAGAGGACATGTGGCTCTCCATTGACAGATACCTGTGGCTGCATATCAAAGTGCATATTGGCTCCCTCAATCATACACTCTTGTAATGCATTTCGAAGCTCCCACAACAGTCTTCTGGCTCTTCCCTCTCCCCAGTGACTCATCCTTTTTATAACCAGGCTAATCTCTCTATTCTCTGCTCCTGCTATTCTCTCTTGCTCACACTTCCTTTTCCTTATTCTCTATCTCTCTGTTGCTTGCTTGTTCTTGATATGCTCTATTCTCTATCTCTTCCTATCTCTCTATCTCTACTATTTGACTCTCCCTGGCCCAGGACATGTCCAGCCTGATGGCATGTTTAGTTGGCTTCTCTTTCTCTCTACTCTCTCTCATTTCTATAAGAAAAACCTTTCCCTTAATCATATTAATGGAGTAACCATGTTGGCAGCGTGCCCCCCTCCCATTCAATTGTCATCTAAGGTCTCAGTCCAGACTTCAGTTTTTCATTTGGGGCTACACTTTCAAAACTTTAGCATAGTACCTTTTGCAGGACATCGAAAACCTTGAGTGAATTTGACATGCCTGGCTTTCTTCTCTGACTCATTCAATCACAGAGCAGCAATTAAAAGCTTTTTCCACCCTGGGAAACAAATTAGGAGCATTTTAGCAATTAGCCTCACAAGGTTGCTTACTTTGTAGATACCCTGTTGCAAAGAGTTAATACAGTAGCTGCTGCTTAAACATTCAGTGGTGGGTCTCACAACTGTTTAAGGCTCTTTGTTATTTCATGATCACATCAGATTTTCCTTATAGATTTTTTTTAAATATTCACACTGTTTTTAAAGAAGCTGAATTTCTTGTTTCATTGAAAATTTCAGATGATTAATTTAGCAGTAACTCTTTTATTTATTTATTTGTTTTAATTACACCATAGAATGCTGTCATGTCTCTGGACTGACGTGATAGGAGTAGACATTCTGAATCATAGCCTACTTATTTGCTAAAGTCACCCAATCCCCCCAGGTTCTCCATCCTCCTCTGTGATCTTAACCTAGTGGTGAGGAGAATGTGGGTCTTCATTGCCATTCTTTTACAATCTGAGTTGTGTAAAGTTGGCTTCATGACCAAAAAAGAGTTTTTGAGGTTGAACTATGATGTTCACACTGGAAAATTACAGTGGCCAGTTGAGGTCCACTCCTTCCCTCACACAAAACGAAATGGAAAGAAAATGAGGATAAAACCAAACCAAACCAAACCAAACCAAACCAAACCAAACCAACCAACCAACCAACCAACCAACCAAAACAAAGACTTTGATATCTGTCCTTGACCTTGAAAGGGAACATTAGGGGAAGTATGGTAAGAAAATAAGTTCTACATTGAATCTTGAAGAAAGCAAACAAAGTTTTCAAGTAACTTGGCCCATGTGACAAGTCAATGACTTATCCACCTTGCCACTGTGCCACCAATGAATGACTTATACACAGTGTCACCATGCCACTAAGCCAATGGCACAGTGTGTCTTTCTTCCTTGAAAGACATCTCATGAACTAAAGACCTCGGGTGGGACATCCTATTTTATTCATCTTCATCAGTTTATTTCCCTCCTCTGTCTAACCCTATAGTGGCAAGTTTTTGTCTATGTTCTTTACAATGCTTTACCCTCACACATTTTCCTGATTTTGCATGTTCTAACCTAGGTAAATATTTCCTGGTGTGTGGTATACACTAGAAAAAGGAGAGGGTAGGTGATGCTCTTGGAGCAGCGTGCAGGACCAGCTTTATTCCTATATTTATCTCCTTCCTCCTTGTGTCAAGTTTCACTCTTGCAAAACTACATTGTTCTTTTTTTTCATTTTATTTAAATTAGAAACAATCTTATTTTACATATCAATCCCATCCCTCCCATCCTCTCCCTCCCATCCTCCCATGCCCCTCACCGACCCCCCTCCCATCCCCCATCCACTCCCCAAGGAGGGTTATGTCTTCTCTGAGGGATCATTAAAGTCTGACACATCATTTGGGGCAGGGCCTATATCCCCCCTCTCCCTACCCTCCCCGTGTATCTAGGCTAAGAGAGTAATCCTCCATGGGGAATGTGCTGCCCGAAGTCCATTCATGCACTAGGGATAAATACTGGTTCCATTGCCAGAGGCCCGATAGACTGCCCAGGCCTCCTAGCTGACACCCACATTCAGGGGGCCTGGTTTGGCCCTATGTTGGTTCCCCAGCTGTCAGACTGGGGTCCATGAGCTTCCCCTTCTTCAGGTCAGCGTTTCTGTGGGTTTTCCCAGCCTGGTTTTGACCTTTGCTCATCACTCCTCCCTCTCTGCAACTGGATTCCAGGAGTTCAGCTTAATGTTTAGCTATGGGTGTCTGCTTCTGCTTCCAAAAGCTACTAGATGAAGGCTCTAGGATGGAATATAAGGTAGTCATCAATCTCATTATCATGGAAGGATATTTAAGGCAGCCTCTTCACTATTGCTTAGATTCTTAACTGGGGTTATCCTTCTAACCAAACAGGTGAAAGACCTGTGTGGTTCTTATTCTGCTTGTTTGACCACCTCCCATGTCTGCCTTCTGAGTACATCATGTCTCAGGAACTTCAGCATCTACCAAAGCCAGTTGCTAGCCTTTGATGATATTTTAAAAGGAGTTTTTTTCTTCTTCCATATTCTTTTGGAAAAAGTTTTTCCCCCTCTTGGTGGAGTTGTGCTGAACTAATTAATATCCATGTTGATTTTGTTTATTTTCTTTCTTTCTTTCTTTGTAAACTGTTTGAAATTTAAATAAAAAACAACCTTATTTTACATACCAATCCCATTTCCTTCTCTTGACCTTCCATGCCAGATCCGGAAAGAAAAAGATGGTATGTACTCACTCATAAGTACATATTAGACATAAAGCAAAGGCTAACCAGACTACAATACACAACCTCATGGAAGCCTTGGAGCAAGAGAGACAGACATGGACACCCAGAGAAGGGGAAAGGGACAAGATCTCCTGTGTAAATTGGGAGCAGGGGTGGGGGGAGGGGGAGGGAGCAGTTATTTGTTTTTTCTAATGCCTGACAACATAGGGAAGCCTCCCTTTGCTAATTAGATGTGGTCGGGGGCATTTTGCCATTGACTGGCTTGTCCAAGTACAGTTGCATATTGCATGGTGGAAGGGCTAGAGGGGCCACTGTCCCAAAGCTCCTCTGATGACAGTGAGCTTCTGATAATGAAAGAAAGCACTATTTCTCAGCTCCTGTTTTTCAAGTTGTTCTTTATCCCTTGCATCTCTGAGTCACCGGTTCTCCCCTGGGTGTGAAGGAAGAGGAGGATGGTTCACCTCTTTCAGAAGATTCTACAGAACTTTCTTAGTTTTGTAGTCAAATAAAACTGTTATCTCTCTCTCTGCCTGTTCCTCCCCCTCCCTCCCTCCCTCCCTCCCTCCCTCCCTCCCTCCCTCCCTCCATCTCTCCCTCTCTTCTTCTTTTCCTCTGTCTCTGACTCTCTCTCTTTCTCTGCCCCCTTCCTTGGCCTGGTCATATGTAGCCCAGGATGACTTCAAATACACTTATAGCCTAGAATTTTGGATCTTACTACCTCTACCTTCCACATGCTGAGATTATAGGCATGCAATACAAGGTTTATGTGGTCTAGGAATTAAACTCAGGACTGTGTGAATATTATATTAACACTGAACCAACTGAGCTACATTCTCAGTGTCCCATCAGAGTTTTTATAGCTGACACACAGAAGGATGAACTGAACAACATGACTTGTTTGAAGTGTCACAGTTTGAGTAAGATAAGCAAGTTATGGACATTGGAGACATGGCTCAGTAGTTAAGCATACATTTCTCTTGCAGAGGACCGGAAGCTGATTCCCAGAATTTGCATTGGCTTACAACTACCAGTAACTCCAGCAACAGGTGATCTGATACACTCCTGAATGACTTCTGTACACAAGCCCCCCCCCACACAAGTAATAAGTAAAATAATAAAAGAAAGTAGTTTGAAAAAAAATAAGCAAGTTGTGACCTTAAGAAAAATGCTGCCCCTCCCCCCTTTGTTTTGGCTTTTGTTTTTCTGGCAAGAACAATAGTGCTTACCATAATAGTATTGTTCAGCTACAACAGCTCCATCTATCTAAACAACCCTTTGGGGGGTTTACTAACAGTCTCCTGAAGTGTTAGGGAATTCCTCTTGTGAGATCATCTCTGTAAATCATACTCTTTTTGCAGAAAGTGGTTACAGCACATTGTATTAACCTTTCTTCAAGCTTTATACCTCATTCCAAACTAGATACCTTGAAATAATGGTAATACTAGCAATGGCAGAAATTTAATTAGATGAGTACTTGGAACAATATCGAATCATGTATATTTTCTTTAGGAGAATAGCTACAGTATTTATCCAATCTCAGATTGAGGTTTTAATGAAGATGCTGGAACAGTACAACTCTTGGCAGACATACTGAGATGGAATGAAGTCTATCCAGAGAGCCACTACCTTCATAGCTCATTGGAGAGATTGCTGAATGAGAATCTATCCTTCAGCTCTGTAACTACTACTTGCCCAACATGAGTTTATTACACAATAGATTTTGAGGTGGAGAGGAGAAATGATCACATACTTGAAATAGCCACATGGAAGATTTCTAAACACCTGCCTTTGCATTGTGGCTTGAATGTTTTATAAGTGAGAGTAAAGAAGTGTGCTCAAGTCAAGTTATTCAAATTGACTATTCCCCATCTACTGCAATTAAGAGATATTTATGGCATCGTCAGCATCCAATTTGTTGGGATGATTTGGTTGAAGTGATTAACATCTTTATTTAGATCTAACCTTTAAAAATGACCTTCATTTCGGAGAATAATTGTTTGTGCGATATGTTTTACAATCTAAAAAATTAGGGGATATAATAAGGATAAATAGTCTGTCACTGTTAATTGAAAAAATCATCCAGTTAGTGTGAAATACAAGGCTGTCATAGCAGTTTTATTCACAGGTGTCTTGATACCCATTCATTAGGGCAGCTTTGCGCTTCACCTACACAGGGATATGTCCCAAGACTTCCAAAGACAAAGCTGATGTGTTAATTTTTTGTATTTGGTCAGAATTCTGGATTACTGTGATACAATACTGACCTCAAACCAACTTGAGGCAAGGAAAGGTTTGTTTGGGCTATACTTTCACATTACAGACCATCAATGAGGGAAGTCGGGGCAAGAACTGGAGAGGAATCTGAAGACAGCAACGGAAGCATGGACCAGGGAGGAAGGCCGCTTACTGGCTGACTTTTCAGGGCTTGCTCAGTTTGCTTTCATATACAATTCAGAATCACCTGCTCAGAGCACCATCACTCTCAGTGTGTGAGGTTCTCACAGATCAATCACCAATTAAAAAAAAATATCCCACGAGCATACCCACAGACTGCTCTGCTGTAGACAGTTCTCCAAAGTTCCCTCCTTGTCTCAAGTTGATAAGAACTAACTATCATGGTTAGAAAGCAGACTCATGACTCTCTAACTATGTCTGTCACCACTTGGAGTAGCAGGCCATTTGTTATGTCGTGTAACAGTCAAGTTCATTGTCCCTCTCAAAGAAACACTCATTGGCTTGGGTGGATTCATTGTAAAGTTCCATGAGAATTTTGGATCTCTTATCTCATGCATGGTTGTCTCTCCAGCCCTATTTTAGACTTTTGCTTCTGTTAGTTAAGCCATTTGATGAATCTGTTAAATAATTTTAATTTTTACTCCTTCCAAACAAGAGTTGCTTTGACTACAAACAAATTCTTTGTCTTATTTACTACAATGTATGTGGCACCAATAAAAGTACTGTGCATATCTGATTGAGTGATAGGGTATCTAATTAGGCTAGCCCTTCATTCACATCTCGATAATGCCACCATCCACTCATGGTTCCTTTTGGGTTTGCATAGTTAAGGTTTTGATTCAGCACCCACAGCCCATGCTAATATCTCGTCTCATTATCTAGTCTCATCTGTCATGCTCCCCACCCTAATCCACTTCCACGACATCTTCTATATTCTAGGTCAATCTAGAAGCTCCCTGTTGGTGAACACACTTCCTTGGAGTCTTTGCCCTTATTAGTCTAAAATCCTATCACTAAAAAAAAAAAAAAAAAATCACCTTTGAGTCTCAGCTCTGATAACATTTCTACTGTACTGCATGGCTTCTGCATATTTCAGCCTTTTTACTTTGTAATATACCAGTGCAACCTTTAAAAGGTGGGGGCTATTGGAAATTAGGTTAGAGGCCTGCCTTTCAAAGAGAATGTTAGAACACAAGTCTTTTCGTGCTCTCTCTCTTTCTCTGCATTTTGACTGCTAGAAGATGAGCATCCCTTTTTATGTGGTCTTGTTGTCTTGTCCTGTAGCAGAAACCAAGCCTTTTGGACCAACATCTCTCAAATCATGAGCTAGACTTTTCCTCCTTCTTTGTTTGTCTTAGATATTTGTTCATAGCAATGGAAAGTGACCACATATACCTTCCAGGTACAGGAGGTGTTCTTTCCATTAGGTAATGCATCCTACATTTTGTGTATCTCTGCTTGTGATAGGCCAGTCCAGAAAACGAGGGCATTAGAGTTGCTCAGATAGATGTTTTTCAGTAAAATGTCTCCCATAAATCTGCCCTAAAGCCTAAAGCCTCTTCACTCAATTCAGATCTTATGAGGCTTTTGGAAACTGTTTTAATTAGACTCAGGCACCATGTTGTTTTTGATTCCCTGGAAGGGGTGTCACAGTAATTCATTAGTATAATGCTTGGGATGAGTAAGTCTGATTAGTAATTCTACATCCAGGCCTTCTTGGGATTATAGACAGCAGGGGTTCTTGGTACCAATTGATTATCAGAGTCACCTGGGATCCACTTAAAATCTAACTTCCTGTAGGTTTTGATTTGAGTAAGGTCTGAACAAACCAGGACACTGTATTTGAAAAGGTTGCTCTGGTGATCTAGTGCCAAGCTGGGCTGGGGACTAACATGTTGTAGAAATTGATATCAGGACAACTTCTATATCTCTATTTGCCTTCTCTAAGTAAGAAAGATTTTTAAATCTTCCTTCCTTCCTTCCTTCCTTCCTTCCTTCCTTCCTTCTTTCTTTCTTTCTTTCTTTCTTTCTTTCTTTCTTTCTTTCTTTCTTTCTTTCTTTCTTGGCAAGACCTCATTACAAAGCCCAGGACAGCTACATGATGCTTTCTACAAATTATAACATCAATGTATAATTAATTTTATGCAGTATACAAAATAATGTGTTTGACTACAACATCTTGATGTGTACATATCATTGTACTTTGTTTATATTTGCCCCCATTACTCCCCATTGCCTACCTCCCCAACTCCTGCTGGTTCAATCCCTCCTTCATGTCTTTTATGTCGTGTGTGTGTGTGTGTGTGTGTGTGTGTGTGTACATATGTAGTTGAATCTAGATTCTGCATGTGTTGTGAAAACCACTGCTAATTCTAAGCCACAATGGGAAAGAAAATGACTCATATCAACCATGTAGATTCATAGAAGTCCATCATGATTGGCATTATCATCTACAAATGTGGTGGACCAGACAATCCATGTGACTATCATTGATGCCCAGGCACAGAGACTTTATAAAAATATGATTATAGTCCTAGCTCAGGTTTTCTGTGTTATGTTGGTGTCACTGCTGATGATGGTATTTCCTGGAAGGGCAGACCTGTGAACACGCCCTCTGGCTCACACTCTGGGTGTGAGACAGCTAATTATCTGTGCCAACAAAATGGATTCCACCAAACCACTGGACAGCCAAAAGAGGTAGGGGGAAATTGTTAAGGAAGTCAGCACCTGCATTAAGAAAATTGGCATCAACCCTGACACGATTGCATTTGTGCCAGTTTCTGACTGGAAAGTGACAGCATGGTGGAGCCAAGGGCTCATATGCCATGGTTCAAGAAACAGAAAGTCACCAGAAAAGATGGCAGTGCCGGTGAAACTAAATTTCTGGAAGCTTTGTGCTGGATCCTGCCAGCTGCTCATTCAACTGACAAGCCTCTGTGGCTGATCCTTTAGGATGTCTATAAAACTGATGGTATTGGCACTGACCTTGTGAGCAGAGTGCAGACTACTGTTCTCAAACCTGCCATTGTGGTTAGTTTAGCTCCCATCAATTTCACAACAGACGTAACGTCTATTGAAATGCATCTTGAAGCTCTGAGTGAAACTCTTCCAGGGGATAATGTAGACTTTGATGTAAAGGATGTGTCTGTCAAAGATGTTAGATGTGACGGCAAAAATGACCCACCAATAGAAGCAGCTGGCTTCACTGCTCAGGTGATTATTCTGTGACATCTATGTCAAATTAATGAAGGTTGTAACCTTGTAATGGACTGGCACACAGCTCATGTAGTTTGTAAGGTGGCTGAGCTAGAAGAAAAAGATTGAACACCATAATGGGAAGAAGCTGGGAGATGGCTCTAAATTCTGAAGTGGGGTGGTGTGCCTGCCCATTAATGATATGGTTCCAGGCAAGCCCATGTGTTGAGAGCTTCTTTGACTATCTTTCACTGGGTCATTCATTTTGCTGCTCATGATATTAGGCAGATAGTTGCTGTGAGGGTCATCAAAGCTGTGGACAAGAAGGCTGCTGGAGCTGGCAAAATCACCAGGCCTACCCAGAGAGCTCAGAAGGCTAAATGAACGTATTACCCCTAACACATGATATTCTAGTCTTAACCACTGGTGGAAGAGTGGTCTCAGAACAGTCTTAATTGGTCATCTAAGTTTAATTGTGAAAGGCTGGTTAACGATAACAGTGAATTATAAAACCTTCAGGGGAAAGGAATCTGTTTGTAAACCATTTGTGTGTGTGAGTGTGTGTGAGTGTGTGTGAGTGTGTGTGGACAGTTTTAAGCTATTCATTTTCTAAAGCAGTACTTTTAAATAGAAACAACTTGACTAAAAATCTGAACATAATTTTTAGACCCATTAAACAAGTTTAATGAAAAAAAAATCAAAGAAGTGAGAGCTTAATAGACACAGGCATTGTTTTATGAGCGATGTATTCATTATCTCTTTCCTTCCTTTATAGCTGTCCTATGTGATAGACATCCCTACTTATGAATATCAGTGTTGAGGTTTAATGGACTTAATGAATGGCTGAGCTACATAGACTGTCCTTTGCAGGAAAATCTAGGACTGAGCTTAGATGGTTTTACCCCACAGTGCACCTGCAACCTAAAATGTCTAGAATGTCTTTAGAAGTTTCTAGAGAGTAAGGTGGTAAGAGGGTCAGGCACAGAGCCTGGAATGCCCTAATACTAAATAGCAGGCAGAGGATAAAAGAACACAGGAATGACATATGAGTATGTAGTGGTATAAATATAAATAGAATCTTTTTTTAAATATAAAAGAACAAGCAAGTAATAGTAAACCCAATTTTTCTTAGATGGATACCTTTGTCAATTTAAACTGATATAGAAAAATAATTTAAATTAGGTAATCTATGAGCACCAGAAATTCATTCATCACAATTTTGGGGACTAGAAACTCCAAGACCAAGGGAAGATTCATCATTTGAAAAGGCAATGTTCTATGTACATGATCTCATTATCCCCCTCCCTCATCCTTCCCCTCCTTCCTTGTTGCCTCCACCTCTGCTGTGCTGGAATTGCAAGCATCCATCACCATTCCTGGCTACTTCATGACATCTTCTTGAGTCCTCCTACAGCAAAGGAGCAAACAAGCCACCTGAGACCTCTCTTATAAGGACTCAACCAAAATAACTATACTCATGAGGGCAGGAACCTCAACACTTAATCATTTTGCCAAAGACCACCACATCTCTTAATGCTATTACATTGGAGATTATGTTTTAATATATAGATTTTGCTTGCCAGTGGAGGGTGGTCAAGAGGTGGATACAAATACCTATCTCAGCAGGGGTCAGTAAAAACTGATTAATAGGTAGCATGAGCTAGGTGATGATAGCATCATTGTGATTACAACAGGCCTTTAATGGGATGATAGGAGTAGATGCCAGATTTCAGCAGTATAGGGTATGTGGTTACACAAGGAAGAAGAGACAGGAAGTATAGATCACTCCTTTGGGAAGTTTCCTTCTAAGACGAGAACAGAGACAAGCATGGAATTTGGCTGAGATAAGAAATTAAGGAGGGCTTTAAAGTTTTTTTAAGGATTTTTACTTTTAAGGATTAAAGTTTTTAAATGATGAGTTTTATAATGATAGTAATGATAGACTCACATATCATTAATATTAACTAGTCAGTAAAAGGGAGACTGAAAATAGAGTAGAGAGGTCATACTTTCATAAAAGTGCCAGAAAAGGGAAAAGGGATACGATTTACAAAGGAGACTTACACATAGGATAAAGTACTGTGGTTGTTGTTATTTGTCTTTTCATTGTCATATGAAGGGAGAAGAAAATGGCAAGGAGCAAATGGAGCGAGAAAGCTCATTGAATCAGTCTAGAAAAATGATGGAGTTCTTGTCTCCTTTCACCCATTGTCTCTATGAGGTGGGAGGTGAAACGATTTTCAGACTGAGAGGAGGCAGATGCTTCCAGGGTAGAAACATCACAGAGGTGTGAAATATTCCTTCCAGGGCATTGGCTAGAAGGCACGGCTAATGCAGTGTCCATAGGTATTATGAGGTTCAAGATGTCAATGGTGGTCAACGAGCATCCTATATCTTTGCTGCATGGGTCTGCAAGCACAGCCTAAAGCTCAGACTGTAGGAAAGGTAAGTCATTAAGTTGAATTGGATTTCCAGCTTGATTGACTACACCCCACTGATTATTTTCATCCTTTTAAAACAGAAACTCAATTGTGATTATTAGCATCTCTTTTTATATTAGCTATGTCCCTTTAGAAGGGTGGCTCATCAGAAAGGATGGTCCTGACCAAGCTAAGTCAACCCCTTACCAATGGTTACTACAAGCAGAAGTACACAATGGAACTCAGGGAATGAGGGGGATTCCTTAGACATGGACAGATTCTCCTGCTTGTAAAATGACACTGAAGTGATAGATGCTTGACTTCTATCTGGGAATGAGGTCCTGCTTGATAGTGATGTTATGAACTAGCCTACAGTGAAGGCGACATATGATGATACCACTATGAAAAAGACAGCCTTTGCTATTAATACTGTAATTGTACCAGGGCCCTGCTTATTACATGAGATAGCCACATTTCCTTACAATTTACTGAGCAACACTAAGAAAAATGTGACACAAAAGCCACTGGGGGTGTAACTAAGTCCTGCTCTAGATGATAGACTCTGCAATCTAAGGTGGAAAGGAAGTTGCTGAGTATGATGATAGGAAATGGCTCAGAAACCAATATACTCTTGGCTCAAAAGACCCAAAGACATCAAAGAAACAATGTCTTGACAAAAACAGATCAATTAAGATGGAAAAACTAGAGAGGAATTGAGGTGGACTTGTTCAGATAATCCCAGAGCGTCTTAATGTTTCCATTTGAGGGTCCTCTTGACCATCTCAGTCACTGAGTATTCCTACAAAGAAAGTGTTATAGCATCCTGTCAGCAAATGTGGGAGAGGCCTGAACCCTAATGTCTCCCAGGTGTTTTTCAAATAAGGAAGAAGAATGGCATGTTCCTAAGAACAATTACGAGGAGATTTGCTTCATTAGGGAGCTGCAGATTGTATTTTTCAACCTAAACTCCATGTCAGTTGGAGAAGATGGTAATTAGCAAGGCTCATTTTTATACATGGAATAACCTAGGCTTGATTCACAGACGGTGTAACACAGGGTAGATTCTGTGAAACAGACCATTTTATGTGGGGCATTTACTTTTAATGGAAAAATTTGTGCTATGACATTCATAGTCTAACTGCCTGATTGCTCCTGCCTTCCCCATACTTTTCATTGATGCCATTTTTATAACAGGTTATTCTTTTGGAAACAATGCCCAATGTTTTATTCATACTTTATGTAAAGTGATGAATACTGGGCTAAGAGGGAGGTTGTGCTGTATTTTTTTTGAGCAGACCCTTGCATTGTTTGTTCTGACATACATCAAACGTGCCGATTTACTGCTTCTAGAAAGCTCCTTCTAATTGGCATGTCTTATACCCTACTTCTTAGGGAATTTTTTGAACTGTAAGACTGATAAATAGAACAAGTAATTTACATAGACAAAAACCATTTAGGGTATCTTGGCATTTCCCCAGATTAATGTTGTAAAGGCATGTGGCCTTCTTTCTTTTCAATTGTATTTTCTTTTTTAAAAACTCCTGGATGACATGTACTTTGTCTAAAATCCTCCCTGTGGTATGTAGTGTTCTCAATGCCTTTGGCATCTCCTTCAGCAATTCAGTGATCTGACAATCAGGAAGCACCGATTGCATGTGGGCTCAGTTCCCTCAGGTGAAAATCATCACAGAGCTATTATCCCTAGGGTGGGAACTTTTAGCAAGAGTGTTTATGGAGACAGGAATGCCTGTGCTCTGAAGATAGCACTACCTGAAGCTGAACACAAAGCATTATGATGAATAATGAGTTCAGAATGATACTCTGGTGTCTTTTCCTTTTTCTATAACCAACTGGGTTTAAATGTGTCCTAAGTATAGCCTGTTCTGTCCCAAAGCAGATATTTTCTACTTTTAAAAGATCTAATTTTGTGTGTACGTAATTTAGAAGATGTACAAGTCAGAATAAGCAATGGTATGCTGCAGTAACAACTAACTCCAGAAACCACACAATTATTTTGCAGTTAATTGTTATTGTGTGGTATTTCCTTGTTAATCATAGCCACCCAAGTATCTGAGTGATAGAAACCCTAATATTATACATAAACTTAATGTTATACATTGCTGTGATCACCCAGCTGGAGAGGGAAATGAGATGAATCATAGTATAGCTTTTTTTCACTGGACAGACAAATATTCTTGGCCATGCCTAAAGTTCAAAAACAGACAGGACAGTACAAGTCTTTATGTGCCCAAAAGGTACCTAGCAGAATGAATACACAAATTAACCACTGAAGAAAATTTGAGAAAGTAGAAAGATAGAAAAAAAAACCAATTTATTTTAGTCTGCTGGGGATTCCACAATGAAAATTCATACCCTGGATGGCTTAAACAATATGAATTCATTTTTACACATTCCTGGATGTTAGGGAGTCCAAATTTAGTGTACCATTTACTCAATGGCTTGCAGATGGCTGTGTTATCATTCTTTTGACCTGGCCTTTTATTGGTGAATGTGTACAGAGAAAGAAACTAAGCTATCAATGTATCTTCCTATAGGGACACTAACCATATCCGAATTGGGTCCCCACATTTATAAATACACTAAGATTTGATTTCCTCTTTAGGGCCCTATATTATTTTCTTCATCACTGTGACAAAATCTCTGGCAAAATTCATTTACAAAAGGAGTTTATTTTGGCTCCTAATTTCATAGGACATAATCATTCATTATGGTGGGGAAGCCATGGTGATGTGAGCAGTCCCATTACTCTGGAGTGTGAATATTAGCAGGTCGTAGAGCAGAGACCAAGGTTGAGAACCATGGGTAGATATAGCTGCCTTATGTCTGTCTGCCTCTATGCCCCATAGTCTTCTAAAACAATGTAAGTAGCTGGGGACCAAGCATTTAAATACAAGAACCTTTAGAGGATATTTCAAACCATAACCAGCCCTCCCTCCAAATATAGTCATACTGAGAGTTAGAGCTTCTAACCTGTGTATCTGCAGGGATGCAATAATCCAGTTCATGACACGAATATCAATTGTAGATATAGTTTCAGTAGCCAGGAGGATTGACTAACAACAAATATTTGTGTAACATGGTTCACTTCTAGTACTTAAAGCAATTCAAAGAGGGGAAAACTGACAAGAAATTGATTTCCCAGGGATTCCATAAGTCCTGATGGAGATCCTGAGGAATGGGGCTAGTATTTCCTGCCCACTGGGAAGCAGAAGAAAAGCCATATGAGTAGACCTGTGACAGTCCAGTGTGACAAAAGGACAGAAAATCTTTGCCCTGTGGATTAGAGAAGGACAAGGAAACACAATGTTTACCTATGAGAGAAACAGACTCCCATGAAAAACTGTGACTCTAATTCTGCCTTCCAGACTGGTACATCCAGTCACACAGAGCAGGATTCTAAGCAGGATAACAACACAAAAACTTATCTAAGTAATAAACATCCCTGGGCCTTCAGCAGAATGAGGCACAAGATACTTCTTAAGGAACTGCCATAATCCTATAGGAAATAGCTTGGCATCTGATCATCTAAGACAGAAATACTGTAATAGGTTGGTAACATTGTCTGTGGGAATTTTCTACACATATTACATATCCACATCTACATATCTGTACATGCATACATTTGCTACCCTAATAGTTTCACTAGTGGAAAGCAGCATTTTCTGCAGGGGAGATGTTGCTAGCACCTGCTATCAAAAATAAAAGCAAATAATTTGAAGGTAAAGAAGAATTTAGGGAAAGATAAGCCATGAAAATGTGGCCCAATAAGAAACAATCCAAGGCTAACCAAAGCGACACAGTGAGACTGGGGTCTTGAAAACAAACAAACAAGAAAATGATACTGTTGCCCCTAGTGTGTTGTAAAAACACACTAAGTATAAATGTAAAGCCCTAGGTGCAAAAGCATTTCCATTTCAGTGATTTATGCAGGTGTTTCTCTTAGCACAAAGGCTTCCAGATCTTCTCTATTCAATGCCCTTCCCATCAATGCCTCATGGTTGTCTCCTTCAGATCTTATTAAAGTCAAAGAATGGTTATTCTCTCCAGGGCACCCTGTGGGAAATTTTCAAAGGGATGATGCATCAGCATGTTGCTAGGATGAATTCAGTGTCACTATGTCTCTCAGAATGAGCAGCAAAGACACCAGTTTTCTGGAAAGGAGGTTCAGCTCCTTTTCAGAATTCTGAGTAGTTAGTTACTTCAAAGGTCCTCTAACCCTTCATTATAATGCACAACCTTTCTTTGGACAACTTTCTGCCTCCAAAAATAATTGGCTTTATTTTTCTTGGAATGTCTTGGAGAAAACTTGCCATTTCTTTTCCTTTCTGGTGGGTTCTATCTAGCTGAGGGCTCATCTAGAAGGAAAAAGTGGGCGGGGAAAGGTAAGATACAAGTTTATTATTATTATCATTATTACAAAATTCTTCTCAAGAATCCCACAGAGCTTCCTTAGTACTGAATCCAGTCTTGCAGGCTCATAGAACTGACTTCCTTACCCAGTTCTAGAGTGAGAAATTAGAATAGCAAATGCTGACTGTTGGCTTGATACTGAGCTTGTGGGAGGTATTTCTAGCCAACATCAATATTTCTCATTCTCTACCTTTCTCTTAACTCATAGGAAAATTGTTCCTCATCCTCCTCTTGGAAACTAAGTAGAACAAAATGACCAGTCAGTGAGCTACTGCAGCAGCAGTGTGATTGTTCTGGGATAAGGTAGCAAAGGCATTATAGTCTACTCTTTAAGGAGTCCAACTTCAGGTCAAAATTACATGTGTGTCCAATAGCTCAGAACCAAACACAGGCAAATGCAAAGGCTACATGGCAGGAGGGAAGCTGGCTTTCTCATGCCAGTCTTGGTACACACAGTATTTTTACCCTTTGCAGGAAGTCGTATTGAAGTATCAGGCTCCTCATTCCCTCCCGGTGTTGTTGGGCTTCTGCCATGCCTAGCTGCATCTGAGTCTAAGCAGCTTGACTGAAAGCATCCAAAATGAGTAGGGTATTAAAGACCCATTCTGACTCAATGCCTTCTCACTCCTTGACTCCCCCGACCTGTCTTCTAGTTCCCAGGTCTATACCATGCCAGGAGCCTTTGTAGGGTCCTTTCCCACATTTTTGCCCTGTCAACTATGATGCACCCGATCCTTATCTTAAATTCATCTCTGTTATAAAAAGTTAAATAAAGGAACACAATGAGAACCAAACTTTTCTGCTTAAGGTCTTGTTTCTGTTACAAGGGTGAGCAAACAAAGGGCTGATTGCTTCTTTCAATTTGGTTTCCTGTGTTATTTGACCTCTTCCATATATACAGCATCACTAATACTCTACCTTCCCAGGCTGGGTGTAAGTGTCGCAAATCTCAAACAATTATCTGGTAGAAAACAGTAGCCACAGTGATTTTTCTCAGGTCCAAAGCAGAATTTGGATGCTGACTTTTACGATAACATTATCAGAGCTTACCTATGTTTCAGTGATTTTGTGTGTGTGTGTGTGTGTGTGTGTGTGTGTGTGTGTGTGTGTGTGTGTGTGTGTATGCGAGGCAGAAGTCATAAAGGACCCCTTGTTTAATAGGGCTCATTGAATGCCCAGCTCTCTCAGGACTTTGCAATTATATTTGTTACTCTTTACAAAGGACAACAGGAAGGGGAGAAAGACGGGAAGATAAGTATTGTTAAGACAATGTTGGTTCCTTTAGAGAAGAAATAAAAATTCCAAGAGTGAATAATGAGCAGACCCAACCCTGACATGATGTTCATTTTGTTACTCCACCAGGTAGGCCACCCAGCTTGGTGAAGCTGGAAAGAGAACAGAGATAATGAGTTTTAGTTATGAATTCAAGGTCAACGGCACCACAGAGTTTATGATTTGCTTCTTTAACATTTAACAATCCTAAGGAAACAAAATCAGAGTCTTGGCAAAGTCATTTCCGGCTGGGATCATTCTCCTATAAGACATAAGTGGGTCTGAGTGATGGAAGGGGTAGACTGGAGAGAAAACCAAGATCTTCCACTCCTAGGAGCTAGTACATAGGGGTAGAATAGAATAGGAATGACATGTCCATTTCTCATTTCCTGATGGGGGCTGTCAACTGTTTACTGCTTGTGGCTGCATGTCTCACTGGCATAGTCAGGGATAGAGATCTTTCTCAGCTAACATTATGCATTTCCAGAGCTATGTTAGGGGGGAGCAGAGATGTAAAGTCCTGGGCCCTATCCTCAAGTCACAATATCCCTAAAAAGCACCCCTGCTCCAGAGCCCCTATGACATAGATTTAGGCCACAGGTGCTGACCACACCCTGCCTTCTTCATTTCCACACATGTCTCAGGTGACTATTTCCTAACAGACCTGCACACCTATTACCATGCTAATGTTTGGTTCCAAGGAAATTGACCTAAGGCATTCTCCTTTTGGCCTTCCACTCTCCCGTCTCGGATCTTAGGAAAGGGAGTAGACAGAAACAGTGTTTGCCTAGTACGTGCCTGTATTTTAAGTCCATGCTTTGTGTGACTTCTAAGGTGGGAAAGAGAATAAGGAAAGCATGTGAACTGGTCAAAGCTTCTCCATGACTTCCAGCTACTGTTTTCCCCCAAGCTTTAATTTAGTTTTTCTTTATTTTGATAAGTTGAATAAAAGAAACCCAGACAATCTCCAGCACTGTAGAAAAATGGCTCAAGTACTCCTTGCAAAACTTCTCAGTGTTAGTTGACGTTCCAGTGACTCCGCTGATGCAGATGATGTGGAGAGCTGGGCTCCGCTGAGTCCATCTATGTTTAGGGAACGTGTGTCATCTGCTCCTCTGTGGTTAGTGCACTGTCGTCTTCCTTTCTGTTCTCTACCCTAGACTACCACCAATCATGGTGCCTTTGTCATTGTTATTGTGGTATAGAGTTGCTACTTGTGAAGCAACTGGATGGTTGCTCTATAAACTGTTTCAAGTGAGAACCATAGGCATTTGGGTTTGAAGCTCTTGGTACTTAGCATGGGATTAACTCTGCCTGGCATATATTAAAATATAGAATTGGTAGGAAATTAAAAGTAAGGGCTATCTTGCTCACATAACTGATTCTGTTGTGGCATCTGGAGAAATCGGGTGCAAGGGAAAGGAAGCCCAAAGAGATCAGTCACATTACCAACAGACTTCTTTATAACATGTGTTTCTAAAGGAAGACAATTGTTTTCTGCATCCCACAAATATAGCCATGATCATGAACTCAAGTGGTGGCATCAAGCTAGATGAAGCAATGCACAGCGGTGTTTATATGAATGGATGCTCGATTGAGATTGCCTGGTTAAAAAATGGCCCCATCATGTGCTTTGTGTGGAAGTTTCCTGGTCATAGAGGAATAAAACTCTCATTGGTTCTACATGCTTTTTGGAAGGACTAACAGAATAAATAGATACCAAGACTTTAGAACAATTTTTGCAGCTCAGTGCCGCTAACATCTGGGTATTACTGTCAGCTTTTTAATGCATAAAACATAAATAACACTTTATTCTCCAAGGATTGTGGTGGGTCCTTGATTTTCAGCTGTAAACAAAATCTATGGACACTTTCCAAGAAGGTAAGAGTCTTGTTTCAGAGAGTTTTCTGAGCCCACACTAACTTTTAAGACCCTGAAGATCAATGAACCTTCTCAGGCTGATCACTGTTATACAGCTGGCAGTTTGTGTCAGTTAACACGTTGCCTCATTATTGTAGTTTAACCTCACAAACACTTCCGAGTACAGTTCTTTATTCTCTTATAGTGATTAGTCTGTTTCTACTACATAAAGAGACTGAAATGTGTTGAATCTAAAATTACAACATTTTGTTTATTCACTTTGATCCAGTCAGTCCAGGATGGGTTTGAAAGGCCTCATAGGAAGGTACATCTGAGACACGGAGTTTCACACTCTCACTGTATGTTAGAGCAAACAGGCCCAAGAGCACTGATGCACTCAAGATTGCACAGTTGGTCTCAGAGGACAAAGTGGGAAGAAGCTTCAGATGGGAAAATGGGGCCCATGGCTATCCCTCAGGACTCTTCCCACTACATTCCTGCTTCCACGATGGATGACTCAAATAGGGTCATGCTTCATCTATAGCCTTTTCCATAAAAGGCAAATTCACTTTTCTGGGCATCATATGGGAAAAGAAAAATGCCAATGAGGTCATGTCACGTATTATCTTTATGCCTTTTTTATTATTCTACCCCTGCCAGAAGTGAGATATTCTCCATTTAAAGTTACGCCTTTGAAGCTATTCAGTGCTAGAAATAGAACCTGCCCATGTTATATGGAACTAAGGTCAAGGAACAGCATTTAATATGAGGAATGAAAGCATCTCTCTTCCTAGCTAGTGTCATTTCTATACAAATATTATTGATGAACACTATTGTAATCAACAGAATTTGGAGATGTGTTTGGTTTATTTTTAATAATGAAATGTTTTTTTTTCCATAAGATACTTGAAACTGATGTTTTAAAGATAACATTAGATAACTAAGTTCACATATTGACCTCATAAAACCTAATTTTATATGTATATCAAGCTCTTCTTGAAACTTCTGGAATGTTCCATCAGATAAATGAATATAGTCTTTCTTAGGAAGTCTCTGTTGGCCTGACACTGATATCTTTGTAATTAACTTTGGCTGATTTCCTGAACTTAGTCAGTTATGGCTCAGTCTCTCATATGAGAGTAGTGGTCTGAATATAGACACTGCAAATTTGCACACTTTTTAAAATAATTTATTTACATACACTGTATCTTGATCATATTGTTTCCCTTCCCCTAACTCCTCCAAAATCCTTTCAAACTCCCTTCCCACCCAGCTTTATGACCCTTTTCTCTAAAAATGTACATCAACCTTCCCCAAAACAAATATCAAAACAAATAAGACAAAAATATTAAAACAAAAAGTGCACAAAACAAAACATGGAGTCCATTTTGTGCTGGCCTGGGTCATGGGTCTATCTTGGAGTGTGGCTGATTCACCTAGTGATTCTCCATTGGAGAAAACTGATTTTCTCTTTCCCATCAGGTATTATTTGTAAATAGCTTTTTTGGTTAGAGGTGAGACTTTGTGTCCACTTTCCTTCTCAGTGCTGGGATTTAGTCTTGCCTTGTGTCCCTAGTATTTCAAGGACTTTTATCATGAAGGATTGTTGGAGTTTGTGAAAGACATTTTCTGCACAAAATGAGATGATCAAGTGGTTTTTTTCCTTTAATCTGTTTTATTTGGCAGATTACACTTATTGATTTATATATGTTGAATTATCCTTGCATTTCTAGAATGAAGCCAACTAGATCACAGCTCTTAGATTTTGTTTGCAGGCACTTTATTGACAATTTTTACATATATAGTCATAAGGGATATGGTTCTATATTTTATTTGGTTTTTATGTGGTTTGGTATTAGTGTAATAGTAACTTTGTAAAAAATAATTAAGAAATATTTCCTTAGTTTCCATTTTGTAGAATAATTTGAGGAATATTGGCACTGGTTCTTCTTTGGAAGTCTGGTAGAATTCTGCATCCTACTATTTTAGTTGGGGAGTTTTTAATTACTGCTTCTATTTCATTAGGGGTTACTGGCCTGTTTTTCTTGTTTATTTACTCTTGATTTAACTCTGGTAGGTTGTGTATATCAAGGGATTCCCTCATATGTTTCAGTTTGGCAGAATACATACTTTTAAAGTTACATATTTATGGTCTCCATTTTTCCTCAGAGTGTTTTAATGTCTGTTTTCGTCTCTGATTTTTTTTTTTTAATTTGCATCTTTTCTTTCTGTCTTTTGGCTAAATGTTTGTCAATCTTGTAGGCTTTTCTCAAAGTATTCACTCTTTTCATTGTTGATGTTGTTTCTATGTCGCTGATTTCAGCACCATGTCTCATCACTTCTTCCTGATCCTCTTTTTGGTTGTGATTTCTTCTTGCTTTCCTAGAGTATTCAAGTGTGTTGTCAAGTTCTTCATATGAGATCTCTTTAGGTCTTTTACATGGGTACTTAATCTCAGGAACTTCGTTTTAGAATTGCCTTCATTGTGCCCCTTAGGTTTGGGTATACTGTGCTCTTATTTTCATTCAGTTCTAAGAAGTTTTAAATTTCCTCCTTGATTTATAGCCTGTTCCAGTTTTCATTTAATCAGTAGTGGTTCAGCTTCCATGAGTCTGTGTACTTGTCATTTCTATTGTTGTTGATATCTAGCTTTAATCCATGATGGTCAAAAAGGATGCAGGGTGTTGTTTCCATTCCCCTATAAATGTTGATACTTCTTTGTGTTCTAACACAGTCAATTTCTTAAAATAGAAAATGCCATTGAATGTTGAGAAGAAAGTATATTCTTTAGTGTTTGGATGGAATGTTCTTTGATGTCTGTTAGGTCCATTTGATTTATGATGTTATTTAACTTCAGCATTTCTCTGTATAGGTTTCTCTGTATGATGTCTATTGGTGAGAGTAGTGTATACAAGTCTCCCAATATCACTATGTTAGGATCAATATGTGATTTTAGTTGTAGTAGTATTTCTTTTATGAAATTGGTTGCTCCTGTGTTCAGTGTAAAAACAATTAGAGTTGTAATAGCCTCTTGGATTTTTCCTTTAATGGCTATACTATACCCTTTCCTATCTATCTCTTCTGATTAATTGCTTTAAATCTATTTTTTGATAGTAAAATAAATAAGCATATTTTCTCCTTGGTTCTATTTGCTTGATTTCAGTATCCTAACATGATGTCTGTCCTTGATTGTGAGTTGTAGTTCTTGGATTCAGCAGAAAAAAATTATTCTATTTTTTTAATTCAATGTGCTTTCATATTAAAATCATTTATTTATTTATTATTTTTAGGCATTAAAAATGTTTACTTTATTCTCTCATATAACACATCCCTCCCTTTACTCCCCCAGTTCCCTTCTTCTCTCCCTACTCTCCCAATCCACTCCTCCTCCATTTCCTTTCAAAAAAGAGCAGACCTCCCAGGGCTGTGAACCAAACAGGGAGTTACAAAGATACAATAAGACTGGGCACAAACGCTCATGTCAGGGCTGGGCGAAGCAACCCAGTAGGACGAAAAGGGTTCCAAGACCAGGTGAAAGAGTCAGAGACATCCCCACTCGCACTCTTAGTAGTTCCACAAAACACCAAACTAACAATGATAATGCAGATGTGAGAAGCCTAGTGCAGGTCTGTGCAGACTCCATGATTGGTGCTTCAATCTCTGTGAGCCTCATGAGCCCTGCTTTATTGATTCGGTAGGCCTGGGTCCTGCAACTCTCCCTGTCCCCCATCTCCACAAGGTTCTTGGAGGTCCAGTGGGACCTAGTGGAGATCTCCAATTTGGGCTCTCTCTTCACCTAATATTTGGCTATAGGTCCCTGCATCTGCTGCCATCAAGTGCCAGAGGAAGCCTCTCTGATGACATTAAACCAATATGTTAATCTGTGTCTTTTTATTGGGTGTAATTGAGACCATCCATATTGAAAGTTACTGGTTCCTGCTATTTTGTTGTTGTGGTATTTTTTCTTTTTTAAATCTCGTTTGCTTAAAAAGTATTCAGAGTATCTATTAACTCACACCCTTTTATTAATGGAGTCTGGGAAGTTTGTTTTTGCAAGGCTATTCATTAGGAAATCACAACAGAGGAAGATCTCAATTGAGTCTAGCACTCTTTTCCTTAGCCCTGGCTTACTGGGGCGGCCTTTGGCTCAAAGACATTAAAAGGTTCAGTACTGAAAGCATATTTGACAACACTTTTAATTTGTTTAGAACCATTTTCTTTACCCTGTGGAAGGTATTTCTCTAAAACTCATGATTGATCCTTATGGATGGTATTCAGTCCCAAATGCAACATTTTTGTTCTTATTAGTGGGGGGGGGGCGTGTGCATTCTATACACACATGTCTGGAGGTCAGAGGAAAATGCTGCATGGGTGTCAGGAGGTATTGGACACCTTTGCCAACTCACTGGCTCCCAAATGTACTTTCATATCAAATTTTGAAATTCTGATTCATTTTAAGATCTAACATTTAGCTGGAGAGATGGCTCAGAGGTTAAGAGTACTGATTGTTCTTCCAGAGGACCTGAGTTCAATTTTCAGCAACCACATGTTGGCTCACAACCATCTGTAATGAAATCTGGTGCCCTCTTCTGACCTGCAGGGATACATGCAGACAGAACACTGTATACATTAAAAAATAAATCTTTAAAAAAATCTAACACTAAATGTTATGTACCCTTCTGTTTACTTGTATCTCTTTTCTCTGTTCCTGCCTAATTCTACTTTTTTTGTTTTAGTTTTTGAAACAAAACAATGTTTTTTTTTTGTTACTGTATTATGGCCAAAGTAAATAGATTAAGTAGGTACAGTATAAGATATATATACTTTATGTTTGTGGTACATAAATGCAGCATCTCAGATGTTCCTGGTTGGAGTATGGAAGTATATAAATCAGTTAAGTCCGACAGGAGCAGTAGATGTATGCTCCTTAAAATAGTTTCCCATGCATATAATCGATAGTTTTTTGAGAGTATGTTCTAGAAGCTGACAGATTAAACAAATAACTAAAACCCTGAAGAATGCCCCCACAGGCAGTGCAGGGGCCTGGGGATATGACTGTACACATGGGCTCAGTACTTCTCATGTTCTGCTCCCATTTCCCTTCCATGCCTGTACTTGACACATTACTCAGGTGTTTTCACTCTTCACCAGCATGTGCTACATGCTTAGCACTAAGTTGTCAGGAATCTTTGAAACTTAAAGTAGACAAAGTCCATTTAATATCCAAGCATATCTACATCTAGGGGGGGGTTTCAAATAACAAGGAGGAAATAGGGCTATGTAGCTCAAAGAGCACAAACTGGAAGTGATGTATGATAAGCCTAGATAGAGATCTTTATCTAGACCAGGGAAATGATAGCGTATATAGTAAACTTGCCATAAGAATAGATCTGATGAGCTTGAAACACACATACACACACACACACACACACACACACACACACACACACACATACACACACACACACACAAATATGGATGATGTTGTATAGGTTAAATCATCAGTAGTAGGACTTTAAACATGCCCATGTATATTGAAAAACTTGTTGTATGTCCCAAGTTTATGAAAAAATTGAAAGCCCTTAAAGAAGTAGAGAATCAAATACAGAGGTTTATACTGGCTAAAGAACTCAATCAAGAAAGTGTGTTACTTATAAGTTAGAAAGGGGAGGACCATTGTTTGCTGAAGGTAGGTCATGAGGCAGGCAGGGTAAGATGAGAGAGGGAAGTCTCTAGCTGTCATCCAGTGGCAGAGTTTCCTGTATTTAACAAATACTTCTATTTGCATGCAATATACTAGGAGAAGTTCTGAGAGCTCTAGAAACACAACTCTTTTAATACTTACAACAATGACATGTGGTTGATATATTTTTACAGGAGCACAAAGAAGGCTGAGCAGCCTGTTGAGATCCCAAAATGTCAGGAAGTTATGAGCCAAGATTTACCCTGGATTGATACCTCTGTAAGAAAGCACAATGCTTTCAACCACTTCCGAGGCTGCTGCCCTTAGCATCATCTAAGGCAGGAACTGGAAAGAGGGAAAGGCTCTTCGAGCAGCAGCAAAGCATCTGGAAGTTGCTGGTTTTGCTCTGAGAGCAGAGACTCAAGTTATGGAAGGAACTCCTCTCAACTTTCAGGTGTTTCCCTTTACTCATGGCCAAACAGTGCTTCAACTGCCATGATTATTCTGATTAACAATTCAAAGCCAGAGTTTGAATTATTCATGATATTTAGGTAACATCAATGTGAGCAAAAATGATGGGAAACCGTCGCAATTAGAAAAGCTCACTTAAAGCCTGTAGACAAATACCCCCAATTAAGTAATATTGCCCGCTGGAGACAGAGTTTCTGGGAACTAAAGAAGGATTGGAGAAATGGAGTCCAGGAGTGACAGGAAAACCAAAGGATTAGGAAGCCTATGTTTGAATGAATCCTTTATGTACACAGATGTCATTGGATTCCCCTGAGAAGTCATTAAGCAGGGATCCTCAGAGGTCTGAGAAAAGTCTAGAAAATAAAATTTTTAAAGGAAAAAAAGATGAATGTTGGGGGCACGGGGGGGGGGTGGAGGGACGGGAAACTGCAGTGGGGATGTGCTATATGATAAAAGATTAAGTAAAAAAATAGATGAATGTGATGGCATTCAACTTTTAATACTTTCTTGCAGAAAGGAAGGGTCAGTACTAACACATAAGTAATCAAAGTGGCAGAAAAAGTCACCTGGAATCAGTGAAGCTCACCAACGAGTTCCAGGCCTTTTTGAGCATGTGGCCTCTGAGTACCTGGTAAATACTGACTGTGTTCCTCCCTGGTTTTCTTTTAGCACTGATCCTTTTTCTCCAGGCTCTGAAGGTTTAAAGAAGGAAGTTGTTATGGACCAATGTGATACTAAAGTTTGGTCTGAGACTAAGGCAAAAATACTCCTAGTTGTTACTTCTTATGTAGAGGTGCAGTAGAGGCATCACATTTACATGGGAGCATAGCAGAAGACCCTTGCCCTTTAAGGTGCAGATAGAGTCTGAAGGGACTCAAGGTCACTAGTGTCAGGGGCCCACAAGGTCCAAATGAATAAGCCATACAATTCCAGCACTATTCTTGAGTTCAAACAGAAAATAAAACCCTAATAAGTAAGTAGCAGTTGGTAGAAGGAGCCTCCAGACCATGGAGGACTAGAGAGGTGGCTTTCAAAAAGTATGCAGAAGTACCAGAGTGGAGGAGAAGCTCAAGGCAGGGTCACCAGACCATCTAGCTGATGTGGAAGATGAACATCTGCATTTTTCAGACACTTGTCTGACACTTGTTTTGACAGCCTCTGCCTGTTTGTGTTATATTCAACCCTCTGCAAGATAGAGAGTTTGGTGTGAGAGCATCTGTTTGGCTGCTACATTCTCTTTGTTCCGGCACATATCTCTGTACCCATGGATTAGTGTGTCTCTCAGCCCTTGACTTAGGGTTTTTACTGATATAATGAAACACTATAAACAAAAGCAAGTTAGGGAGTAAAGGGCTTATTTGGCTTACACTTCCATAACACTGTTTATCAAAGGAAGTCAGGGCAGGAACTCAAACAGGACAGGAATCTAGAGGCAGAAGCCTATGCAGAGAGCATGGAGGGGTGCTGCTTACTGTCTTGCTCCTCATGGCTTGCTCAGCCTGCTTTCTTATAGAACCCAAGACCACCTGCCGAGGGGTAGCACCACTCACAATGGGCTTGGCCCTCCCCCATAAATCACTGATTAAGAAAATGCTTATAGTCCAGTCTTAGGAGGCATTTTAACTGAGGTTACCTTATCTCAGATAATCTTTATCTTGTATCAAGGTGACAGAAAACTGTCTAGCACAGTCCCCATCACAGAGCTCCTTTCCACAGTGGATAGTGATCAATGCAGACACTCACTACTCATCAAAGTGCAGAGAATAAGCTTTTTGTGTAGTGCTAGGCCATGTATGAGACATCTAGATCACACCACTGTCTCAAGGCTCAGGGAACAAGGCAGAATATGGGGCAAGAAGAATGGAAGAACCAGAGCCTGGGGAAGATGGATGAAATGGTGTCTTTTGAACAAGACATGACTTTTGCACTTATGAATTCACAGCATCTGTGATTGCCTGCACAAGACTTACATAACATTAAGCCAGTTAATATTCAAGCATGGAGTGGAGAGGGGACCCACAAGCTTCTACCTTATAACTGAGGACCTGTTGACAGCTGATGACTCCTGGAGAAATGTCACTTATTAAAGGGTGTGACCCCTGGTAGGTCCACCATGGTCCAGTGAGTGTCCCCATACCCATGGCCAGCATGAACTGGACATAGTGGGCTATAAAAAAAAATAAAGATGACTTTAAGTTGGAAAAGGTATGAGGGGTGAATCAGAATGAGGAGTCACAAGAATGAATGGGAGGCACGTATGATCAAAATATACTGCATGAAATTATCAAAGAATTAATAAAAATATTGTATTAAGAAAACAATCAAAACAACAACAACAACAACAAAAAATGTGTAGCTTGGTTACCAACTCTGCCTCCTACTTATTTGGAGATTTCCCAAAATAAGAATGGATATTTGGCTGCTTTGGCATATCTCTTCACTAGTCCCTGGATCTCTAGTCAAATGCACCTCTTCCTTTAGCTCACTTAGGGAGATAGGCTCTCACATACTTCAGGTTGACTTCCAATGCCCTGTGTAGGTGATAATAATTTTTTTTCTGATCCTTCTATCTCTGCTTCAAGCAACTTTGGTAAATTCACAGAGACATAATGAATGGGTAAAACACAGGGAATATCATACTGGGCAAAGCAGCACATGACTTTGGGAGGTGAAGGCAGGAGGTGCAGAAGTTCAAGTTCATTTTATTCTACATGGCTATGTAGCAAGTGCTGGACAACAGGCAGGTGCCACTGCACACAGTGTAGTGTAAGAATGTAGAAATAATGAAACTGTCCTTATTTTTAAGTATTATAACTATCCACTTAAAACAACCCAACAAATACATCACCCAAACTATTCAAATTAATCAAGTGTTCAGTGTTTAAGGGTTTAAGCTTGACTGTAGAGTTTTTAGACCAGCAAGTATAATGAAATTAAGATATCATCCACAATAGCAACAAAATCCATAAGGTAATTAGGAATTAACTTATGCAAAAGCATATATTTTCAAGCCTTAATTAAGAACATTTAAAATTCTATAAATAAATGAAGAGGCAATTATGTTAATGTTGATGACTTAATATTGTAAAGATATCAATTCTCAGGAAATTAATCTTTAAATTCAATGGAATGCTATTCATCACCCTAGTGTGCTTTAAACAGCTTGCTAAACCTCTGTAAGGTTGGTTTAGCAAGAAGGAAGACTCAAGAAGCCTAAGTTTATCTTAAAAGCATTCAGTACATACTTTTTTTGATAGAAATTGAGGTATATTATAAAAACTATTATAATAAAAATATGAATTGTGTTCAAAGAACAAATTATCTGGAATAGAATCTAGCAATAGGGAGACTGGCAACAACCCAAGAATGTACAGAACTCAGTATCCAAGAGATGTGGCACCAGAAGCAACCAGAAAGTTGACAGCTTCGTAGTTGGGACAGGAAAACCTGATTAGTTTATGGATTTCTACAACTGGTCTACAGTTTCAGGATGACAGGGTTACATAGAGAAACCCTGTCTCACAAAACAAACAAACAAACAAAGAAAAAAGTAGATTCTCTTCTTGTCACAGGATTGTGGGAAATGCTTTTACACTAAACTTTCAATGAGTACTTTAGTATAAAAAGGATAATATAACATGTAAATGAAACATATCTTGCAAAGACAGTGTACATGAAATTAATAGGTGACATAATGAGACAAAATAGGTTCAATATTTAGAACTGAAAAGGGGTTACTGGTCCTGCCATAATCAAGTAGCAAACACAAGAGAACACAAGTGAAGAGAATAAATAGACAAGTTAACATTCATCAAACCTATGGAAAGTTTCTGAAATGCATTAGTAATCAAATAGATTCAAATTCAAATAACAAAATACCGCTTTATATATACAAGTCTGACAAAAGGCAGGAGATTGGAAAATGCCACCAGTTGGCAAGAATGAGGATGTGAGAAAGAAGAGAGCCTCTGGGGAACAACTTGGCACTTGGAAAAGCAGGAATGTGTGCCGAAGCACATATCAGGGAGTCTGCAGAGATGTACTGCAACACCGAAGAGATGCAAGGCTGAGATCAGCTGTTGAGTCCGTCACTGGACCAGTACTCCAGCGAGGTCTGCAGTATTCACACCACTCCATGCAAATTTGGTCCACATTAAGCAACTTGGATGAATGACAGGACATGATGCTGAATGGATAAAGCACAGGGAATATGAAGCTGAGCAGGGCTCAGGGAGCACTAGGGAGGTAGAGGTGGGAGGATCAGAAATTCATTTATTCTTGTGAACCTGGGATGCATGAGGCCCTGTCTTAAACAAAAACAGAAAGAAAACATGGAAGGGAAATCTAACATAACAAGATTAAGTGAATTAAAAATGTGTATTAGGGAACAATGAAGTCCATTTTGCAAGACTATGAACAGAATACACACATTAAATTAAGTATGCTTTGCCTATCAGTGGTGGTTAAGTAGTAAAATAGGGCTAAGAGGCGATTTTTATAAACTTGCCTTCCAGGAGAAGCAAGCTACTTAATTGGATTTGGAGGAAAGACTATTTGATATGATGCTCTCAGTCTGTCAATTAGGAAACACCAGGCGAGGTGTTTGGATGCGTCACCTCCTGGAGCTCAACATCAGCATCCCTGAGGCTGGAAATAGAATCTGGGAGCACTGGAGACTGCCGCCCACGGATGGGGCCAGAGGTGCTGGATGCTGGGTTTCTAATTGGATATGCTGTGTCAGAGTGCAGGGCAGGGTTTCTTGCACAATGCAGGAAGTATGTTTAGCCTCTATGACGCATTTTAAAGGTTATAAGAAAAGGAACAATGACACTCATGAATCTTGTGATTAAGCTTTGGAAGTACCTAGGAGGCTGTTACTCTACAGTTTGGACTACACCAACCATCAATGGTCTTATGCTCCTAAATGCCCCCGAGGTTTGGTGGACACATTTCCTGAAGCAGGAAAAAGCTAAAGTTTTCTAAGAATACAGAGGTCTCCTTTCACACAAACATTTGTAGTCCTGATTATTTGTGACTTCCTCTTTGGAAAGTAGCACTATAACTTCTGTTTCTTAAAGATTTGTTTTCTTTTTAAGTGTGTGTGTGTGTGTGTGTGTGTGTGTGTGTGTGTTGGAGGGAGGGTTGGGGGCAGTATGTGCACCTGAGAGCAGGTACGCTTGAAGACCAGAAGAGGGTGTCGGATCTCCTGGAGTTGGAGTTACAAGCTATTGTGAGCTGTATCATGTGGGTACTGGGTAACAAATTCGGTCCTTTGGAAGAACAGCCAACTAGTTGTCTTAGTCACTGAGCCCTTCTCATGCACCATGGAGCTCTTATTTCTTTCAGATTCTTTCTTAATCAGGTATCATTTCAGTATTCATTTTAGCATTCCCATTTTAGCCATGTTAATAAAGATGGGCAAATACAATAAATGGCCTATTGAGGCTTCCTCAAGATGAGGCATACTAAAATGCTGGTTCATTCACTGGCCAAAGCAGCCAAATCCCCCAGACCTGAACAGGGATTGTGTATGTTATACACAACACTAAACAATTTTATTTTATTACATTTTAATTAATTAGTGTGTGTAGGCAGGTGGGTTTGAAAACTCTGGAGTTCAGTTCTCTTTTACCATGTGGGATTGAACCCAGGACATCAGGCTTGTTAGGAGGCACCTTTACCTTTGATCTATCTCACCAGCTCTGATATTTTATATAAGATACTCGAGAATCCTCAGATTTTGAACTACTTGCAATGGCTCCTGGAATCAATAACCTGAAATATTGAGAGATGGTTGTCTTACAGGTATCTCGAAATGGGAGGTATAACACAGAACTCAGAATTACATAGGGAAGACCCAGAATTGGCCAGGAGCCAGAGTAGGAGACAGCAGAGCAGACCCAGAGACTTTATTGGGTTATGAAAAGAAATAATGGTCAAGGCAGGGTAGGTATAAGAAGTGAGTTTAGGATTGGGTAGTCAGTAATTCTGGTGATCTCTGACCTATTAAAATGCCCTATAGTAGCCTGGAGCTTAGCCCTTGAATAATTTAGATGGAGAGAATATGGGCTGATTCACACGTTTGATAAAAGAGAAAGAGATACAGACTCTGGATCTGTTGTTGGTTTGTACATCAAAGACATGTTTGCAGGGAGCCATTTTCTGACTGTAACAGTTAATTGTTTTGGGGAGTATCAAGGCTCTGTATTCTAGAGCATCAAGCACATCAAAAAAGAAAATGTAGTACATTCAGTAAGAAAGGGGGTTGAAAATCTGTGAAAAAGGAACCTGTTTTAACCTGGGAAGTTAGGGATGGCTCCCTTTAGGAGTTCATGAGTAAGAGGAGGACTAGGAAAGGTCCTAGAACAGCAGGAAGCTTTGAACATACAAGGAACATAGAACAAAGACTACAGTAGAAAGTGGTTAGGATTGAGAGATGGGATTGTGGACTGGCAGGCAGTGTTGAGAACTGGGCCACTTATCAGACAGCACTGCCCATCCCTTGAAAAGCCTTAAGCTGGAGCAGCTCAAGGCTCACCAGGTTGGGCTTTCACATCTTACCTGGCTGTGAACAGTCCCCGCTGGAGATCTGTGTGCTTTTGCTCTCCCTTAGCCACTAGGGCCACTAGCAATTTGCCAAATAGATGAGACTTCATGCTACTAGACACACTGCTTCTCAGTCATGCTGGCGTTTGTTCCTCTGGCTACCTCTGTGGCACAGCTTGAGCCAGGGCTTCCTCTGATCCCCTATCCTCTGGCTCTTTTCCTTCCATCTCAGCTCCTGTGGCTATTGTCTCATCTAAGGGAGTGTAGACTTCTTAAAGCCTTGCCTACATTGAACTTTTTTTCCTTCCTTCCTTTTTTCCTTCCTTCCTTCTTTCCTTCCTTCCTTCCTTCCCTCCTTCCTTCCTTCCCTCCTTCCTTCCTTCCCTCCTTCCTTCCTGTCTCTCTCTCTCTCTCTCTCTCTCTCTCTCTTTCTCTCTATCCCTCTCCCTTCTCCTTCATTTCTCTCTTTCTTCCTACAGTCTGACAATTTCATACATGTATATAATGAACCAGTTGTTTCCACACCCCTTTCCTCTCTCTCATTCTCTTCCCTCTCTCTCTCCTGAAACCCTTCTTCTCATCTGTCTTAGTCAGAGTTTCTATTTCTGTGAAACGACACCATGGCCACAGCAAGTCTTATAAAGGAAAATATTTAACTATGAGTGGCTTACAGTTTCAGACGTTTGGTCCATTATCATTTCGATGGGAAACATGACTGCAGGCAGGTAGACATGATGCTGGAGAAGGAACTGAGAATTCTACATCTTGAACCAAGGCAACAGGAAGTGAATTGACATTGGCTATAGCTTGAGTATAAAAGACCTGAAAGGCCCACCCCACAGTGACACTTCCTCCCACAAGGCCACACCTACTTCAACAGAGCCACACCTAAATAATGTCACTCCCTGTGAGCTTATGGGGGTCAGCCACATTCAAACTACTGTCCGCTGAATTGAGTTATTTTCTTGCTCAAGAGTGGGTGGGAGGTGATTTACTGCATCAAGAAAAACTTATCAGTGGCTACACCACTAAAGAAATTGACTCTCTCAACTGTTAAATACCAATAATTCCTACTCTGAACATTTTATACAGGCTCATTGCCTTGATTAGAATTCAGGAATTGTGGCAAGGCTGGCATACTGTAGGCCTAGAGCCAAATATCTTAGCCGAACCTATCGATGTAAATAGTTACTTATCCTTCATCTCTGTGTGTGTCTTAATGTCTGTGGCTAGTAGGTAAACAGACTCATAGCTTTCAACACTACAAAAACTAAGAATGTCATCAGACAGCATCAGAGGGCCATAGCAGAGACTTGCCTACTTAGTGGCAACCCCTTTACTTGATGTTTCCATTAATGTATTGGAAAAGTGTCTTGATTAACTTTTATTTTTTGTTGTTACTAAAAAAAAAAATAAATAAAAAATAAAAAACAAACCAAAACCAAACTTCTTGTATCTGTTTCCATGCTGGAGTAGGGTATTTGGGGGTGATCTAAACCCAGGCCATGGCCACTCATAGTTTCTGCAGAGTAAAACTCCCATATTCCTTTGGAAGTGAGACCTGTGGTTCTCTTTTTACATCAACAGGCAGAAGGTTCTCCTGGGATTTCCAAATTATCCAAACTTGCAGGAAGTTGAATGACTTGCAGAGAAGTAGTTGCTCTGTCAGGCAGGGAGGGCACTGTCCCCCTAAGACCAGCCAGCTCAGAAAGGAGGTTTGCTACGCAAAGGAGCCTGACACTCAAATGAGGCAGACTTTTCCCCCATTAAAAGTGCATAAATAACAAGTCAGCGAGGCTCTAATGTAATTAGAGGCGAACCCTAATCCGGAATAATTAGATATAAAGCAAATAGCTCCATGTGTCCAATTGTGAAGCTAGAGGAGCCAAAGTTCCATCCTCATCCTGGAGTCCTGTGCTTAAAGACAGAGAAAGAACATGACCTTCTGCCCAAGCTCACTGGGCCTTCCCAACTTGAACTGTTTCATTTAACTCTCTTCTAGGCAATTCCAGGTTATTTAATCTGAGCTTAGAGTGAAAGCAAGAAAGGAAGTTTGGGAAAGGGAGCTGCAGGAGGGTAAGGGTTGTATCAGAGTGCTCCTCTTGGTAGTCATGACAGCTGAAGGTCCCCTCCCCCAAACCTGCCCCCTCCCCCACTGCTGTTTGTCCTCCTCTGGCCAGAGGTCTAGTTGCAGATGAAATTCAGCAGCCTGGGAATGTGCTTCTGCTGTGTTACATATAAGACTAGAGATGTAGTTCAATGGATGTGTGCTTGCCTAACATGTATGATTGCTCAGGGTTTGGTTTCTAGCATTGTATGAACCAGGCATGGGCCAAGGTTACACATATAATTTTAGGATTAAAGAAACAGGAGGATCAGAGAGAGAGAGAGAGAGAGAGAGAGAGAGAGAGAGAGAGAGAGAGAGGAATGAAAAATTGGGATATTGGGATTTAGTAGTGTTGGGTGTATAGGAGATAAATTGGATTGGAAGGAATGAGGTTGGACTTGATCACAATACATTAGATGAGTACATGCATCCATGAAGCTCTTATGCAATAATGTTTTTTTTTTCTGGGATTAAAAACAAAAAAAGAAGAAGAAGCAAGATCAGAATTTCAAGGTCATTTTTGGCTACTAAGGAGTTGGATACCAACTTGAAGCTAGAACAAGAGCCTGTCTTTAATAGACAATGGGAAAACACACCCCATCAAAATGTCTCCTGAGTTATAGAGGGACAAGGATCCAGAACTGGATAGAGCATGGGGCACTGTCACATGCCAGCCTGGGATTTCAGGCCAAACATCTCAGATGGTCTCTCTCATTATCTGTAGAAATAAGAATCCCCTTGCAAGGGCTGGAGCAGATTCCTTTCCAGCTATCTTCCCTAAGAGGGTGGGTGGTCTTGAAGCTGATGTCACCCCACCCAACTTGATCTGATCTCTCTAATGTTTCAAGCTGCTTGAAAGTCTGAACTTACAGCTTAGTTAAAAGTTCTGGCTTGAGGCATTAAATGTTCTCATTAAAATGCAAATTCATTCTGCACACAGCTGCCCCAGTTGTTTTCCTCTTGTTGTCATTTATTTCCTTCCTCTCCCCAGAATGTTTGACAATAACGAAGCATGCACTACTTCATGATGCATACCCTGGTGCGGACCAACACTCCAGCCTCTGCCCTTTTATCACCCACTGAATACATCCACTCAGTCCCAGCCTCTTGGTGAGATCTAAACAGACAGATAGGTAGCATGGTGTCCTGCTGAATAATTTAATGAGCAGGCAAATGAATGAATGAGAGCATACATGAGTGGAAGGTCACCTAAATGGCACGCCTTGTCACTGTTACAATGGAAGTTTCAATGTAGTTGGTGCTGAAGGTGGCTGAAGTCTGAGGTTTAAGATGCAAGCACAGGGTTCTGCAGGGATGGCTCAAGGGTTAAGAGCACTAGCTGCTCTCCGGAGGATACAGGTTCAATTCCCAGCACCCACATGGCAGCTCACAACTGTCTGTAATTCTGGTTTCAGGGGATCTGACACTTTCATACTAATGCAAATAAAATAAAGTTAAATAAGTTATTTAAAAAAAAGATGCAAGCATAGATGGACTGGCTCACATAGGCCAAGATAGGTGTAGTCCTTCTCTCTCTCTCTCTCTCTCTCTCTCTCTCTCTCTCTATATATATATATATATATATATATATATATATATAACACACACACACACACACATACACACACACACACACACACACACACACACACACACACACACACACACACACACACACACACACACACACACACACACACACACACACACACACACACACACACACACACACGCCTGTAGTCTTGGTTGGAGTTGATGGCACAAATAAATGAGAAATGGCAGTCATGGCAAATCTGAATGTAGCAAAGCCAGTGTCTGCCTTGCTGGATTTTGTAGCTGCTCTCAGTAATAGTGCTTAAGGAGGGAAATGTATCTTGCAGAGATTCCTGGGGTATGTGGGAGACTTGGAGGAAGGATATTCATCAGGTATGTTATATGAAGCCCACTTGTACAGAAGTGTGGCCCAGCAATCTCTAGTTAGATACAAATTTATTCCTTGGAGAATTCACTTATTTAATCAAATGACCACCAAATTCACAAGGTTAAATTTATGTCACCAACCAATCACATTTTCAAGTTGAATAAAACAACAACACTGGAGGCCAGAGACATAATTTCAACAGTGCTAAGGTTTCTTGTTGATGTCCAGTACAAATCACAAGATGCTCAGATCTCTGCAGCTGGCGTAGGGCATTCAGGACACTACAATACTAGAGCACTATCTTGGAAAACAACCATTTCTCTATGTCCTCTGGGAAATAGCTGTTAGTGACATCACGCATGGGCTGCTCTTGACATTAGTTCTTACTTGTTGTTTTTCTTATGCTTTGTCTTGGCGATTTTTGTCAACTTTAAGCAAACCTGAAGGCTTGCTCTACATCTGTAGAAAGCCAACAAGGAGCCCCATGGGCTTGGTAACATACACCTTTAATGCTTCCTTGGGAGATAGAAGAATTTTGGGCGTGGCACCAGCCTGGGCTGCAAAGCAAGAATGGGAGTGGTGGGGTGGTGGGAGAGAAGCAGTAGCCGACGGAAAACTGAAACTGTCCCTGTCCCACTGCCCCGTCCTGTAAGTCAGTGTCCTTCGTTCTGGGTTCTGCTGTTCCTGGATTCCTGATTTGCACGCTCTGCTCATCCAGATTCTTGCTCAGCCTCTCCCTCCTGTCCACTTCCCTGAGCAATCATGACTGATTTAGGTCGACTTTCTCTGCTCCAATCTAGCCTTTTGCTAAATTGCTACTGAAAATGCTTCCTTGTTTCTAACTTCTGGAAAAGAGCCAGATCGGGTATTCTGCGGGGGTGGGGGTGGGGGGGTGGGGGGGTGGTGAGGGACATGCAATGTCAACTGAAGGAGCATAGGTGTAGACCCCAGAGGAGGCTCTGGAATTCCTGTGTACTAAGTGGGACCAGACCCAGACTGGTGAGGGTAGCTGGGATGAAACACACATTTCTATCCTCCAGGCCAGCTCCTGGCTAGCTTTGACAGCTGGATTCAAAGGTTCCCTGGTATCTCTATCCCTGCTAGGCAACACCAATCCTAGGGTCCCTCTCCTCAGTGATTCTGTTTTCATGTTTGCCCCAGACCCCTGTGTTTAACGGCCTTGCACTCTTCCGGCCTTGTATCCTAATATGATGCACATTAGGCACACTGGCACAGAGCAGCTCCTCATTAACCGTGCTTCTGTAATAATCATGCTGTATTTACCGAATGCTTGCTGTGCTGCTGCAGCCATACAAAACCCCGTGAAGCTCCTATTCCGATGATTACTGTTTCGTAGGAAAGGAAACAGAGGCACAGAGAGAATCATGAGATAGCTCAGGGCTCCTCATTGCTTAAAAGACCGAGGCAGGGTTCTAACCCAGGCAGGCTGGCACCAAAGTCTGCCCATTAACTGCTTCTTTCCTTCTAATAGATGGATGGTTCTTGGCTTCTGGCAAAGATGGAGATAAATGAAGCAGAGTTCAGGGGGAAGAACTTTACCATTCCAATTGGAAAACAGGACTTTATCTCTGGCGTTGTGTTGCTATTTCGAAAAGACCTGTCTCCACCTTCAACAGATGGATGCTAGTCAGCCTGACACAGGTAATTCAGAGATTGTATTGCTAGGTCAGGAAACAGATACAAAAAAAAAAAAAAAAAAAAAAAAGGACTCTGAAGGGACTCATTCATCCAGACCCCTTTAATTGGCTGAGCAGCCAACATGGCTGGCAGTCTTCGATATGGCTGTCATTCCCAGGGTGGTGTGCAAGGTCTCTTCCCAGTTACCTAGCATGACTGCGTCATTAGCATCCTGTATCTCTCCCTTCAGAAAAAGATGCAAAAGCGTCATGACATTTAAGCCTTGCTCCGGAGCCTCATTAGGACAGCCAGGGGAGAAATGTAATGAATGGCTGTGTCTCTGTGAATGCGTAATGAGCAAATTGCTTCCACCAAGCCAAGCTATACAGAGACGGATGATTAAAGCCGTGAACCCAGCCTTGGATTGAGGGGTCTGAATGAGGGGCTTGCTTTCATTCATCTCTGCCTTGGATTCCTCAGAGCTGCACAGCCCCAGCGGAGCATGACTCACTTAGCCTTGCGTTTTCACTTAAAATCCACCCTTCTGACGCCAAGCCTGGGTGAACTCAAGGCACATTGTATCCTCAGCAGCCTTCCCAAGACACACCACCTCCGCTTGCCTCCAGCAATCACGCAGACATCTCTCTTTTTCCTCCTTGTAATTGAGGAGAAGTTGCCGATGGCTTGCCTGGCAACGAGTCCGGAAATCGATTCTAATCACATCAGTACCAAGGAAATGATTTTTTAGGTTGGCTACAGTTTTAACATTCAGGTACAGCAGGCCCGGTTTCAGTGAATTTTCTGCGACTGGGAGGTGAAAGATAATCAGGCGGGATGCAGAATGCCTGGAACTTTCCAAAGCTTCCCGACATTGCTTGCATAACTGAATCCTTTAGGCTGTCCTCTGGGGCCCTCAGTCTTGCTAATTCGTCCTTCATTTGGCAAATGAAGAAAACAGCAAGGCCCAGGGAGGTTGAGGAAGGAGTTTAAGAACACACAGCTAGACAGAAATCCAGATTCTATCTTCAGTCCTATAAAACTGCTACCTAATGAGTTTGTTCTCCAGTACATTTTGCTGTGGAACAAATGGGTTCTTTTCTTTTTTGTTTTGTTTTTTCGAGACAGAGAGTTTCTCTGTATTGCTGTGGAGGCTGTCTTGGAGCTAACTTTGTGGACTAGGCTGGCCTCGAACTCACCAAAATTTGCCTGCCTCTGCCTCCCAAGTGCTAGGATTGAAGGCATGCACCACCACGGCCCGGTCCCAAAAGTGATCTTTTAAAGATTTATTTCTGAGCCATAGGACATAAATGCCGTTGGATCCAAGAAGAATGAAGGGTGGCTACACAATCAATAGATTTGAATAAAAGAAAATGGATTTTAAACTGGATCCAGAGTTAAGCTACTACATAAGACTATATTTCCATAAAATCAGATACTTGAAACATTACTTTATGTCTGAGCACTTTCTGCACTATTAATATTTTTCCATGTCAAATGTCTTGTGAAACCTAAATAAAAGGTTTTTTAGTGCCTTAATCTCACACCAGTTCAAACTATAAAGCCAACACAGTATAAAAATGTTAATAAATAAATGTCTGGTTAGATCTGTAAGCTTTGGGAAATTCAGAGCCCAGGGCCAAGAAAGTAGATTTCTAAGCACCAAAAAATTCTGAAGATGTCCTAACCTCCAACCAAGTTTCTCTTTATACATCCAAAAGAATTATATAAGGAATGAGCTGCAGGTTGAATAAATTCATGAACTTAATGAACTGTCTATACCAGGCAAAAAGTCGTTTGCAATAGCCCTGTGGATATGATGTCTATCTGCTGGGAACCAATAAGGCACCCTAGAATATTAGAACCTCCACGTGAAAGCAAGGCAAGAGCCTGGCTTCTTTGTGTTCCTCTGAGTGAGATTGGGCCTTAAGGATGAAGCCATACATGTTACAGGGATACTCTGCAACAATTGAATTCAGCATTTTTAACTGTCAGGAAAAACTAGATTATATGCAGTAAAAAACAATCCATGGGGATTAATTGCTTAAATAGTTGTATTTCTTTTCTTTTTCTTTTTTTTTTTATTATTTTACATGTTTATCCCAGTTCCCTCTCCCTCCTTCCCTCCCTCACCTCTACCCTCTCTGCCCTTTCACATGCACCCTAACCACCCTCCCCTCCCATCCTCCACCACAATTCCATATGTAGGGCAATGCCATCCAGTTGAGGTCATGTAGATCTGACAGGTCATTTGAAGTAGGGACTAGGGCTTCTCTCCTGTCTCTAGGTTAAGGCAGTTATCCCTCCATGAGGGATGCGTTCACAAGGTCCTTTTGTGTACCAGGGATACATCCTGGTTCCACTGTCTGAGGTCCCTTAGACTGCTCAGTCCTTCGGGCTGAGACCCATATTCAGGGGGGCTGAGTCAGTCCCATGCTGGATTCCCAGCTATCAGTCTGGGGGAGCCGTTAGCTCCTCCTTGTTCAGGTCAGCTGTCTCTATGTGTTTCTGCTGCCTGGTCTTGTCCTTTCCATCTGCATCTGGGTTCTAGTTCGACTCAGTGTTTAGGTATGGGAGAGGAAAACACATGCGACTAGGACGATTGAGTCCGAGTAGGAATAGAAGACAGGAGAGAGAGAGAGAGAGAGAGAGAGAGAGAGAGAGAGAGAGAGAGAGAGCAGAGAGAGAGAGAGAGAGAACATAAAAGAGGGAGCCAATATTGGTTTGAAGAGAAAATTGAACCCAAAAAAGGTCTAAAGACCTACAAGACTGCCACTAACAATTTGAGCATCCATGGAAAGGCTATCATAAATGCCCTTCCCAGATAGTGAGATCAACAACTAACTTATCAATGGAGCCCTCATCTAATACCTGTTAAGTAGTTGTATTTCTTATTCACTCTCTGGAAGGCATCTGTCCCTGGCAAACTCTCAGGGACCAAGTCATGTGAACTAGTCAGCACCTCAAATCTTGCCCACCTCTATGGTGAAGGAAAATAAGTGTTGTGATATGTCATTCTACACTTAGCTCATTGTTGAACATGTCAGGTGATACAACTTGGTCCCAGAGTGTAAGAAGTGAGAGTTGGTCAAATACCCCAAAGCAAGAAGAAACAAAAATGTCTGGTGGCCAGTACTAAGAGCTACAGCATCTTATAATCCTAAGACTGACATAAATGTCTGCTTGTATGTCCTTGAAGCTGTTTCTGCGGGAGGTGTGCTGGGGAAGAATGTTATCACATTCACATAAGCATGGGTATTATAGGCTTGGGTTGGATACTAATTAAGGAAGATTTCATTAAGGAGATGAACTAAGAAAAACATTTTAAATGAATCAAAATAATGGAGAAGAGAATATGTTCCGGGCAAAGGATGCAGAGAAGGTGAAAGTGAGAAAATGGAGAGAATAAAGAACCAGAAAGACATGGGAAGCAAAAACAAACAAACAACCCACCCCCAAAGCAAAACAAAACAAAATGGAAAACAAACAAATAATAACGACAACAAAATAGTGGAAGACTTTGAATTGTGGGAAGTTATCCCAGTAAATACCAGTAAATCAGGAGAGACTCATGATGGAAAAATATTAAATATAATTTGCTGTGATGTATTTAGGAATTGACTCCCTTTCTTGTACTTAATAGTCAACTGGTATAAACTACATTTATGATTTTTTTATTATAATTGAACATCTCAGTTATCCATTCAATAGCACTTGAGACCTTACTCAGGTTAGAAATAGAAATTACTTCTCTTGAGGTGTCAACATCTAATTTCTTGGAGTAAGAGACATGTATGAAAGGAGATAAGTGAGCGACACTGGAGAGGCAGGGAAGAAAATGCTGAGCTAAACATAAGGAAATATGAAGGAATGGATATATCAGAAAGTTGCAACTGGGAAGAATTAGCAAAAGTTGAGGACTAAGTCATGTGTAAGAGAGTAGAAGGAGTCGGGAGGGATACAGGAATGAGTCGGGAGATAACAATGTCACGGTTGAAACTGCTATTTTAATTGGCCATATAATGACATTGAGAAGAAGGTAAGGGGCTGAGCCACTCATGGGTTTGCTTGTAGATGTTATTGTTTTAAAGCATGGGTTTGGATAGACCTTGTGTATAATGTGTGAGAACCAAAACAAGGTCGATGACCTTCTGACCTAAGAAACACTGAACCAAGTGAGACAATACTAAGAAGACAATAGCATAGATGAAACTGTAGCATTACAGGTGTAATAAGTATGTGTTGTCAGACAGACTTGTTTCCATGAACCTGGTGCCTCAGGGTTACTATTGCTGTGATAAAACACCATGACCAAAGCAACTTAGGGAGGAAAAGGCTTATTTCTCATCACTGTTCATCACTGAGGAAAGTCAGGACAGGAACTCTAACATGGGAGGAAACCAGAAGCAAGAGCTGATCCAGAGGTCATGGAGGAGTAAGGCTAACTAGCTTCTTCATTCTGGCTTGCTCATTCTGCTTTCTTATGGATCCCAAGATCACTGCCTGGAGGTTTTCCCACCCATAGTGGTCTGTGCCTCCTCCATCAACCATTAATTAAGAAAATTCCCTACATACTTGCCTACACGATATTGTGGAGGCATTTTCTCAGTTTAGGCTCCCTCCTCTCAGATGACTGTAGCTTGTGTCAAGTTGTGTCAAGCTGGCACGACTGACTTAGTCAAGGAAGGCTCTCTTAAGGAACTAGCTTCCTTTAGCGTATGAGATTGGCCAAAGAAATGCAGACAGTGTGTATCCAAGGAACACAGAGACAGGATGTACATTGGGAATGAGATGGAGTTCCAGTCTTCTATTGGATTAAACCAAAAAGAAGGTATTTTTGGGTGAGAAACCAGCACTGTCACTCCTGAAGAAAATTTAATAGAACCGTGCCACTTAGGGAAAGCAAGGTATTGGGGAGGTATATGAGTCTGATCTCAGAAAACAATGTTGAAACTTGTTGGATATAGCTTTGAATTCAGAGCTCGAATCAAAGCTGAGTGGGGTAAATACTCAGTACTTAACAATAATGTCTAAAATTGATATAGGAAATGCTTGGGAGCGATGGGTTACTGCCGCCCATTGTGCCCCCCTCCCCCCGTTCATATGTCATTTTTTTTTCAGTAGACACACTCAATAGTAGATTGAAAATACTGGGAAGACTAATGTGTCTATGTTGATCATGCATAGACCTTCTTTTCTTGTCATTATTTTCTACCAATATATTAGTCAGCTCTTTGCAAAGTGATTGTATATAGGAAGATGTACAAAGGCCAAAAAAAAAAAAAAAAAAGCCTATTAACAACCCATAGCGGCTGGGTTTTGGGGGAGAAAGCTTTGGGGCCAGGAACTGTTATTCATCTCCCACATCCCTTTCTATATGCAAATGCTTCACATCTAGAAGTCATGCACTCCTTTCTTGGAGGGAGTAAACATCTGCACTCCCAGAAAAGGTTAAGTGAACTGTGAAAAGTCATCTGGAGAATCCATGGGAGCTCTGGACAGAATGCTGAACTTAACTCCGAAGATGCTGCACTGTAATTGTGAATGCTTTTATGTCTCCTGTCCTCCAGGCTGCTGATTAACAGAAGAGACAGGAGGGTATAGGTAGGTGACTTTCTTTTTCAAGCAGAAAATATCTCTATTGAAATATTTGCATGTAAATGATAAAAAGTATTGATTAAAAAATTATGCCAGAAGAGTATGAAGGATTGAGACATTCTGTGTGGTTTTAAGCAAAGTAATTAACTTCCAGGACACAAACTCCCCCCACCCTCCAAATCCACTGAGGGAGCAGATGCCCAAATATTCAGGGTATCAGACTGAGAGAATGATACTTGCCTTTTCTCCAAGCACCAGATGGCTCTGGAATCCAAAGTCAATGGAGAGGAAACCCTGGCTTTGTTAGGCTTTCAAAGTTATCATTGATGGTGTATGAGGAAGACACATTTTAATGCCTTAAAAGACAATTGCAAGGTCATTGTACCACGGCTTATCACACAAAGAAAAACATTCAGGTGGAGAAAAGGAAGTGGGAAATGATGCTGACTTCAACTAGAGCCACCCATAAGGTGGTAAACTGACAAGTGAGTACCAAAATTACAAAGAGAAATGCTAAGAAGGGACTCATTTGACTTGTTTGTTCAATTCCCAACTCAACTACTAGAAAAACATTTTGCCAAATAAGGGAAAGTGTAGACAAATGTAGTTTAGTGAGAAGAATTGCCTTTTAAGAAAAAATAGTCTAAATTTGATTTGCTAGCATCACTTGCAGCTTAGATGAATAAAGTCAGTTCATTTGTATAAAGACACTTTGAGAGCATTAAAAACTTCCAAGAGAAACTGTATGAAGCTTTGGCAGGAGAAATGAGAAAACCTGACTTCAACTAAACATTCTACTTTTGGCCAGCATTTATATCCAAGGCTCAGGGCTAGGCACAGAGGTACAGTGAAACACAGAGATTACATCTCTCAGAAGTGTTTGGATTTTATCTGTGAAATTTCTGTAGAGTAATTAAATTAAACAAAAACATACTGTTTCTGGTTTTGTATACTCTCTAAATATAAATTTGATGGGCCATGGCCTTTAAAGGGAGATAGAAATATACTTCACTGGTATTTTTTAAAGTTTTATCTTTAATTATGTGCATGCGTCTCTGTGTGGGTGTGTGCACATGAGCTCATAAGCCCACAGAGGCTGGAAGAGGGTGTCAGTTCCTCTGGAGTTGGAGCTACAGGCACATGTGAACCATCTGATATGGGTATTGGGTCTTCTTCAAGAATAGTATGCATTCTTAACTGCTGAGCCATCTCTCCAGTTCCTTATCATTCATTTATAGTGAGTTATTTTTTTTTCTAAAAAAAAAAAAAACCCTCTATCTTATGACAGGAACATTAGCTTAAAAAATGAACATAAAATTCCTAAATGAAGTTCAGATAAATTCTGGAAGCAAAACATGAGCAGTACACAAGTACTTCTGTAGGTGAAAAAATAAAGAAGTCAGAAGGAGCCAGAGAGGTGAGAATAAGTAATGAAACACAGTTGGGGCCTGGAAGGCTCATCCCTCTTCTACCATTCATAGCCTGGAAATTTTAGGAGGGCCTTAACTCATGGTATTATCAATGGGACTCGAGTCCTAGAGGCATCCCTTTTAAGAGGCAGAAGACCAAGGAAGGAAATAGAGTAGGGAAGAAGGACTTAGGGAATGAGGACTTAAAAGACACATTGGCTTCCAAGATCTTAATTGCTTTCATATAAATTGAAATGAAATGAGAAATGCAATGAAGTATGTCGAATGATTTCTAAGGTAGGGGATTGCTAGTCAAAATGATAGGAAAATCAAAATCTTGGTCTAGATGAATATGAAATTCAATATCACAATTAAGTGACCAAAATGTAAAGAAATTCTGTTGACAGAAATAAGTTGGTGTTTCTAATTAGCTAAATTGTGAATGATTAGCTTGAATTTAGTGGCACCATGGTGCGGCTGTGAGCTAATTTAGTAAAAACCATTATCTTACATAATGCATAATTATGTTAAAAATGTTTATGATACAGAGATTCCTTTCTTGAGGCTATGATAATTGGAAACTCAGACTGAACTAAAAATTAAAATTTTGTAAGGAATGTTTGGAATGTTCTTCTCTTAGGCTCAGTGGTATAAGATATGTCTAGGTTATTTTTAGTGCTTTACATGTGCTCAAATATTTCCCATCCATAAAAAGGTTGCTTTCTACATATTATTCAGTTTTAACTCTTTCTCTAAAGAGATTTCTCATGGGGAATATCTCCATTTAGAAACCAGTAAGTACTGGGGAAAAATTTCACAACTTAGAGAAGGTTAAATGTAACACACCGAAGAAACTATTAAAAAGAAAACCAGCTGGTGAACAGCATTTCCCAAAATTCATAAGTATCCTGTTGCTTAGGAGATAGTATTTTTTTTTTTTAACCACATCAGTAGAGCTAATCCAATGTTAGTTATTGCATTGACTTTGTGCTGCTTTGGATAGCAGTTCAAGCTATGTTATCTCAGCAGTAACCAGATAGTCCTTGAGAATTTCCCTCCAAGTAAATACATTTTAGTCTTGGGTCTCTAATGACATATTTATTCCCCTGCTGATATCACCTAGCCCAGTGCCCAAATCATAATCTTTATTGAGGACACACTTAATGGAAAAGTCTAGGTTTAAAGCTTACTTTTACAAATTATGAGCTGGGAAATCATGGGCCTTTTATTTATTTATGAACATTAACTTCTTAATTTGTAAAATAAGTATTTATCTGTTGTAGTTTTTAGGAAGGTTAAACTAGGCTCAAAGTATGATGCAGAGGATGAAATGGATCCCAGTAAAAAAGGAAAAAGGGATCTATGGAGGGCTGGAGAGATGGCTCAGTGGTTAATAGCATTGGCTGTTCTTCTATAGGACCCTGGTTCAATTCCCAGCACCCACATGGCAACTCAGAGCTGTCTGTGACTCTAGTTCCAGGGCATCTGATGCCCTCTTCTGGATTCTTCAGGCATTGCATGGACACATTGCACAGAGGCAAACAAAACACACATCCACATAAAATTAAAAAGAAAAAAAGATTTTAAAAAGGGATCTATCATTAGCATCATAAGTTAGGGGAGCTCAGTTAACTATACAATGGCTCTCTCTAGATGTTAACCCTGATGGAACTAGTCCATCGCAATAACCTACACATGGCATGATATCTCACTTCTTGAGCACTTGGATAAAGTTTTGCATGCACTGTGGATTGTTTTCCTGTGCACACACGTATGCCCTTGTGATTGCATATGTATTCGTGTGTATAGCAGTCAGAGGTTCACACTGGGTTTCTTCCTCAGTTGCACTCTACTTCTTTTTCCCCACTGAATATGGAGCGTGATGACCTAGCAAGCTGGCTGCCCCACAAGTTCCAGGAGTCTATTTGTCTCTACTTTCCCAGTTCTGGGGATTGGAGTTTTATGCCTTGTACCTGGCTCTTACATGAATGCAACAGATTGAACTCGGGTCTTCATACTTGAATAGCAAGCATTTTACTGAGCCATCTCAACTGAACCTGTCTTTTTGATTATTAAAGACATTTGTAGGTAAGAGGCTGTCTCTGAAAGAGCATGAGTTTTGGTCTTTGCTCAACAAGTTCTAAAGTATATGAGTAAATTAATCCGGACAAGAGTGACTTTCTGGATGGGTTTTCAGACCTCTACTGAATCAACTCGACCTTTAAGCATAACTAACCATGTGGAATTCTCTAAGATTGTGTTGATACTGGTGAATTCAACTAATCATAGAGAACTGCCAGACAAAAAATTAGGTGGAAACCCATATTGACTATCCAGGTCTTTGTTAAGACTTGGAGAATATCATGTATGTATAAAGCTAAGATACAAGCAAATGATCTGATGTCACTAAAATGTTGCCTTGATAAGCAAGTCCTGTGTACTCAACTCTCCTCAACCTAGTACTTGACCATGCTCTAAAAACTCATTGTGAAACTTAAATATATCAGTACATTGACTGTGTAACTCTAGAATATACTTGTGAGTTCCTTGTGAATCCATATGTGATGGTCACTCATCAGATAGGAAAAATTAAACATCGTTCCTCGAGTAAATAGGGATTAGTGAGTACCACCTTCTGTGAGCTTTTTTTTTTTTTTTAACTTCATAAGGTTTTAACTATTTCAGTATTTATTTTAAATTTACAAGATTTGAACAATTCAACAGTGCTTTGACTTATCTAGTGTAGTAAAAAGTCTTACATACCCGAAAATAAGGGATCAGCTTAGGCCTATTTGGTAGACTTTCCTCATCTCACTTCACCAAACATAGTCAATTAGTATACTACAAAACCTTCTAATCTGCTGGCAAAACTTCTCTTTGAGCTTTCCCATGTACATTTAAGCAATCTATCTTTCATTCTCCTGTCGACTAAAGTCTTCTTATAGCCGGAAAGCTATATTTATTTTTCTATCCCCAGTAGTTCACAATATATCTGGCACCTCATAAGCAAAAGTGGGTAGATAAATTCAGAATGTGATTGTTCAGCCAGCAGAAACCTTTAAAGGACCTCACACAACAAGATTCTTTCATGCTCTCAAAATATATTTCAATATATAGAGGGTTGGAGGACTCACATCTTTAATAAAATAAAGTTAAAATTGTAGACTTGTACGAATTATTAAAGTACATAATCGGTTTTATGGCAAAGCACAACCATGGCTGTGAATTATAAATCTAAGAGGCTGTGAGCTAACTCCTATATTATTCTTTGGATTGGTCTCATTAAAGGTATTCAACTCAACTTATTCAACCAAAAAACAAACAAACAAACAAAAATGCTTTTGTGGTACTATATCATCTTGATGACAAGAGGGTTCTAGTCATATGCATATCAATTTTTTTTTTCCTCTGATAGTGGAAAACAAAATGCCTTTCCCCCTTCCTGGTAAACAGACACATTTTTCTTGAGCTCATAATTTCTAAGCCACTCCTTGCAACACCAGGTATTGCTAAAGATTTGTATGGACTCATACCAAAGTATCAACTGTTGAACATCTATGAATGCACCTTTCAAACACTGTGCTGAGGGTATTTGCATTGATTCTTATATAAAAAATAAGCATCTCATCTTTTTTGTTCAAACAAAAAAGAGTTTTAAAAGAATGCTGCCTGAAGTCATGGCATGAAATACGGTTTTTCATATTCTCACTGTTTTGTTCATCGTGGCTGCACCAGGAAATGAGAATGCATTTCTTTATGGGGAAGAATAAAAGGATAGTCATTATCTGTAAAAGTCTTATGACAATAACATGGCAACAATCACAAGAAACCTTTCTAAACAAGGCGTGAAAGCAGAAACGAAATGGCTTTGCAATTAGTCATGTCTAGCTGACAGATTTCTCCTATCTGAGGCAATTTATGCTGAACATTTTATTTCGAGCCTCGAAGCTGATAAAAGCAGAAGAAAAAAGAAGTGTAGTTTTTGCTACATAAGACAGGTGGCGTAAGCATGCAACGCTTAAAAAAAAATATATCTAAAGTGATTATTTTCTCTCGGATTCTTTGAAAATGCTTGCCTGCACTGGGGTTTGAGGCTGAGCCGGTGACGTCAGCGTGGAATGCGGAGTCAGGCGCCCAGGCTCGCTATAAGCAGAGGAGCTGTCCGGTGCTGAAACTGCCCGAGACCTCACCCAGCAGTAGAGGAGCGCCCTTGGAGCCATCCACACCTTCTAAGACTGAGGTAAGACTCCTTTCTCTTCAATTTACTGGAAAGTTCTCAATTGCATTTCCTCCTTTGGTTTCCCAGATTTGAGGAAAAAGACTGTTTGGCAAGATTATATTGATAGAATGACTGAAGGGCAACCTGCTGCTTTTCAGGCAAGGATACTCAATATGCACGCATAAATGAGAGTCTGTGATTTACAGGATTGCTGGGAAAATATTCATTAACTATAATGTTACTGAGAAAAACTGTATGCAAGGAGAGTGGAAAAGTTAAGGATTTAATGTCAACATGCCAATTAATGTAAAGTTAACCAAGATATTTTGTTTGATTCTTTTCTTAACGTGTTGTTTTTCTCCCAAGAGTCAGATACAGAATCAGAAATATAATTTATATGCTTAATATTCCTCATGGTTAGTTTATAAGGATCAAAATGCCATTAACCAATAAGTGACATTGCAAACAATTCGTATTTGTATTTTTTCTTTGGTATTCATCTTATGGGAACTCTGAATTTACTATTAATTATATTGTGAACTGATATATTCCAGAAGAGATTATGCTAATATGAACTAATTTTATAGTCCTGAGAAAGTAGCCTAGAATGATTTTGAACATTGATTTCTTCCATTTTCAAAGGTGAAGTATTATCTTGGAGGAAAGGTTCTATGAATACAGAGCTGATAACTTTGAATCTAAGAAAGAGAACATATAGAGCTGTATAGACTGTGATTGTAATTACTGGGCTTTGGTGCCTAAAGCTGATGCTACTTGGCTGAAGAGATTGATTGAAACAAATTTATTCTTGTTTATCCTAACTGGCTGAGTTGTTTGGATTAGATATATTCACATATGTTGGTGCCTCCGTGTCAATGCTCCCAGCTGATTTTATCAGAAAGATATTTTTTTCCCCCCGTGAGAGGATCCAATAACAGCTGCTCAGGGAGAAACAATGTTCCTACCATTTGGATTTCAGAAAATTAAAATCTAAACCAAATACTATATATGATATTAGAACTATTAAATCCATCTTTGCTTCTCACAAGAGATGCTTCTGGGAAAATGAAGTCTCTTGAGTTTTAAATGCAATCACGGTGTAAAAGTAAACCTGAATTCAGTGATGAAATGCCCATGCTTCTCAGGCTGAGGTTCAAACTGTAACCAGCTGGCATTCTGCTCTAATTCTACAGAAAAACCTCCCTCCAAAGTAAAGGTTTTACAGATAATCACATAATCTATATGTTAAGATGTGTTAAGGATATGTCAAGATAATGGTTTCCAAAGCAAATCCACTCAATATCGTTTCCAAGATTACATTTAAAATGATGATGGTGAAAATTGTCAAAGCTAAATCAATCTGAAATATAGCTAGTACCATCACTTAAAGTTCATTATATTACTCAGAATTTTAAATAAAATTATTTGAAGTAACCACTTATTTACTTTGAAAGATTCTCTGTATACTTAAATAACCCACTTAGTGGTAACTTTAATCAGTCTATATATCTATGCTAAGGAAGTTTCTATACTTTCAACCACTTGACAGGTGTAAAAAAAATTATAACATTCATTATCAGTAAGATCTGCTAAGCAGTATTTTGACATCTAATCTAACAGAAAATTGTGTTCATATAACTTTGCTTATCTATCACAAAAGCATGATACATTGGAATCATGAATAAACTTATAAACTTATTTACATAACATTTGTTTATAAGAGAATTTGTAAGGATTGAAATAGCTTCTCCAATATCAGCACTGCCAAACAGGAAATGTACAAGTGATTCCTCTTACTAATCCATCTGTGAGATCTTTACAGTATTGGAGAAAAAAAAATGAATGAAGATTTTTTTAAGTAGGAAGAATTCAACACATTGTCTGTGTTTATCTAAATTGGGAGCTACATAGTGGTTATTTTAAGTTTTTTCTAACAGTGTGAGTCACTTAAGATTTCACAGGTCCCTACCAAAATAGACACAGACATAAGACAAACTGAATCTGAGCACTCACAAGCTTAGAAATAGACTAGTTAAGTAAACTTATGTTCTCTCTGTAGCATCTGTTTATTTACTATACACTAGAGGGAAGATAAAAAAATAACCATAATTGCATTTTGCAAGCCAGCCATAATACAATTATTAAAAGATTGGAGCATAGAGAAAAATTAAAAACAGTATAGGTTATTATTTTAGCAGGCTTCCACAAAAATCTTCCTTGGTTTAGCATACTAGCTGATACCAGGGAGGACCCTGGTTTTAGGGTTTTTTAACTAACTGCTGAAGTTATTGCTTGGTGAGTTGACCAGGCCTCATGTACAAGGTACTCAGTGTTATTGGCACTAATATATTGTATTACATCATTATACATAGCTGCTACATTTCTAAAACAAAATTGGATGGCTAATTCAGAGAATAAATCAAAAGAGCTATTATTTTGACAAAACCTTATGGGCTTAATTATATGTATATGTGCATGTATCACAAGAAATTATTTTGTGATTGATTTTAATAGAATGTTGTCTGAAGTCATTACAATATTTTAAAAAGTCTTGTTTTATTGAACACAAACATGGTTTTAAAAAGCCAAACTACTAGTTTGTAAATGAGAGACACAAAATTTGAGAAACCCCCCTCCCCGAGAGAATACCAGACAAGGCTGATACAAATGACTACCCATTATCCTATAGATTCCTATGGTTAGCTTGTGAGGATCATATAGGAAAAAGTCATGAAATTTAAATAGTTCTCCTAGGCATACCACAAAAGTACTTCTTTATTCCCCCTTTCCTTTTCTTCTCATCATGTCTTGTATCACTTGAGCTAATTCGAGTTTTCTCTGCTTTAAGGAAATCTTTCAGACATGGCAGAAGCTAAGACCCTCCAATCCGGAGCACTTCTGCTTCTTGTCCACTTCATTTTCCTCCTCTCTGGAGCCGGAGCAGCTTCCTTCCAGAGAAACCAGCTGCTTCAGAAAGAACCAGACCTCAGATTGGAGAATGTCCAAAAGTTTCCTAGTCCTGAAATGATCAGAGCTTTGGAGTACATAGAAAAGCTCAGGCAACAAGCTCACAGAGAAGAAAGCAGCCCAGACTACAATCCCTACCAAGGCATCTCTGTTCCTTTTCAACTCAAAGAAAACAGTGAAGAAAGTCACTTGGCTGAGAGCTCAAGGGATGGACTGAGTGAAGACGAGTGGATGAGGATAATACTGGAGGCTTTGAGGCAGGCTGAAAATGAAGCACAGTCTACCCCCAAAGAAAATAAGCCATTTGCCTTAAATCTGGAGAAGAACTTCCCAGTGGACATGGCAGATGACTATGAGACTCAACAGTGGCCAGAGAGGAAACTCAAGCACATGCGGTTCCCTCTTATGTATGAAGAGAATTCCAGAGAAAACCCCTTCAAACGCACAAATGAAATAGTGGAAGAACAATACACGCCCCAAAGTCTTGCAACCCTGGAGTCTGTGTTCCAAGAGCTGGGGAAACTTACAGGGCCAAACAACCAGAAGCGTGAGAGGGTCGATGAGGAACAAAAGCTCTACACAGATGATGAAGATGATGTGTACAAGACCAACAACATTGCCTATGAAGATGTTGTGGGGGGAGAAGACTGGAGCCCCATAGAGGAGAAAATAGAGACTCAAACCCAGGAAGAGGTGAGAGACAGCAAAGAGAACACAGAGAAAAATGAACAGATCAATGAAGAAATGAAACGTTCAGGGCAGTTGGGGCTCCAGGATGAAGATAACCGGAAAGAGAGTAAAGACCAACTCTCAGAGGATGCCTCCAAAGTCATCACCTACTTGAGAAGGTTAGTGAATGCTGTGGGTAGTGGGAGGTCACAGAATGGGCAAAATGGGGACAGGGAAGCCAGGCTTCTTGAGAAACCACTTGATGATCAGTCTATTTACCAGCTGATTGAAATCTCCAGGAATTTGCAGATACCCCCTGAAGACTTAATTGAGATGCTCAGAGCTGGAGAGAAGCCAAATGGCTTGGTGGAGCCGGAGCAGGATCTGGAGCTTCCTGTTGACCTAGATGACATCCCAGAGGCTGACATAGACCATTCCGACATGTTTCAGAGTAAGCTGCTTTCCAAGGGTGGGTATCCCAAGGCATCTGGTCGTGGTATGATAGAGGCCTTGCCTGAGGGGTTCAGTATTGAGGACATTTTAAATCTCTTAGGGATGGAAAATTCAGCAAATCAGAAGCCCCCATACTTCCCCAATCAATATAGTCGAGACAAGGCTCTGCTAAGGCTCCCCTATGGTCCTGGGAAAGCTAGAGCCAACCAGATTCCCAAAGCACCCTGGATGCCAGATGTTGAAAGCAGACAGGCACCCTATGAAAATCTGATAAATGACAAGGACCAAGAACTTGGAGAGTACTTGGCCAGAATGCTAGTTAAGTACCCTGAGCTCATGAATTCCAACCAGCTGAAGAGAGTGCCCAGCCCAGGCTCCTCGGAAGATGAACTTCAGGAAGAAGAGCAACTGGAACAGGCCATCAAGGAACATCTGGGTCAAGGAAGCTCCCAGGAAACTGAGAAACTGACCACGGTGAGCAAAAGGCTTCCTGCAGGATCCTTGAAGAATGATGACACCCTAAACAGGCAGTATTTGGATGAAGATATGCTCATGAAAGTGCTGGAGTATCTCACCCAAGAAAAGGCTGAGCAGGGGAGGGAGCATCTTGCCAAGCGGGCCATGGAAAACATGTAAACAGCTTCAACTATTGCCCAATTTTCCTTCTTTCCCCCAAGTGAACTCCCTACATTTCTCTTCAGTGTGTTGACCTCTATCTTGTTAACACTGTAATATCTTTAAGTGATGTACAGGCAGATGACTCCAGGTCATTTTGGGATCTGCTTCACTTACTCTGATTTGTTACCTTGTGTATGGATATGTGTAAATGTTATGATTCTCAGATTAAAGATGTATGTCCTTTATTCAAGAAAGATATCTATGATTGTGTTGAATAGTGTATCTAATGGTCATGACATTGATGATGCTTACATATGATAAAGAGTGTCCTATAATTATCTTGGAAGTTTTTAACATTTATTGAATTATTTTGTTACTGTCTGCAGTGTTTTGTGGAGTTCTGGAGAAAAACCAATAAAGCATTATAAATATATAGTTTTACTTATAAGGCCTTTTCTATTGTGTGTTTTATTGTTTATTAATAAATGTTATTTCCGGAATCTTTGGACTTTTCATTCTGGAAAACCAGAGACAAGTACTTTGGACCAAGCAGCATGAAGCCAAAGGATAAAATTATTACTGTTACAAGCAATCCAGGTAAGAAATTATGAACATCATATGCGATCATATTTTCTTCCTACAGGATGCTGTGAACCTTCCCCAACAGCCTTATGCTTCTTCATATTTTGTCTACATACCTCATTAACAAAATAAGCACCTTGGGTATAATCTTTACACTATCTTAATTTACATAAATAAAAGACATTAAACCTTCCATACCCATAAACAACATCAAAATGAAAGAAAAGGTAAGAGAGGAAAACAGAGAGGAGGGGAGAAAGGGAAGAGGGAGATGGTACAGAAGAGAAGGAAAGAACAAAGACAGGGAGGGAGGGAGAGAGGGAGGGAGGAAGGAAGGAACATGGAGAAAGAGGGAAGAGAAGACCATAGAGTGGGGGCAAGGGAAGAAGAAAGGGAGAGAGTGAGAGAAGGAGGAAGGAAAATCAGTTGCTATGTTCATGACAAACAGAAATGACTACAGATTTGGGAGCAGGCTGCACATCCTCAGGCCACACTGATTCCCCAAAGATGAAGGTGACTGCAGAAGTAAATCATCACAGGGAAGGTCAGATTGTGTGCTCTGTGTCTCCTGCTTTAGTGGATCAGACCATGGCATATAATTGTTGAACTTCACCACAGTGCATGACATCAGCATGCTGATGTGTCAGTGCAGGATCAACAATAACAGCCAAATCAACAGCTGCAATGGCTATAAATAATTGGTCAATAGTAGCACAAACTGTGTGTCAGTCACTGCATTAATACTCCACTTACTTTAGCTTACTTGGCTTACTACCTCACTGTCAAAGATAGATTTTAATCTCCTTTTAATCATATCTAACCCCCCTCCCCAGAGAAACAGTAATATTCCAAAAGTCAACTAGCATTATGAGTTGTGAAAATCTGTGTTTTTAAGCCGCTTCCGGGTGGGAGGAGGAATGGTGTCTGGATCATGAAATCTGAATACAGAGAACTTCTAGAGGATGGTATATGTGTATGCACGTGCGTGCATGTGTGTGTGTGTGGTGTGGTATAAACACATGTATGTGTGTGTTTGTGTCTCAGGAGGTTCTCTGAGCTGTCAAAGGGTAATGGGGGAGTCAGAAGAAAACACTGAATACAGTTTTTCTTCTCTTTTTTCAGATTCTTGGTTCAATTATCTCTCAGTTTCATGAACTGCTGGAATCTATAGGTAGAAGGGAACTTAGAGGTGATTTTTCAGCACAGAGTATGGTCTATATCCTCAAATGTTCACGATAAGAACATTCTTTGTTGGGGGCAGTCTTATGAATGGTGGAATGGGACTTTAACCCATTACTAACCATAATACTCACACACTTGTCCTTCTATATGGTTCTGGGAATTTATGATGTTTGGAGTTAGAAGCAAACAAACATCCAGGTTCAAACTCAGGTTACCTCAAGTGGAGGAATCCAGGACATTTGTGTGGTCTAAAACTACAAAAGATTATATATGTCATAGACACTGCTCACACAATATACACTCTCCAAGTGTGTGTGTGTGTGTGTGTGTGTGTGTGTGTGTGTATATAGCATTAACTTGCTTAATGGACCCCAAGTTTATTAGATGACTCTCTCCACACAACTCTTGAGCAGAAACATGAATGTAACACCTTCATTTGACCTAGTACATATTTTTCCTTTACTTTAACGTTTAAACAATCTGGCAAGATGTTGGACAGTGAGAACAAGCTAATAGGCACAGCCAATCAGGCTCCAGGATGGAATAGCATACAGGTGGGTGGTTTGTGATGTCATACTTTGCTATATCATATTGCATTTCTCTAAAAACCTGTTAGGCTTGATGTTTCATGAATCTTTAATGGAAACATTGCAGGCATTAAGACTGGCTCTTGTGGCAATACTTTAATTTGGAATATATATTCTTTCCCTGATCTCCCTCAGTCATCAGTCAGCAAACATCTTTGCCATTTTTGCAGTACAACCATATCCTCAGCTATTGACTCATCAGACCTACTTATTTCTGATTCATTATTTTTTTTTGTAAGTACTTCAGTGCATTGCTCTTTAGCATAGGAAATGAGGCTCCAAGTACCATCCAAGGATGTAGATGGTAAATTAATTGGAATTAGGGCAATATTGTCCTTCTCTCAGCCAGAAGCCCCCTTCATCAGCAATCAAGCTCTCTAAGTTATGCCCTCCAAAGGTTAACACTGGGAAGAGAAACTAGCTCCACCCGGAGAAAGTCATAGGGAGGCCTAGCGTTCTATCTGTTCTTAGTCTCTCAACAATCCAGATCTTCACTCCTTTCTGTGCTCATGGCCTATTCACTTAGCTGACATGTGGTTTGAGTGAGAAATGTTATGCATGGGCTCAGTTATTCCAACACTTGGTTCCTAGTGAGTGATGCTTTTTGGGGAGCCTTGCTGCATGAAGTGTATCTTTGTGAGAAGGGCTTTGAGATTATATAGCCTAGTCTTATTTTCAGTCCACTCTCTTTGCTCTGTGCTTGTCCTGGAAGATACTAGCTCTCAACTGTCTGTTCCTGCTGCCATGCCTGCCCCTTGCTGCCACACTTACCTGACATGACGGGCTCCTATGCCTCTGGAGACACAAGTCAAAATAAATTCTCCTTTCCTTTAAGTTGCTTTTGGCTATGGTCTTTTATCATTGTGACAGGAAAGTAACTAAAACAAGCAGCCTTGGAGACTATGAGCACTAATCTTATTTTTGTGCTCTTCCTAACAAGACTTCAAGTCATCTTCATCTCTCACATCCTAACCCCTGTAAACTTGAATTTCACTTTTCTGAACCTCAACTCCTCATATTCTGTAACTGTTGCTCTGTGCTCTTTAATGCTCTAGCCAGTTGTAAACAGAACACCCAGGACCAACTTTTGGGAACACTCCTCCCATTTCTTCCTCTGAGAGAACCTAATTAACCCTTAAAGTTCCTGCTTCCTTGCAGCTCTCTTCCCCATTTCCCTTTCGCTGCCTGCCCTAAATTCTCCTCCCAACAAACTGTAAATCTCACATAAGCACACATTATATCTTATTGCTGTAGTCATTGGTTGCCCCAAGTTACTCCCCTCACCTATGAAAGAAAATAATTTTGATGGTTAGTTTTAATAATTAACACAAACTAGAATCGCCTCGGGAAAAGTTTTGAGGGATTTTCTAGATCATACTAGCCTGTGGAGGATTTCTTTTTCTTAATTGGGTAATTGGGAAAGACCTGGCCCATTGTGGGTAGCACCATTCCTTGGGCTTGGGTCCAGAGCTGTGTAAAAGCACAGAAAGTTGAGCAAGCAGACATATGTGTTCATTTTCCTTCTGTGCTTTGTTGTAGCTGTGAGTAGTTACAAGTTCCTGCCCTGACTTTCCCACAATGCTAGACCTAACCTTGGAATTGCAAGCCAAATAAAGCCCTTTCTCCCTCAAGTTGAATTTTGTCAGAGTATTTTTATTTTAATGGCAGCAACAGAAATGAAACTAGAGGAGAACTTTTGCTCAGATTGTAGCTCTGCTTCTGTCGGAACACCTTCTGATTGCATCATCCACGAAGATGACAGCTTCACCTGTCCAGTCACCATAGTTTCAGCTGTGTAGTCTCCATCATTGGTAGACCCATGTTTTCCTTATTAGTCACTGAAATCTATCCTAAGTTAAGAATTCCAACACATTATTCAAACATTTTTAGCTACAGATTTTCAGTCTTCACCCCAATTCCAACAATGCTTGCAGCTACCACCTCTCAGTGTAATAGATTTAGCATCTTACTAGGCTCTCTTCTTCCCATTATTCTTCACCACGCACCTTGTCAAGCATACATTGAATGGTTAGTCATTATAATCATTCTCTTGCAAGCATTTTTAACTGTCTTCTGACTATGTCTCATTGCAATTTCTTTGATAAACAACAACTTTAGTTAAATCCAATTCTGTACCCACTCATCTCTCTTCCACTGCACCTGAACATAACAAGATCAAGACACATATCCACATTGACATATTTAATTTTACATCCTTTCTCATAGCCCCCAAGTGACCCACAGTGCTGTCCTGCAATGCTCATATATCTCTACTCTGTTCTGTTTCCCACTCCTTAGATTCCAATACACTTTTTTTTTTTCCCCCCTGAGAATAGTTAACAAGGTCTCCATGGTCTTTGCTGCCAGATGGTTGTTTGACTTCCCAATTCACTGAAAAAAAAAAAAAAAAAAAAAAAAAGGTGAATCAACATAAAGAAGAAGGTTAACAGCTTCCTGCTTTCATCTCTGTTTTCTCATTTTTGATTTTGTTATTTTAAATGTCTGGTCTATCCTCTTCCGTTTAGTAATCTCCCAACTTGTGTGCTGGATCTGTTCTCATCTTTACTAGGGAAATTGATTTGACAGTTCTCTCCATTCTTGTTGCGTTTATTTGATCATGGTGTTCAGTAAGCACGTAGACTGTTTTTTTTTTTTTTATAAATCTTTTCAAAGAGTTATGTGCCCATACCAACCTTTATTCATCTTACCCTTAGCTACCATCTCTCCTCAACAGTGGCTTACTAAAATACCTCCAAATTACATATTTTTACAAATTTTGTTATCAATTCTTTGTCCTTGAAATATTTGAATTAATGTCTGTGATGGTTAATTCTGAATATCAACTTGATTTGGATTGTTAATCACCCAAGGCATTAATGAGATACATCTTTGAGTGTATCTGTAAGGTCATTTCCTAGAGGTTAAACTGAGGTGGTTAAAACTTATTCTGAATGTGGGTCATAATGTCCAGTGGGCTGGTGTTCCAGACTAAATATAAGGTGAAAGTAGAAAAGTCCAGAATCCTTATATTCCTCAATTACTGCTTCATGGCTGATAACACAGATCAAGCCAATCCTACCACCATGCCTTCTCATTACAATGTACTACAGCCCCTGAATCAAGAGCCAAATAATCTTTATTTTTTTTAAGTTATTTTCATCAGATAGTTGCTCAATGCTAAAAATTGGTACTGAGACGTGGAATTGTTGTTGCAGTAAACATGGCCATATGGTGTATAGGTTTTGGGCACTGATTTTCAGGAAGGATATGGAAAACTTTGGCAGTATGGGTTAAAGAAGCTGTAGACTTCCGCAAAGCAGAGCATACAATAAAGACTGCAGTAACCCTGACTCTGAGAGTCTTATGTCTTTGGAACTGGTTTGTGGGAGTACTGGGGAAAATATTTAAAGAAATGGGCAGGAAAAGCTCTAAAGTAATTTAAGAAGAGCTCAATGGGCCACCTGGTTGGTGTTTGGAGGACCAGAATGCCTATATAACTGTGGGTAGTAAAGGCTGTGTTCATGAGATTTCAAATAATAAGAATTCTATCAGCAATTTACACTACTCAAAAAAGAAAAAAACCAAACCAAACCCCCCCCAAAAAAACCCAAAAAAACTGGCTATGTTCTTCCCATGTCCTGAAAATTGGAGTAGCTCCAAATTTATAAGTAGTGGGATAATTGTTTAGTGGTAGAAATTTAATGACATAATAGTACTCTGGCTGTGACATGACTACTGCTTACTATGTATAGTTGGGTTTATAATAAGAATGCAAAGCATGGAACACAGAACAAAGGTGTTTTTAAATGCAAAGTTAGGCAAGGGAATGAGAGACAGCTAAATTTCTAGACAGGGCATATAGGGCAGATAGAGACAAAGTGATTGTCATTGTTAAAAGATTGACAAGTTTAAAAGGCAAGTTTTCATTTTGCACTAGGGCAATATCAAAGGTGCCTCGAGGGCAAGACTCCACTCATTAAATCTCCAGTTCATAAAAATACAAGTTCATTTGAAAGGATGGTGTCCCAAAGGGGAGTGCATGAGACAGACGGTAGAGAGTTCCCGACACGCTATTGCAGCAAGGTCACCTAGAAACACAGTAATTCAGATTCAGTTCACAAGTGCAGTTGTGATTGTGTATTCCCACTTCATGGTATCAGTGTTCTGTATTAGTTGCTTCTTGTTGTTGTGATAAAACACCACAGCAGTTTAAGGGAAGAAAGATTTAGTTTGGATCACACTTCATGGTACAGATAGTTATGGGAGAGAAAACGTGGTGTAAGAGAGGCTCATTGCTGAGACAACAGTAACTCAAGGCTTGTTCATATCTGAGTGTATCAAGAAGCAGATTTGGAACAGAAAGCTGAGCCAAATGATGACCACTCCCAATAACCCACTTGCTCCAATGATACTTCAGCTTACAGAGGTCCCATAACCTCCCAACAGTACTGTCTTTGGGATTAATATTCAAACAGGTGAGGCTGTGTGGAGCATGCCACATTGTAACACTGTTACATCAATAACTAAACTTATTGTATCAAAACAGATTTGGTAAAACCTATTTATAAATGTTCACAGAATGAAATAAATGGGAGAAGACACAACTTTTGATCTAGATTTAAATATTATTCGCTGTCAACTCTTTCATCTGTATTCTAAAATGGTGTAGAGACTTCGGGGGAGCTTTAGTATGTCTGTAGTTTAACTGGGCGGTAGAAGACGGAAGACCTCAACTCATGAGTGTAACATCACAGTAACAAAAGAGTCCCTGCTAGGATTAGGCAATTTGTTCAAATGTAAGATCTTTCTAGCACAGCAAAAGTTTACGTACTTATTTTTTTAAATCAATATAGGTGAAAATTATAGGTGTTTTGCCGATAGAAGAAAAATAGTTACTGCTATAACAATGTTGTGGGCCTTAGCTATATGTTTATGAAAGTTATGTCAGTTAGGTTGTGTGGCTACTGAAGCTGATGTTTTTTTTTTTTTTTTTTTTTTTCCTGTAGCTGCTATTTCTGACTATTGGAAGGCTAAGATGCCCTGGGGACTTTGATCTTGGAACTTCTGATGGGTGAAGAGGAACAAGGATGGAGAACCCTTGCTGGCTTTACTCCCTTTGATCTGGAACGAGATGACAGCTTGTCTCCAAGCCATCATTTACCCTCCAGATGGCTCATCATAGCAGCTATCAGTAATTGTTTTCTGTGGAAGACCAAAGCCACACTTGTATTTATATCTAATTTCCAAATGCCTGCAGCCACTCTGTTTTCTAATCCCAGGGCATTTTACACATAAAAATGTATTGCTAGTGCCTTGAGGATTGTTATTTTATCAGATTCATTCTCTCTCTTTTTGTTTTTTCTTATTTTTCTTTTGTGCCATTTCATTTGATCAGTATTACTGATGTGAATTCTGGATGGTCCAGAGATGTGATCGGTGGGAACCAGGAGTATTAGTGAATGACAGGCCAGGGTCTATGCAAAACGTAGTAATGGCCCAGATGTTGCGTCTCCTCCTGTTGCTGTAGCACTCACTTATATCCTGACACATTGGTTCTTCAGCCTGCTAATTTCAGTCCCTTATGCTGTAACTACTCGGAGAAGGTCTTTGGTTATGACGCAACCCATTCTGAATCTAGCTGTCATGGGGTCCAATTTAATTCAGTCCATTTCCTGAGAAATGTTGAGATGTTTGTGGGTGGTGGGAGCCAATAATTCCGGTTAACAATTCCATTTTATTCTAAACTTAGCCCATGTGGCCATGGTAAACTGACGAGATGCAGTCTCCACGTGATATGGTTATCTTTTCTACTATTATTGCCTAAAAAATTCCTTCATTTTGTTTAAGAAAACTACGTAAGATAATAAAGGCTTATTATTCATTTGTGTCTTTTCCCTGAAGATGAGAAGTTGATGGAAGCTAATCTCTACAGGATTAGAGATATAAAGGATATTTAATAATGAGGTTTTGGTTTTCATTTGTTTGTTTGTTTTAATGAGTGTCATTTATGAACTGCCAAGCTTGACAATTCCAGGGTCCACAGGTAGAAGGAGGAAATTAAATCCTGAAAACTGTCTTCTGAACTTGACACTTGCACCATGGGATGCATACACTCTCTTACACACACACACACACATTAAATAAAATGTAATTGTAGTTAAAAATAGCTAATCATTCTTCCTTGATTTTCCCATCTGTGGGAATTACATTGAAAGGACCAAAAAGCAAACAAAATTGCTGCCTCTCCCCTTTCTCTTTAGGGATAATCCTATAATTTAATTCATTCTGAGTCAACAGGTTGCTATGGTAGCAGGAGAATCAGAGTTGCAGTTTTGCCTGGGTCTGCAGTGTGGAAACAGTTCTACATAGGATGAACTTCAGAATGCACAAAACCAGGGGAAGCACTGTCTGCCCTGACCTACAGACCTCCTGCATCTTTAAGAAAACAACACTAAGCTAGTGGCAGTAACAGGGCAAGACACCTTCCAGGGTATTGAGTGGAGCAAGCCATGATCTCTGTCTCTTTATTTAGCTTAAGATTTGATCCTCAAAGAATTCATTATATAAAATCAAGTTACAATCAACAACAACAAAAATGTATGAGAAGAATTTGTGACTTTATGCTGTATTTTTTCGGCTTGTTTACCCTCTAAGCTCAGTTAAAGGTTTAATTTCTAAAACCATGTGTGCTCATACACCCTGAACCCATGTTAGAAATAGGACTCTTGTGGCACAGAATTCATTATGAAATCTTCATTGTGAAATTTGCCTATCATGTGAAAACTGCCTCCCTAAGAAAAAAGTATAATTACTATATTATGTATGTGATATTACACAATAATCACACATTAACATACGGGGCATGCAATATGCATGGAAAACACACACGTGTCATGTGATGTTCACTATCTATGTTAAATGTACAAGTATACATGCAAATATGCATGGATATAAATATAATTTAAGTTATAAATCCAACTATCAAATCAGTAATTATTATTGTTGTCTGATATTCCCTCCCCACAATGTTTCAATGTGGATTTATTGTCTTCTCTTTGTCCAGAGGAAAGCCTAAGTTTTTTGTGGATGCACTTGTAACATTAAAGAAGAATGACGGTAAAAGACAAGCTAGTGATGAATCAGATTTTGTAAATGTCATTTATTCTTAAGTGACATGAAATGGAAATTTTTGGGGACTGGAGCACATTAGGGATAGAGATGCATAGGTTCTAACCCAGTGGTTCTCAACCTTACTAATGCTGTGATCCCTTAATACAGGTTCCTCATGTTATGATGAGCCCTCCAACCAGAAAATTATTTTCGTTATTAGTAAACATTTTACTGCTTCATAACTTTAATATTGCTACTGTTATGAGTAGTAATATAAATATTTGTAATAGCTCAGTAAACAGGCAGGATATCTGATATGTGACACCCCCCCCCCCGGAAAGAAAGAGGCCAGACCCACAGGTTTAGAACTCTAACCTTTCTGAAATTAAGCACATCCCCATGCAGAGAATTTAGGGGAGGCAAGTTAACCCTCCAGGGGATTTTAAGGGTCAGTTTCTCAACATACTCCATTTCCTCCCTTTACATGGCATGCCATTTTCTGCAAGACTTCTTTTTATCTACTTTAAAAAAAACTTAAAAACAATTTTATTTTGCAGAGTAATCCCAGTTACCTCTCCCTCCCATATTTTTACTCCCCCCCCACTATTTCCCTATTCCCTCCCCCGATTCACTGCTCAGAGAGGGTGAGGCTTCCCATGGGGAATCATCAAAGTCTGTCATATCATTTGGGGCAGGACCAAGGCCCTCTCCCCTGTATGGAGGCTGAGCAAGATATCCCGTCATAGGGAATGGGCTCCATAAAACCAATCCATGCACTAGGGATGAATACTGGTTCCATTACCAGGGCCCCATAGACTGCCTAAGCCCCCCAACTGACACCCAGATTGAAGGGGCCTAGTTTGGTCTTTTGAAGGTTCTGTAGCTGCCAGTCAAGCCCATAAGCTCCACTTGTTCAGGTCAGCTGTTTCTGTGGGTTTCCCCAACATGGTCTTGACCCCTTTGCTCATCACTCCTCCCTCTCTACAACTGGACTCCAGGAATTTGCCCCAGTGCTTAGCTGTGACTCTCTGCTTCTTCTTCCTTCAGCTACTGGATGAAGGCTCTATGACTGCCAGATTTCTTGTTCAGCCATTAATACCTTTTTGGGTATTACTGTCTTTTGCTTCCTGCCTTATGTACGCTGCCCTCACCATCCTTTCAGATTTTGCATTTCCCTTCTTAGTGGTTACTTGTCCAACAATGCTTACAAAAATCTACTGAAACAGAAGACAGTAAAAGGAAGCAGGATTGAGGATAGAGCAGTGTGAAAATGAGAGTGATGCAGACCCAAAAGTCACTAAGGACACTAATGGAACCCCCAGCAGTGCCAAAATCACTGCAGTAGTTAGGGATATCAGCCCCCATCTCACCTTACTCAGACTTCAGTACACAACCTCTGAAAGAAGAACCACCAGGTGGGAAGGACCACCTGCTTCTTCACACGTGTTTCAGGGCTATCCACTCAGGGTGGGACTCCAGCCTGGACTTCAAGGCAGCTCTCAAAGGAGCTAACCACTACAGGCCCTGGCAGGCCCCTTGCAGTTTCACTGAGAGTTGTTTTTGAATTGGAATATGAAGAGACCAGGGTGAGATTATGACATTACAGCAGAGGACCCCAATCCCTTCTGGGCCTCTCATTACACATAACTCTTTTGTTTGCCATCTCTGGTACAAAGCAGGCACCATTATAAAGGAAACAGGACATTAGAGGACATCATGGGTTTAATAAATGGAAGGCTTTCTCCTAAAGAAGGGTAGATGGCTTTCTATTTGACATTGAGTTAATTTGTTTCTCTGATAATTTGGTGGTTACAGCTGAAGAGAAAGGGTAAGCTAGCTACAGGGGAAATAAAGATAACACATTTTTTTCTTCATCTGTAAAAAGTAATTATGTTTGGATCCTGTGATGTATTTTATTTTACTTTAAGATTCATAATGTGGAGCCCACAAGTAGCTACAGAAAAGAACAGTTCTTCTTTGCTGTTGTTATTTGTTTTCTGTAAAGTTTTGTGTAAAGCACTCCTAAGAAATAGTGGTTTTTACACTTGTATGTATTTTACATTTTCCTCTTTTCCATGTTGGACAGTGGGGGAAAAGAAAGCAATTTTCTTTCAACTCTATTTCCTCTGATAATGTTTCTTCCCTTGCATCTATATCATCAGGGAAATAGGTGTGAAGGGAAATTGGATTCTTGCAGTGATGGTGTGTCGGGTGCCAAATCAAATCCGAGGATTCCAAAGAGATGCGAGTTATTGATTGCAAGTTATAGTGAACAATCCTCACACATTTTCACTGCATCCCAGGACCAAGAAATTATCAGACAGTCTGGCTGGCTTCCTTGTAATGTATGAAACAACTCATAGCCCACTGTGTCATGTGACTTAGGGCAGGCTACAAGAGAAATAGCAGTAGCCTATTGGAGCAAAAGCTGGAAGGAAACTTAGCTCTTCCCCAAATTCTTTCATCACTCACTCATCCATTCATCTTCATTTGCTATTTAAGTTATTTATGATTCATTGCTCATTAAATTTAGGGGACTAATGGCTAATATGAGGAAAATAAACAAAAGAAATTGAATTTTGCCTTCTAGTTGCTCAGTCTATTTAGGGAGATGACTTTATCAACGTGTGCATTTTGAAAAGTCTATAAAATAAAGCTATATACAATTCAAAAGGGTAGTGTGAACCCTGAGATGTTTAGGGGTAACCAGTAGAGAGGCTTTACTTTCCCTGTTCTCTCCGCATCTGAAGATATATGTCTGAGATGGACAGACAAAACACACCACCACATCAAAGAAAAAAACAAAACCATGCAAAGCAAAACCAGGATGCAATCTTTTATTCAGTGTTTGATCCCTCCCCTCTATCTCTTGTGTCATAATGCTTCCCTATCTGCTTTAAGGATGTTGTGATGATATGCCCTAGAATTAGAATCTGAAGTGTTATGTATGATGTCATGTCAGAATAGATGCTGGCTGTGATTTCGATAGGCTCTGTGGAAAGCAGAGAGGCTTTGTGGGTAAGATGTCTCATTTGGTTCCATGAGCCTTAACTGCAACCTTTCTCTGTGCTTCATATACTTTAGTGTTCATATGAGCTGCATGAGGATCTTGTAATTTTTTTAAATAAAAAAATCCCCTTTTCTTTTTGGTGCTGGGGATTGAACCCAGGGTCTTGTGCATGCCGGAGAAGTGTTCTGCTACTGTTCTATATGGCAGTCCCAGGAATCTGTCAGAATGTAGACTGTAGTTAGATAGGTGTTGAGTCTGAGATGCTTGGTGTGGGTGATGAGGCTGGACTGTGTTTGAGAAGCAAAGTTCCAGGGCAGAATTTTTCTGGGTGAAGGAAGCAGAAGCAGGCTCTGCAATTCTATTTCTCCTCCAGACAGTGTAATTAATTTGTGTGAAATTAAGATGTAAACGGCAAATTTAGACCTTAACTGATTCTCCTAATTAAAAAAATTCCTCTCCCTGGGACCATTTTATGGCTCCCATTGGCCTACAATTTCCATCCAATTTTCACCTTTATCTTCTTTCTCTAAAAATAACAGGGATCAGAAGAGCCAGGTTCTTGTCCTGGTCACAATAACTATATAGATTCAGTAATTTTTCTTTGTCCTATTTGCATTTCCATATTTACATGTTTCCCCCACATCAACACCAGTATTTATGAGCTGGAAACAGTTTGTCCATGAAGCCATCAGTGTTATTTTAGACTGTGGCATCGAACCTTCACTAGGAGGACTGCACTGGATTTGTACTTCCCTCTCTTAGTGCAGGGAAAAGCTCAGATTTCTGATGACAGACTGACATAAATAGCAAACAAGCAATGTGCAAGGAAGGCCATCTGCACTTTTGGTATAGAGGTGGCCTTTCCCTCCAAAGGCCACTTTCATTCTAGGTGAGAATAAGGACAGAGGTTAAGATTGCACCATTTGTTAAGGAACAGCATCATGGAGCCTTCTTTCTTTCACAAGAATGAGAAGACCATGAGATGTGGAGCACAATCATGCATCCATGGCCACATCCTGGCCTTGTAATCACATCTATTAGTTGTAAAAGGAACAAACAGGTGACTCAGGAGATATCCCATAGGTCACTGGGTAGCAGGCAACACAGTTTCTGCTGCAAAGCTAATGGAATTAATTTAACTAATCACGTACACTGCAAGTTAAGCATGTTCTCCGTCTCCAGTGTTCTGTTCATGCTTTTGATGAGCAACTTCCTTAGATTGCTAAGAACAAATAATTCTCCTAGAAATGAGAATAGTGAGAAGAAACAGGGTCAACCGATTTGAAGGGACATTAATATAAAAAGGAACTAGAACAAACATGTTATTCATTTCCTGCTTAAGCATACACATTGCCTCTATAACACTGGGGGTTGTTCCTAGGACCATGACCATGCTGCATACATATTTTTGGGTACTTTGCAGTCTCATTTTATCTGGAAGGATGAATTAATTGGCATAACTTGACACCGAAGGCTTATAACCCAGGTAACTAAGGCACTAGGCTTCAAAGAGAAGGTTACTATGGCTTCTGGGCTGCGGAGCCCAGATATGAATTCTGACAGTGATTCTTCTCCTTAGTATTTTATGCACTTAATGCCTGATTCTGTTTCCTGCATCCTTTGTCTATGAGTTGTGACTCGCGGGTGGACCACAGGGAGCTACAAATAGAAGACCCTACATTTCAGTCTGCCAAGAGCAATACAGATTTGGTCCTGTTGCTCTGGTGCTCCATCTGTTTAACATTTTTCTTGGAGTTTTTCATGAAGCATGACAATTAGAAGGTACATTTAAATAAACTGAGAAGGGCTTTTTGTAAACATCTCCCATGTGCGTCTGGCTTCTGTCATGATCACAAAGTTTTAGATCCCTGTGCAGAGGACAGTGTTTTGTTTTGTTTTATTTATTTATTTTTAATACACAATTAAATCAGAAAGATGGTAGCTGTGGTCCAGTTCTTTCTCCATCCCCTTTGAGGGTCCTACAACAGATACTAACAAAGTACACCCAAGCAGCAGAAGTTGAAATTCTGACTCTTCCCAAGTCTTGGTGATGGCAGAAAAATAGAAGCTATCATTTTTGGTAGATTCAGTTTGGAGGGCATATTAGGCCAAGACTTCCCATATGACCTGTGAGATCCAGAAGCTCATCAACCTGCCAATTGGTGGAGGCTGGGACTTGTAGGAGGCTTTGGAAATGACTGGGTGGTTGATTGTGATACATGTGATAGTAAAGATGAAGCCTTGCTGTCAGGGAATGTTTAGTTACTGGGACTTCTTTCCTACAGTGGTTTTATAATTTATTGGGTGATGAAAATCAATAGCCAGTTATTTGCTTTCGGCTAAGTTTTAAAAACTCACAATAAGTCTTTTAACCAGAAATGAGCCTAGGACTAAAAACAGCCTTTGATTAATAATTGCTAAATTAAGCTGATAACAAACTTGATTGGAATGCTTCCCTTACTGTGTTGACCATGAGAACCCTAGTGGTAAAACTGACAATAACAAATCTAGGATCTACCTGTATCCTAAGATGACATCAGTACCTCTATCAAAGGCCAGTAGTAATATTGTGGAGGATGTGCTCAAAGGCAAAGCCTTAATGTATGTAACTACAGAAGATTTAGTTACATAGCATAACTTTTCAGTTACATCAAATTGCCACATTTTCAAGGCAATTTGACTTGATTTCAATTTCAGGAAATAGCTTTTAATAGTGTGATGCATTCATGAGCAAATGGACTTTGCAAATTAAGTGTGACAGTTTATTATAATTATTCTAGATATTTTGATAGATCGGCAAATTCAGTTCCAATATTTTGACACATCTGATGCCCTCCTCCAGAGTCCTGGGTACTTAAACCCATTTATACTATTTTCTTCACTGCTGTTTTAGTGGATTTTCAGAGGGTAACAGAGTGCAACACATTAGCCTTCTGATAGAGGAGGCCAAGATTTGGAAGTGACTGTCCCTCATTCTCTTTGCCAAATAAGGTATGGAACATGCTAGATTGAAGAAGGTGGTAAAGAGGCTCCTTATTTCATGGAGTCATATTAAAGGTTCTTAGTTGTATATCAGTGGTTCTCAGCCTTTCTAATGCTGTTACCCTCTAATACTAATACCTTCTAATAACATGTTCCTCATGTTGTGATGACCTTAATCATAAAATTATTCGGTTGCTACTTCATAACTGCAATTTTACTACTGTTATAAATCATAATATAAATATCTGATATGCTGGATATCTGATATGTGACCCCATAGGGCTCACAACTCACAGACTGAGAATCACTGCTATAGACACCCAGGTCACATTGGACATATTAACAACCTGCTACAAAAATTTGCTCTTAAACCTTGTGTCCACATTGTTAAACATTCTGGGTCCTAAGGAAGCTTTTCATACAACCGTTCTCCACTCCCATAGAATTTGGCAGATTATGGAAGTCTCAATATCTTTTGATTGATCAGATTCCTGGTGTTTATATTGCCAGCCATTTGAACCCCCGTAGAATGATCTCCCTATATTATACCTGATCTGAGTATGTCATCAGGCCTGAAGAGTTTGTCATAGTTCCTTCCAATCTGGTAGACTCTAAAACCATGATCTTGCATTGGAAGGTGCTTCATGCAGCTATCTGTTTTCAAATTTATCTCCTGCCACTCTTCAAAATATGTATTTGGGGTCATGGTAGATTTTCTTACCTGTGGCTCTCCACAGATGGGCTGACTTCTTACTCTGTTTGAAACTGTATACATACTGTTCTTTGTTCTGAAAAGGAACCCCTCAGTACTTACCACCTTCTTTACTCTGCTAGATTTTCTGTTTTGCCAGCAATTCTACTTTGAGCTATATAGGTCACGCCATCCCCCCCACCAGGAGGCTTTCCTAGAAGAATGGGAGGTTCTCTTCTCTATGTGTTGATTCTCTTCTCAAGATATTCAGTGAATGCTTTTCTTCACTACCAATACCTGCTACACAGGAGGACAGGAGCAATGTTTGAGACTCCTGGTTATTCAGCTTTATAAATAGGGTCTAGGAGATGGGAGGTAGCTCAGTTGGTAAAGTATCTGCTGAATAAGCCTGAGGACAAGTGTTTGGATCTCCAGGGTGCAAGGAAAAGCCAGGCATGGCAATGCACATCATAATCCTAGTGATGAGAGAGCAGGGAGGGACAAGTTGATCAATGGAAATCAATGGTCAACCAGTCTGGCCAATCAGCGATCTCCAGGTTTAGAGACAGGCACTACCTTGTCTCAAAAAATAAGGTGGAGATTGATTGTGGAACACATTTGACACTGACTTCTGCCACCTAGGTGCACACACACACACACACACACACACACACACACACACACACACACACACACACAGTGTCTAGGTGGTAGTATACTCATTTCCCTCTAAAAGGAAATTAAATCAAAACAAATGCCATTACAGAAAGGGCAGACAGGTTAAATTAACTCTGTTCAGAAGTATACCTCTTCTCCTGCATAATTGATTACAACTCCTATAAATTCATTTAAAATTTATCAAATGAAGTGACAATGCAATTTTAAAGTAAGAGTTTCCTATTTGTGTAACCAGAATCAGCTGCTCAACCGTTTAAGTTATATTTTATAATATTTAAAATTCAGACCAGTTCCTTGAGTTGTATACTGGACACCTTTTCCTACAGAATGGAAATGAATTCTCTAAAGAGGTTTTTATATTAATGAGAAAGAGTTGGTGGTGATCCTTTTACACCTAATGTGAGAGAGCTATGGCAAACATATATTCAGATGTCTAATTTAAAATCATGTAATATTAAAGAAACCTAACAAAACATATTATCTAGACTTATTATTATTTTATTATGTGTGAATCATAATTACTACCTAAAGAAATGGTACAGATGTATCTAAAAGCCCCCATTCTGTTCTCATTCTCTTCTTTCCTCTAATCATTTACTTGATGACTTAAAGAAAACTAAGTACCTGATATTTTACAGATACTCCATAGGAAGTGGAAGTGTCTATAGATATGCTCTTACCTCATGAAATATACAGTATCCCGATTGTTGTTCATCATACTAAGGTATGATCTTATATATCAGTAGCATATATGCATTAGTAAATAATACCATTTTGTAGTATTTGATTTAAAAGTTGTTGATAGGACTACTGCTACAAAAGACCTGTGCAAGATCAAGCCAGTCTACATTTAGTGCTGTGTACTGCCTCTCTCTGTATTGCCCTCCCTTTTTCAGCTCAGTCAGTTTCTATCATGATGGATTTATACATATTGGTTTGGGGAGCATTGTGGAAGGAATTTTGGAGCTTTGGCTAGAAAATAACAACAACAACAATAATAATTATGGTGATGATGATGATAATAATAATGATAATAATAATAATAATGAAACTGTTTACTCCCTCTTCCCAGTTGAGTATCAGGAATCCAGCTTGATGTTTCAGGCAAAGCCTCCAGAAAAATATTTAAATCAGAGGATATGGAAGTCCCACCTAAGAATGAGTGATTAGTAATGTGGTGACATCTGCCTAGCACATGCTGCAGCACAGTAGGATTTCTGAGGCAGGGCTCACACATGGGCCCTGAGTAGCTGCAGTTCAGTGCAGGGCATCTGAGCCAGAGCCACCCATCACGCCATTCCTTTTATTCTCCCATCTCTGAGCAAAAGAAACAATTTTATCACCATAGAAATCCAGCCCCCACAGAAAATGACTTCAGCTTGTCACTAAACTGAATTAAAATGATGTTGGCAAAATGTGGTGGGTATTGTTCTCTACCACTGTTAGGCAGAAGGAGAACATGGGGAAACATTTGCATGGTTCAGGTCCACCCATGTCATCCTTTTTTATCTTTTTATGACTTAGAAAAAAAAAACAAAACAATTCACATTCTTCCTCAGGTTCATTGTAGTGGTTGAGTTAATACAAAAATCCTCTGATAAAAGATCACACAATTAGAATTTATCATTCATATCTTTTCATAAGGAGTTGATAATTGAAATACACATCAATCCTATAAAACATTGATTTTGATCATTTTTAACCTCTGCTTTTTTCCCCTTGAGCTTTTCAAAGGATTGAAAATGGTGTGTATTTGTACGTGTCAGTGTGTGTGTGTGTGGGCATGCATATGTGTGTGCAGACAAGTGTGTGTGTGTGTGCATTCTAACCATACCTCAATGTATATTTCTTTATGGCTTTCTTCCTTTAGTCTTAGGAATATGTACTATAGTTGTCAGCCTGTCACAGTCTTCTAAATCTAAGAGACTTTAAATGCTTTCATTTTAAGTCCATGAGGTTCCAGGTAATGAAGCAATAAGGGCAACATAGACCTGAGAGATCCCAGAGGATTTGTGCTTTTGTGTAAGCAAGGAAATAAGTTTGCAGTGCTTGAATTGGTGCTGACGCCCATGTCTTCTTGTAGTCTAGGTGAAGTGGCTATTACTCTTTTCCGCTATCAGATTTAAAAAATCAGATGCAGAGTCCTTAAAGGACAATTTCCTGGGATGACTGATAGTCTTCACTTTGCTGTCATTTGAACTCTGGAGCCATGACTCTGAAGATTTCTGGTATGTCAACTGAGTTCAATAATCCTTGATTAGATTAATATTTCCTGAGCATTTCAGGAAAACCAAGGGTAGGACAATGGTATTTGCACAGCAAACACACCAAGGAGTTTACAGGAGAGCCTCACAAAGAGAGATGTACAAAATGGAATCTAGGGCTTCAGGTTTCCCCATGGCCTTTGAAATGCCAAAGGAAATACTGAAGCATCCATCCATCCCATCAGTCTAGAAGAGACCAGAAGCTTGGTCTATGCATGCTACCTGCCTATATTACTGTAATGCAGCTGGACAGGGAAAAAAAAGTGAAAAGTATACCAAGACCCTGCGTATTTCTTTATAAGACATGCAGAAACACAAAAATAATTTTTAGGAAACTTCACCACAACCAATTGGTTGTTCAGTTAAATGAAGTGAGTGGGTCTAGAGTACGGACACTTGCTTAATCATTTCCAAAGCAAGCTTCGAAGTTTATCCCACCTTGCTCAGTTTTCTTTTGGGTTTCATAGAAGAAATATGCAAACTGATTGAAGAGCAACTGTCAGAAGTATTTTGAATAGTGGCTCCAACACCAGGAGAGCCTCCTGGGTGAGCTTAATGTGGCTATCATGGGGACTGAAAAGGAGACTTGTATGTAATAGAGAGGTGCATCCAGTTCACCTCCCCATTGGTCGGTCTACTATTCAAACCAGTCTGAGATTAAATGGCCTCTAAGGTTTCTAGTCTGTGGAAAAACTAAAAGTAGAACATGTAAGTTCTAACCTACCCTAGTTGGAATAGCTGCTTGCCCCACATCTAACCTCCTCAGACAATATGAAGTTACAAAATATTCACTTCTTAATTTTTAAATACCCCATTTCCTTTTCACAGAGGGGTGCCCAGATTAGAGTACAGAGGAAGAATTGATCTTGGTTGAGGGGTCAAGGCAAAGGACAAGGACTTTGAAAGAGCCCACATGGAGAAATCAGACACGGAGAGCCTGGTTACCACCATCTGTTTTCCCTTTCCACTTAGTCACCACATTTCAAGACTATTTTTAAACCTTTGCTTCTACAGAGGCTATTTTCCTGATAAAATTAGTCCTCATTTCTCACTGTGTGACTACCTAATAAAACAGAACTCAAGGAAGGTGATTAATCAAAGCCACAGTGGGCACCTGGAGCGCCCCAGCTGTGGTTGCAAAGTGGAAGGGGTCCTTCCAGTAAGGTTTGTGTGGACTGTGTGCTCTTACAGATTACTTTGTGTTTGTTTTTTAGAAAAAAAAAACACCCCAAATTGTTTTCTCTGAATTACTTTAAAAATTTTGTTTGATCACAAGACATTCCTCTAGCTTTGTTTCAACAGTGCCATTTCTTTTTAATCTATTGTGTTTGAAAAGGACCTGAGGTGTTAATGAACTTCTTTTAAAACCCTCTTCAGGGTTTTCATGTGACCTCAGGGGTTGCTCCAGTGTTATCTGTGCAAGTGCTTATCCATTGTTTCATTAGTGTATGCATTCATTAGTATATACACATATATGTTAATGCTTATACACATGCACTCATACATGTATACATGCAAACACACACACACAGAGACCACACACACACACACCACACCACACACACATACCACACCAAACACACACACCATACCAAATGCATGCACTTATTCCTTAAGAAACATCAGCATGTAGTCTAATACCAAAAAAAAAAAAAAAGTTTATTTTCACATGTGTTAGCAAATGGTTCAAAAGTACCAGAATCACAGAGCATGACTCTATTGACATCTAGAGTTCAAAAAGAGGCCATTCCCGGAAAGATCTAGTGGTAAGCTAACTCATTAATCCATTTTCCCAACATTTCAAGTGAAATGTTTATATATTGGAGAAAAAAAAAAAAAAACTGAAGCAGGCAACCATAGCTAAACCATGAGTGTCTGCTTCTGCTTCCATCAGTTACTAGATGAAGGTTCTAGGATGGATATAAGGTAGTCATCATTCTCATTATAGGGGAAGGGCATTTAAGGTAGCCTCTCCACTATTGCTTAGATTGTTAGTTGGGTTCATCCTTGTAGGATGACATTTCCCTAGTGCCAGATTTCTCTTTATACCTATAATGGCTCCCTCTATTATGGTATCTCTTTTCTTGCTCTCCTCTATTCTTTCACTGACTTAATCTTCCTGCTCCATCATGCCCTCCTCTCCCCTCCTCTTCTCCCCTTCTCTTTCTCCTGACTCCCTCTCCCCTCCCAACATGCTCCCAATTTGCTTGAGAGATCTCTTCCCTTTCCCTTCTCAGGGGTACTGTGTATGTCTCTCTTAGGATCCTCCCTGTTTCCTAGCTTATCTGACAGTGTAGATTGTAGGCTGGTAATCTTTTGCTCTATGTCTAAAAGCCATATATGAGTGAGTACATACTATGTTTGTCTTTTTGTGATTGGGCTACCTCACTCAGGATGGTTTCTTCTAGTTCCATCTATTTGCCTGAAAATTTCAAGCTAGCTAAACACTGAGCTGAACTCCTGGAATCCAGTTGCAGAGAGAGAGGAGTGATGAGCAAAGGGGTCAAGACAAGGCTGGAGAAACCCACAGAAACAGTTGACCTGAACAAGGGGGAACTCATGAACCCCAGTCTGATAGCTGGGAAACCAGCATAGGACCGACCCAGACCCCTTGAATGCGAGTGTTAGTTAGGAGGACTGGGCAGTCTATGGGGTCTCTGGTACTGGATCAGTCCTAGTACACGAATGGACTTTGGGAGCCCATTCCACATGTATACTCTCTCAGCCTAGACACATGGGGGAGGGCCTAGGCCCTGTTCTAAATGATATGACAGACTTTGAAGATCCCCCCATGGAAGGCCCTGGGGAGCAGAAAGGGGATGGGAAGGGAGTTAGTGGAGGGGACAGGGGAGCAGGGGAGAGAGAGAGAACTGGGATTGACATGTACAACAAGCTTGTTTCAAATTTAAATTTAAAAAAAAAATCATCAAACCCTCCCCATCTGGCACAAATTGTCAATACTTAAAATGAAGGTCAGAGTGTTTGGATTAGAGGCACTGGGAATCTAGGTTTATCATGTCACAGTTCTTGGTAGTAATCTGTGGTTTTGGGTAACTGAACATGCTTTTATCATTGGCAGCAAGTCGCTTATAACCTCCAAAATTCAGGGCCTCTGGGTGCATTTAAAAAAAATGGAGTTTCTCCCTCCAGTCCTTTCCTCCAGATTAAAGCCAGAAAGAAGAGTAGGGATAGGCTGTCTCTAGATTGCTGATGAGAGGTTGTTGAGATTGCTACTTTGTATTGGATCCTCTGGTTCTTGGAACTAACAGATGAGTCATTCCTCTCCCCACAATGGGGAACAAAGAGTCAAGGATAAACACAGTTTGGGCTACATCCAATGTACCACTACCAGGGAGGAGAGAGGAGGCTCTCACATCATTTAGTCCATAGCAAGGGAGTAAAGACATCAACCTTTCCCTTCTAGAAGATACAGGGTTTTGTTTCACCAAGATAGTGAACAAAAGGCAGCATCCCTACCTCTTCTCACTGAGTCAGGCGACAGATTACTATTAACTGAAAGTGTGTACAGCAAACCCAGGACAGATATGTGCCCAAGGTAGTTTTATCAAACTGTGTGTTGAGCTCTGCTTGACTAGGATGTAGTTCTTTATTTTCTAATGTGCTGAGTCCCGATGGGATGTTCCAGAATTCTCCAATTGTGTCTCTCCGTTAGCTGTGACTTGAGGTAGGCATACACGTGGAAATCTCATAATAGAAGAATTAATAACAAGTATAATTAATCACATAACATTATTAATAGTAATAAATAATTAGGCAATAAATAATTATTTAGGGTAGCATGAGATGAAGGGAAAGGTTGAATTAGGATGTAAGATTGCACTCAGCCACAGGCAGAACAGGAGCTGCCTGGAAACATGATTTTACAGCTTTTCAAACAGATTCTCTGTGCCCTAAATTCTATCTCCATCAGTTCACTGACATTGTATTAGCAACAAAAGGACATCAGGTACTCAGAATGCTTGCTTTTTGAAGGCACTATCCTAACAGCACACAGACACATGTAACTAGATCCACTCAGTGATCCTACCTGACCTTGTGCACAGTTATTGTTATTCTCATCCTATGTGAGACAACCAGGGCGCTAGTGGTGTGTCACCCATGAATGGTCACACGATTAAGAAGAATTAATGTTTAACTGTAAGACTGCTACAAGTGTAGGTTCTTGCTGCCTTGCCATATTGGAGTGAAAATGTCCCCAACAAGCTCACTGTTGGAGTTACAATAAAAAGTAATAACTGTCATAGTTTTCTTTTTCTTTTTTCTTTTTCCTCTCTAGATTAAGAAGGCATGGATGCAGGTTAAGTAGAGCCTGGGAACTATATTAGTTCAGGCTCCAATACCTAATTTGTATTCTGATTTCTTCACAAGCCACAATCATATAGAAATGAGTTTTATAATACCTATATATTATAAACATTTAAGAGGCTGAGGAAATGTGGCTGGGGTAAAACACTTGCTGCACAATTATGAGAACAGAGGTTTAGATAACCAGCACCTACATAAATGTCTGTTGTGCATGGTGGCCCACATATATTCCCAGTGCAAGAGGCAGACAGGGGATCCCTGAAGGGAAGCAGGCTATGAGCTGGTGAACTCTGGGCTCACGTGAAAGACCCTGCCTTAATTTACAAAGTGGACAGTGATTCAGAATGAATATTTTTGATGAACTACATCAAGCATCATTGAACTATGCCCATGTGCATCTGAGTACACCTGTGTACATGTACACATGAAATCATACATATGCACACATGTTCTGATGTGACATGTACACACACACAGAAACCTTCATTTGGCATTGATTTTGGAGATATATTTCAAACTTTATTTTTTGGTAAGATGTGCTTCTGCCTTTATTGACACTTGAGTTACTAACTAAATCATAATGTGTTTTATTTTCAACATATTTGGTGCAGGGTTCCACCCATTTCTGTTAGATATAGTTTGCTGGTTGTGCTCATCCCTCCTCATGAAACTAGCTCATGGGGAAAAAATGGTGGAAGAGGTCATAGAAAGAATGTTACCGTAAGAAAATAGGGAGATGCACTGTGAAATGCTGTGTTCTAAGTATATCACAAGCCTGACAATCATAAACTCATGGCTCCTGCACCTAATGGTACTGGGGGCACACAAGTTCAGTCTGCCCCACAGCCAGCTCTGAGCAGGGAAAGGACTCATGAGGCTCTGAGTTACTAATGAGACCAGGGAGTGGGGAGGCATAATATCCAGCTTTTTAGCCCACTGGTGAGTCTACCAGGCTCTAGAGAATAGATTAAAATCCTTGATCATATAGATGACTCTAGTTAAATTCTGTGGGGTAGAAAACAAAAGTCACAAATATGGATATTATGCCTCATGAGGAGGTAATTTTCTTGTCTAGGGATGAGCTCTCAGTGTTGCTGGAATTTCTTGTCCCACCAGGTCCTGCTACCCTTCAGCCTCAAATAAACACACAGATGCTATATTAATTATTAAACTGTTGGCCAATGGCTAGAGCTTCTTATTGGCTAGCTCTGCCTTAATTATTAACCCATTTCTATAAATCTATGTATTTCCACGAGGTCTTGGTTTACTGGAGAATACCCAGATCTGTTACTCCTTTAGAGGCTACATGGCATCTCTTTGAGGTCTCTCTTTCCCTACCTTTCCTAGGTTTCTCCTCATTTCCTAGCCCTGGCTATCTTCCTGATTCTATTGGCCAAACAGTGTTTTATATATCAACCAATAGGAGAAACATACAGAAGGACATCCCCCATCACCTCAGTTTACCTTTATTCTCATCATCTTGTGCAATCATGGGTCTCTGTTTATTGTAAAAGTCTCTGACAAAGGCCAAGAGTAGCCTTTATCTGTGAGTATGAAAACAGATAACTAGAAGGAGATTTGAAGATATGTCAGTTTAGCTGAGAAGCAGTAGTGGATTTCCCTTGATTTTGCTTAGCTCTTGGGGATCCAAAGTGAGGTCTTCAGGCTTTGTGGCAATTCTTTATGCAGTTACTCCTTGCCTACTCTTGAGTAACTGTTTCCCAATATATTGAAACATTCTATCTTGCAGGAAAGCTCTTAAACAAGATGGTAAACAATTCAAAATAGCATAAGGAAGTTTCTGAAACTGATGAGATTCATTGGATCCCTACCTGCCAGAGTAAGCAATAAAAGCTTCTCTCTCAGGAGAGGGAAGCCGAGCTTCAAGAAGACTCTCAGACAAACAAAGCTACAAAGAGGACTCTAGGACCTGACCAGCTACTTGGAGAAAACAGAATCCATCTCAGGTGCCTGGAAGAGGTTTAGGCCAACCCAGGCATCTGGAAAAGGACACTCTCCAACCTATTGAGCTGCCTTCAGGCTGAGCAGTGTATTCCAGGTCCCTAGGTCCACATGTTAGGTATACTTTGGTGATGCAGCTGTCTTTGAGTTATTTCTGCTTCTGTAAGTAATCCCTTACCCACACTTCTCTGTGTAAAAGTCATTGGTTCACCCACCTGGACTTTGGTAGTGTCTGTACTTTGATCTGTCATGGGTTCCTTCTCTGCGGTTAGCAGCCATGTGTGTTTCCCCAGGAAAATATAGCCTTGAACGGTATTAAAACCAACACATTAACTGGGCCTGTGGCTCTAAGGCAAGGGGATCATAAACTCGGAATCTCCCTGGGGATCTTAGTTAGCCTGCTTCAAAATCTAAAACAAAAGGACTCAGGGCTGTAGCTCACAGGTAAATTTCTTATCTATCATGCGTGAGACCTTAGATCCAATCCATAGTATGACCAAACAAAAACAACCACAGATATAAAAGGAAGGGGAATATACAATCAAAAAATGTTCAAGGAATTTCATTATTTCCTGATTTTCTCGTTGTGCAGCGATGCATGTCTCAGGGTTTGTGTTGTCTCTGAGGTTCTCTTCTGCTCCACTGATCTTTCTTACAGCCTGGATCTGTTTTCATAGGGAAAAGTCAGCATCCCTATGGCCCAGGAGTTATTTTCTTTATGACCAAGCTCTAGCTGATTTACAGAAACCCAGTGGAAGCCATTGCCACTTGCAACTTTGCAATCCCTGACCTACATGCCATTAGCACTGCCTTGTTTTCTGCGAGGCTTTTGGCCATGCTTCATTGAAGGCTTTTGTCATGCCACTTCAATTAATGGAACCACTGATATTCTTCCTTTGGCAACACGGGGCCAACTTTAAATCAAACTGCCCACATGGGTAGTCTAGCGTGACAGCTTCCCCAGGGAGAAGGCTCTTCTGTGGATGTTGTATAACCCTGAACAAATGAGTAATGGGGTAAATGAGCTGAAATGCTTCTAGGATTCACTGTTGTTTAAGCCTCTGCACAGGGCTGAGTAGGAGGTGATGTGCTAGAGTGGGAAAAAAGCTGGGGCAGGGGAGTTGGAGTTTGAATCCTGTTCTTCCCCTAAGTGGTGTCAGTCCTCAGGGAAACTGATTATATAATTTAACTACACTTAACTCTCCTTGTTGTAAAATGCAAATGTCCCACAGGCTTCAAATGGAGAATAAATAAAAAAAATACGGAGAAAAGGACTTGGATTTTATTAGGGTCTTAAAAGTAAGGCGAACACTTAAATATTTTTCAAAACTTTAAAAATTTAATTGATTAATTCTGTATGTATGTATGTATGTGTTACATATGTGTGGTACACACACATGTATATGGCTGAGGGTGTGTGCACCTTGGTGAGTGTACACATCATGCTTTTGTGCTTGCAAGAGGAGGATGTTGGTTGTTAATCATTCTTTTCCTTAGTTCCTAAGGCAGCATGTTCACTGAACCTGGAACTAGATTGGCAGGTAGGGAGCCCTAGTGATTTCCTACATTTTACAATGCTGGGATTATAGATTTCAGATGCTCATATGACTACACTTAGTTCCCTCCCTCAACACCCCAATGGGTATTACTATGGAGCCTGGAACTGACAGTATAGACCAGGCTGGCCTTGAGCTCATGAAGAGCTGCCTAGTTTTTCCTCCTGAGTGTTGATATTGGTTAAAGGTCAGGACCATCATGGCAGGCTCACATTCAGCTTCTCACACGAGTGTGGGTATGCCTGACAATAGTCCTCTCATACTGTTTCATGTACTCTCTGTTTTCTTTTCAGATTCCCTTGGTACTTTTTTCTAAAACAGCGAGCTGGATGTATTGCTTCCAAAATGCATACCTTTACCATAGCATCTTTATTTACCCTCTGATTTTCATCATTTCAATTTTTTTTTCTGATTTTGTTTCCCATCTGTCCATGTGTAGAGGTCAGGCATTGACAGGGGGGAGTCTTCCTTTATCTGTCTCCTTCTTACTTTTCAATGCACAGTTTATCCATTGAACCAGAAGTACTGTGCCATGGCTTGGCTGGCTTGCTGGACAGAAAGATCCTCAGGTCCACACATCTCTGATCTCTGAAGCATTACTTACTGCCCCTCTGGGAATCAAGCCTTTTCATATTGACCTTTGGGGAACACAGCCTGCACTCAAACCACAGCAGCAGCCATGGGACACATCAGAAAAGGAAAAGGAAAGATACCACCAATCAAGCATGTAAACCAACCCAACGCAAATGAACAAAAACATAAAGGGTTAGAGAACTCAGGTAAAGCATATTGAGGTATTCTTCCTATGATCCATGCAAGGTTTAGGTTCATTTGAAATGAAATCAAAACACAAAGTTACTTAAGACAAACACATGACACTGGAGGACAGTAGACAGGGAACATGCATGCAGGTTGGTTGTGTAAGAAGTGCTGGCCTCCTCCCCATACTAGCTCACCTTCCTGGCATTTGTGACCATCTGTCACGTGGGAAAATAGAGGCTTTGGAGGTGTAGAGAAGATTTAAGTGTCACTAGAGAAGACATCATGTAAACACAGAAAGTGTTCATAAAAAGGGCACTGGCCTCGCAAACCACTTTCTTTGCAATGACAATCCTCTGAAATGAGAAATTCAGCCTTTTGTCCCGCATATGTTTGTTATTTATTTCTGTATCACTGGGTATCAGAATACATACCCAACTCTTAATCCCCCTATGACTAAAGCATCCAGTGAAGTGGGTGAGCCGGCACCCACTGCTTCAGATCAGCAGTGCTGACAGAGGACTGGAACTCACACAGTGTGAATTCACCTTCACCAAGAAGGTGGAACTAGAATGTGCTTCCCATGACTACCCTGAGCCAGCAAAGATGTATAAACATAAAGACTAATCTCACAAAGGACAGAGGAAGGGATGGGATCGGCTACTGGCTGCTGGATGGCAGCTTTATCTGCTATGACTGTCCCACATCCAGTCACTGGTGGGGGGGCGAGGCGGGGGGGCGAGGAGGGGACTGCATCAGACACATACCTCCTTAGGGGTTCAACACAACAGAGAAATTAAATAAAATATCTATAGCTACTGCGCTAAAGTGAACAATGCAGTCTCCTTGCAGCTCGAGAGGTGGGCAGGGAAAGAAAAAAATGTAAAGAGGCCAGGGTCACAGGGGTCTGAAGGAAACCAAGCAAAGGGGGGGTCATGATGCTAGATGCTGCAGGAACAATATGAAGGAAACCAGGTCAGCCAGGCACATTCAGAAACATCAGCAGCAGACGCCTTCTTCTGAACAAACAAAGCTGTGGGTTATGATTCAGGGGTCACCTCAGCAGAGGTCTAGAGCAGAGAAGTGAAAAATAGGTAAGTGGACTGGCAGCAATACCCAGGGACTCTGGGGTTCCCAGCACTCTGGATGAATCTGCTGTTTAAAATCCATCACAGTAGGAGGACTGACACTGGGGTCAGTGGCAAATGTCACAAGCGGGGCTCCCTTCTCCCAGGCATGCTCAGTTTCCATGGTATACCTTGGAGTGGGAGTGGGAAGCCAGGCTAGGTTGAGGCAGGTGTGCAAAAATTAATGTAAGGAGAGAGCACCTGACTAGTGCTGATCCCTAAACACATAGGGTGAAACAGCTGTTTCCATGACCTTGAGAAGATGACAGGTAGTGGCCTCCTCTAAGTCCGAGCTGAACCACCTGTCCTCCCTGTCATCCACACCAAAGTTTGAGGTTTTTTCCTGGGGACACCTGGAATTTTTACTTATGTATCGGTTCTAAGTTCCCCAAGTACCAACGTGGAGCCCAGGCTGGCTTTCAGGTAGATTGCTTTCTGGAAAAAAAAAATCAGGTTCCATATAGACATGTCAAATGCTAATGTGCAACTGTAGGCTTTATTTCTCCCTCTTCAGAAAGACTATCCACCAGCATCCATGAACTTTCTTCTTTGGGGCAAAGGCAATTGTAACCGGGACTTGAACAGTAACCATTGTAGGAACTTCACTTGAGGAAACAAAACAAAACCCAGCAGATAGAAGCCTTTCCTTTTAGCAAGTTATTTTTGGAATCTGTTTGCTGCAGGAGAAGAATTATTATATCCCTCATCTAGGTAGACTTTCCTCAGTTCACCTCAAATGCCCCATAAACCTAATCTTCATCAACATTCAACACAAGGAAGTGAATAGCTAAGCAGACAGCCACAATGCTCTGATGCATTCATGGGCTTGACAATGGTGACATCCTGACACAGCTTGTTCACTACTGGGCACAGATTAAGTACTTAGGAAATAGGTAAGAAATGAGCACACACAGAAGCGTACCTTTCATGCTGGAGTTAGGTGCAGGTTGTGGATGATTCCTGCCTTAGTTAATTTTTTTAAATTACTGAGGTCAAAGCCACAACCAAGGCAACTTACAAAGAAAGTGTTGAGTTTGGGCCTTGCTGTCTTAGAGGGTTAGAGTTCATGATGCCAGAACAAAGGAAGACCTGAGCGCTCACATCTTGATCCATAATCATGAGGCAGAGAAAGAAAGGGAGGAAAGGAGGGAGTGAAAGAGGGAGGGAGAGAGACAAAGACAGAGAGAAACAGAGACAGAGAGACAGAGACAGAGAAGAGCGTGAACCTTTTGAAATGTTGAAGCCCACTGGGTGACACTCGGTGACACACTTTCTCTAACAAGGCCACACTTCCTATTTATGCACAAAGAGTTCCACAAGCTGGGGATCAAGTGTTCAAGCATATGAACATATGGGGGCCATTCTAATTGAAACCACCATATCCCCTAACTACAGGGGAACATAGCCAGTACTCTGAGTTGAAACTCTTCTAGAACCAAGATAACATACTGGGATCTTCTTAGGATTCTCACAGAAGAACCGGTAAAGCAGTATTTCTCAAAAACCTTTCCTGAGACCCAGCTCTACTCTTCCAACCTCTTTCCTTATTAAAGATGAAAATTATAAAACTTGGGTAGCTTTGATATTAGGAATCTGTACCATTGTGGTCTCCTTGGAACTGAGTATCTTTCATGCAGTATATGAGACCTACTTATCAACAGTATCATAGAACCCTGCTACATGGCACTATAGGAATTTGCACTTCTTTGATATGGGTAGGCTGAACATTTTAAATTGTTGATCACCTCTGTGTGTTTGCATATGTGTGTGTATAATAACCATCTTTTCACATCTATGATTAAATTTTGTGTTGAGTTCCACTTACTGATTTGTAAAAGTTCTTTGTATATAAAAGAATAAGTTCTTTGTTTATGCCTGGAAGGCAGAAGGACTTTATTTTATTCTTGCATCTACAAGCACATAATAAGTATTTCATAAGTAAATGAACAAATTAATTTGTATTGTAAATAATTTTGACAGAAAGATTTTCATGTATACTTTTCTCTGTTACTGACATCTTGAAACCAGGATAGCAGGGCTTCTAGCAATATGAAAATAGAGATAAAGCTTGTGCATACACTTGAGTAAATAACCATTTCCAATAAACATAAGACAAACACAGACCTTCTGCTTACAGACAACATCAATAAAAGAATTCAATTGGTCTATAAATATTGAGGTTTCTGCTCATCTGGCCCAATTTGAAGAGCTTGGAGAATGGACTCACTTCTTTGAATAGGTATGGATGCTAGCTATCAGAACTAGCTGGTATGAATTAAGACAATGCTCTGTGCCAAGAATAATGCTGAACACTTTCCATAGATACCATATACACTCTACTGTACTGTTCTTTGAATAGCACAGTCTTTTCTTCTTGTTCCAAGTCAGCGTCATGGCTCCAGAGATGTAGGTGAACTGGTGACCAGTAGAAGGATCCAATAATGTAACACATTTCCCAGGCCAAGAAAACAAGCCAATGAATGTTTTGATGTTTGTTTATTGACCAAAGATCTAGGGCAGGCAGAGTGAGAACAGTATTTCACAGGATGACACATGACAATGGCTTCCATCATCATTACAGGAACATCATTACTAGTGGCAGAAAGAAGGAATGTTTACAGTTCTTCAAGAGCAGAGTTTCTAGAAACATGTATGGAAGAGTAACAATGATGGGCAATCATAGGAAACCTACATATTGAAGTAGCACTAAGTGGTAAAGACAAATCTGTATTGAGCCAAGTAAGTAGACCATAAATGTGTCAATGTTGAATGAGAGTGAGCAGTAGTAGGATGACCATTCCTAGTAAGTCCACAGTCTCTCTTGTACCTCCGTGCTAGGATCAGCCACCTTGCAGGACAGATCAGTGAGGATCAGAGAAGACATCTGGTGTTGGACCCTCTTTTGGCCACCATATGTCTCCCTAGGATCCCATCTTGTGGGAGAGGGAGACGGGGGAAAATTTGATAACCTGGATGTTTTTGTAAACACACCATGTCACCCCAAAGAGACCCTTAGTCAGAATGAACTGGAAGCTTTGAAGTATCACAATTCAGTGGTTGGTTTTATGTGACTTTTCCTGCTCATTCATGTTGTGTGGAAGTTTCTTATGGAGATATTTATTAGTTGTTAAATAGGAGCTAACTTTTCTCCTCTCTCCTCTCTCTCTCTCTCTCCCTCCCTCTCCCTCTCTCTCTGTGTGGTATCTACACATGTAAATACCAGAGGTTGATGTTAGATATCTCCCTCACTCTCCTCCTCATCTTTTGAGACAAGGTCTCTCTCTGGATGAGACAGGGTGTCTCACTGACTTTGGAGCTTGCCATTTGAGTGCCTATGACTGGCAGACAAGCCCTAGGGATCCTTCCATCTCTGATGAAATTACACCATTTCTGGACTTTTCACATGGGTGACAGAGAAAGAACTCCAGCCCTTACGCTCATACAATAAGCATTCTACTACCCGAGTCACGGCCCCAAGAGCTAAATTCTCATCAGATTGAACAAGACTAGGATGCATACCAGCAATGTGAGTATATTTCAGTTCTTACAAACTATGGTAGAATGTTTCTCCAGCATGTGCAAGGTCCTTTATTAGATTCCCAGCATCAAAACAACAACCAAAACCCTCAAAAAACAAATATTACCAAATGTCTCTCATTTAGGTATTTTACAAATGTAACCATTAAAACATGGACTAACTTATTTTTCTATGGTTACTCAGGAACCCAAATGGCAAAGGTTACTTTCAAACTGTCATTTAGATAGAGTATTTTTCTTTAGGATTTTGTTTGTGTAGATGAGTCATTGCAGCAGCAGAGAAGCTCTGTATTTGGGTATGGGGTACTCTCAGGCTTAGGTGGGTGAGGGCAGAGAATCCAGGGATGATCTGTTCAGCTTAAGGGGAGCTTTGACCTTGAGCCCTGTTCCTGGTGCAATACTCTCTAAGATGGCTTCCTTTGGGGCATCCAGAGCAGCAATGCATGGAGGATTGGCCGGGATCCCATCTTGAGCAAATTCATTGCAGATGATTCTACTGAGAGCAAAGCTATCAGGCAAGAGACATTTGTAAGTTAATAATGCATGTTCTCTGGTGACTCAATCTGTAATTGCTGACACCAACCTGCAGCAGCCGTGGGGGCTTGATGTTTGAGTCAGGTGATGGGACCAAGGATAACGTTGGCCCTGTTCCCTGAAATCTTAGAAATTGAATAATAAGCTTTTGAACTTATTTGGTGACTGAAATCACTTTGGGAGAATGGTGCATAGATATAATAAAATGAACAATGCCTCACGACTCTCATCTTTATCACTAGTATCGCCATGTGCGCTGTGAAGAATGGTGGACTGAATGGCTAGTTATCAAGTAACTGGTTTTGAGTCTTTAGGAACGTGCATGTAAACAGCTTAATTTAATTTTAAAGCTCAGCATGTCTTAACGAAACAGAAAGCTACTCTGGTCTTCAAGCTTGTGTGTAACTGTGTAAGTCAGAGTGTAAGTATTCAGGCCTCTGTACTGGCCTGTCCTTGGGGTTCTGACAGGATACTTCCTCAGCTGCACCAATAAGAATGCCACCTGGGCGATTCACTATGTTCCCTTTTAAAAGGACCCTGCCCACCTCCCATATTCCTCTCTCTCTCTCTCTCTCTCTCTCTCTCTCTCTCTCTCTCTCTCTCCCTCCCTCCCTCCCTTTCCCTCTCCCTCCTTCACTGCCTGCCTCTTTGTCTTTCCTTTTCTCCCCCCTTTCTTTTCTCTTCTGCTGCTCCTGTCCCCAGAGGCTGGTCTCTCCTCTCTCCTCTCTCCTTCCCCTTTCCCATTCATTTCCCCCAATAAAAACTCCTCCATCCATGCTCTGCCCGCTCTTCTTTTGTAAATTACAATGTGGAGGTTACAGAATAGTGCCTGTATTGGGGCCAGAGAGTGAACTCTGCTTCCTGAAATCCTGCTTTGTGTGAATGCTTTTACGCATTTTGATTTGGTTTTATTTTGAAATGTAAATCACAAGTGGTCCAAAGGCCATATGGAAAGATGTATTTTTAGAAGTTCTATTTCTAACCCCACCCCGTTCCCACTCGCCTTTGTAGGTCATCATTTCCATTTGTTTTATTGGCGTTTAAAGTCAACATCTAAAAGGAGAGTTTCATTCACCATACACTATTTTGTATTTCCCTCCTTTAACTTTACAATACACATCATCATTTACCACATTCGCATTCATAAAGCTGATCCTTGCCTTTCCCATAATTCCAAAGTATCCTCACGGCCTGGCTACATCGTAATTTACCAAACGGTACCTCACTGGTTTAATATTTGAATTATGTTAGCTGTCTGTCACTGTAACAAAATACAGGAGGCAATAAGCTTACAAAGGGGAAACAGTCATTTTGGCTCAGTTTCCAAGGTTTCAATGAATTATCAAGTGGCTTCATAGCTTTCCAGCTGATACTGAGGCAACATTCCATTGGCTTGAGAATGTGGCAGAGAAACCCAATTTACTTCATAGCCAGAACCCCAACGAGAGTAGTGGTGTGTGTGTGTGTGTGTGTGTGTGTGTGTGTGTGTGTGTGTGTGTGTGCGTGCGTGCGTGCGTGCGTGTGTGTGTGTGTGTATGTGTGTGTTACTCTACCAGTACCTTCACAAGTACATACCCAATGACATGAAGGCCTTCCACTATGTCTTAGAGAATCCACCCCTTCCCAATAGCAGGAGGCCAAATGGTGACTGAGCTTTTATCAAACAGACCTCTTCAAGGAAGCTAAGATCCAAATTATTGCTATTTGTTGGCACATCTTTTTCCAAACTATGTGTTCTGCTTTTTCCCCCCTTTTTAGCGACATGGCAACTGATTTTATTTTATTAACAAATTTATTTAAACAAGTATCTTAAAACATAAATTTATATGTATTAATGTGGCAATAAAAGATTGTCAATGTACGAATATACTATGTAACATTCAAATACACCCATGTTTGAAAACAGTGATTGCTTTAGGATAAAAAGTTTTAAAATCCCTTTAGCATTTAAAACAGACTGAGATACAGTCAACATACGAATAAATGCTTATGTGTAATGTGTACAATGAATTTGGATGTGTGCAACCACTTGTGGAACCTACCATCACCACAATTAGCACAATGAATCTCATGTGGCCAAAGTTTCCTCATGCCCCATTGATTTAGTTCAGTTTTACTCCATCTGATGATGTGAGAACACTTCACACATGATCTCAGCATCACAATCATCTCAGCCAACTCTGAAACATGAGTGTTGGTACTGCTTTAAGACAGCGATCATATTTCTTTCAGATCCATGCTCAGAAGTGAGATGCTGGGTCACATGGCAGTTCTATTTTTAAGTTTTTGAGAATCCATAAACACTACACACTGCTGGTAAGAATTGAAAATGCCACAGAAGCTATGGAAAGAGGTGTGAGGGAGTCCTGCTGTGTCCATTTTTTTTAAAATCAGAATTTTGGTGCATTTTTTCTTATTATCCTTAGGGATTTATTAATGACTTCATCAAGTTTGTGTTTTATGTTTCTTCTTTTTCTGATTTTTTTAATGGAAAATGTTATATTTTAAATTTCTGTAGCTGAACTGACCCAGTAGTCCTTATATATGTAGACTATTACATTTCACCAGGCCTCAGAACTGTTTTAAGTGTGCTGTGCATATGTAGTTGCTTGTGTATTAGTCTGACAGGTCTTGTCCATTCTTTTATTCTGTGTTAGTTAGTGTTTCCTAGATGTTCATGAATAGGAAACTTAACAACAACCTTAGAATCAATTTGTTTATCTCTAGAAAAAATGTCCCTGGATTTCAATCAAGACATCATTAAATTCATATAGTATGTTGGGGCAACCTGATGGGTTTGTGACATGGAATTATTTTGGTAAAGTACTGGAATCCTCCCTATTTATTGTGAACTGATTTTGGCAGGGTGGCGGCAGTTTGTCATATCATAAAGCCTTTGGTTTTTCTAATTTTTGTTCGATATTTTTTAAATAAATTGTAGACAAATTGAAATGGATGAAACAAAAATGCTTCTTGTAAAAAAGTTATATGTCCTAGTAGCTTATTGTTTATGCATGAGAAGGCTTTTAGTTTTTAATATGCTGTTGCACTATGTTTCTAGCTATACCATTCTTTACTGACTTTTAAACAATCCGTTCACCATCTATTCTTTTGGGTTGATTGAGGACACTATTTTATCTGCTACAAGAGAAGATACAGTATTACTTCTCCTTCCAAATGTCTGGGCCTCTGATTGTCACAGAGTTGATAGTTGATGTTTATTTAAAATACATTTCTGGGATATGATGTCTGCTCTTACCCTCCTACAGTCTCTACTTCCTATTGCTGCTCCTCCACAGGAGGAGTCCTTCATTCATGGGACTTTCTGCTCTGTCCCTGCAGACATCAAAATTCAGGATCCAGCCAAAGGGTGGAGACCTTGACATGACCTGAGCAGCCTTTGCTGACCTCCCATCATTGTGCAGGTCCTACTCCTCATGGAGGACTCCACAGTTCAGAATGGTGTGAGGGGTTGCTATTGTACATCCATGTAAGGCTTAAAAAAAGTTAGTCCCCGTGACCCTTTGGAGACAAATCTCCAGAAAATCAGCGAAGCTATTCCCAATGGAAAATATAGAGGTCAAATGCAAATGTTAGATCCAAAGGAGGAAGAACAAGATAATAAACGGTAGAGTCAAGGTTAAGATGAAAGCAAGAATGGACCGGTATCTCAACAAGTTTCATTATTCATAGGCAAGCAGTTGTGGTTTACTTTTATGACCCATTAATGTATGACTAGTGTGGGCTTCTGAGTCTAATTACAAGTTTCAGTACCAAAACAGGTACCAGCTACACAGCAAGTTTTTAATTCTGAGTAACACAAGGGTTCTAGAAAACTGTTCTAGATTATGTATTGAGAAGATCAAAGACCTAGTACTTCCCCTTTTAGTTACCACCATATACAACAGTCTTTATTTATTTATTTTAACATTTTTTTTTGTTATTTTAAATATCGATCCCAGTCCCCTTTCCATCCTGTCCTCCCATGCTACCCCATCCTATCCCCCATCCACTCTCCAGGGAGGGTGAGTCTTTCCATGAGGGATCATCAAATCATTTGGGGTAGGGCTAGGCCCTCCCCTGTGTCTCTAGGCTAAGGGAGTATCTCTCCATGGGAAATGGGCTCCTGAAGTCCATTTCTGCACTAGGGACTCATCCTGGTTTTCCATTGTTAGAGGTACCATACACTTCCCAGGCCTCCTAACTGAGACCCATATTCAGGGGGTCTGGATCGGTCTTATGGTGGTTTCCCCAGATATCAGTCTGCGGTCCATGAGCTCCCCCTGGTTCAGATTAGCTGTTTCTGTGGGTTTCTCCAGCCTGGTCTTGCCCTTTGCTCATCACTTCGCCTTCTCTGCAACTGGATTCTAGGAGTTTGGCTCAGTGTACAACATTCTATAATGAAAAAAAAAAATTGTTCTCAAATCTGTGTTGCCCAGTAAAATGGCCACTAGTCATAGTGGTATAAAGTTAATTTCTAACTTATTAAGGTTCTTATCCAATCATTAATTGTTATTTGTTTATTGTATAGGTGGGGTATAGGGAGATACTTCATTAATTTAATTTTTAATTAATTTAAACACGTACAGTTGTTAGTGGCTACACTATTGGACAATGCATCTCTAGAACTTTGTATTTTAAAATCACAAAGAGTTCAAGCCCCTGGTTGAGGTCACCCATGAGTTCAGATCCATGCCTTCCAATGACACACACACCATTGCATCAATTGACCTCACTTAAAATAGACTTATAATCAAGTATGATGTTATAATGGTTTATAATGAAACATGATCATTGCATTTTATAAAGTCCTTCCACAGTTTATGTTTTAGTGAGCTGTAAACAGTAATCCACATTAACTACTAAAGGGAAGGAAATTAAAAATAGTAAAATACTTTGTCCAAAGTCATGATCATCTTTAGTTCCAAATGTGTGGACGCTAACACTCTGTACAAAGCTTTTTAAGGGAGAATGGAATCAGCTGCAGATCTTGGCTAAAGAGCAGAATCTGACTCCAGGCTCCAATCTGGCTCATCCACTACAGCATCCTCAGCCCGCGGCTGAATGCTGAGCAATGATTGGTCTCCATGCAGCAACCACTTTGCTGTGTATATCAAGCTGTGTGTCCTGTGCTAGATTATTGAAAGGAACAGTGAATTATCTTACAGCTGGACACTATATTAACACTCTGCAAGTCATCAAGCAAAAGTTGACAGGACTAAAGAGGAAGAGACTTAATTTTCCCAATTCCAGGTCTAACTGGTGCATTATTCCATATTGAGGTGGGCATCTTCATGCTGGCCCCTAAACTGGGCTTATGGTACCGGAAGTGGAGCCCAATGACAGAACTGTCTTGGTATTTGATTCTGTTGTGCTCCTGTTTGTGTGACTGGCCCTGGAACCCCCAAGTGCTTTGCACTGAGGGGAGCATTGTTCCTCTCAGGACTAGGGGTGTTTTACAGAGGTGTGTCTACCCTTTTTAATCCTTGTTCTTCCTGCTCGTGCACATCTTGGTTGCTAAGGCAGTTTCTGTGGCAAAGGCTCACCAGCTAAGTGAGGATTACATGTAACACATAGTTCAAACAGATGAAGTTGACACAGGAGCAATTAATGTCCACCAAACAGAAGGCGGGAGCATAAGGGGATTGGAACATCAACCTAGGCAGCACTCTAAGCATTTGTTATCAGAGTGCAGTGACAGGATATTGACATTGGTAGTCAAGGTGAAAAGATCAGAAGTCCATCCATAGTGTGCAAGCATGGAGAAATTCTCCTATGTGCTTAAATGATTGTCTTAGCTAGGATTTCTGTTGCTGTGATGAAACACCGTGGCCAGAGTAACTCGGGGAAGAATGGGTTTATTTGGCTTACAGTTTCATAACACTGCTCATTATCAAAAGACAGCGCAGGATCCTGGAGCTAGAAGCTGATGCAGAGTTCATGGAGGGGTGCTGCTTACTGGCTAGCTCCACAAGGCTTGCTTACCTGCTTTTTTATGGAACCTAGTGCCTTACCCGCCTGACCAGAGTACCGAGCTGATGGAGGGTGTCAGGCTTGTAGCACTTAACAGACCACAATGAGAAGTGAAGAAGAAGCTGCTTTTATTACAGAGAGTAATGGGCTTATATACCCAAGCCAGGGGATGGGCTAAGCATAGGAGGAAGTCATTGGCCACCCACATCCTGGGGTATGGCACTGTATACCAGGAAGTTCTGAGAACAACCTTGTTTGCTCATCCTTGAGAGACAAGTACTTAAATTTCCCAACACCTAGTAATACTATCCCAGGGTCGTACCCATCTACAAAGGGGCTGGCCCTCCTGTATCAATCACTACTTAGGAAAATGCCTTACAGGTCTGCGTGCAACCCAATCTTATGGAGGTATTTTCCCCATTGAGGTTTTCTCCTCTCAGATGACTCTAGCTTGCGTCAGGTTGATGCAAAACTGTCCAGCACAATGACATTATAAAACGGAAAGTTACCAGACATGGTTAGAGCCATGCCGCTGACAACCTGAAACTTGAAATTTCTGTGAGATCTTATGTGCTAAAGGCACCCAGAACTGTTACAGGAAGGAAACATAGGATGGGTGTGTGCCTGTACAACAAAAGCTTCCTTCCTACCACATGGCATAGGAGAGTGAAAACTTTTCCAGTTTCATCACCAGTGCTGCTCACCATTTATTCTCCAGAGCTGCACGGGTCTGTCTCTCTCTGAAATACCAATTGCAGTCTTTACCTCCTAGCTTTTTTATATTCCATTTACTAACTCCAGGAGCTACGTAGATGTTCTCCAGGTGGAGTTATTTTTCCATAGAGTGAAGCTGTCCCCCTTTAGCATTTGAAACTTGGAAACTTCTTAGGCAGTGCGATGCTCCCAGGGGGCTTGATCATACAAAGCCAGTAGTCATAGTCTCCCCATTTCCTTTTATCTGTTATGGAGACAACTCCTGAGGCAGCCCAGGCTGGACTTGGACTTGCTGAATATGCCACACCTGGTCTTGAACTCCAGATTCTTCTATGTCCACCTTCCAAATGCTGGGATCACAGCCATCACCATCATATCTAGCTCATTTTTCTTTTTCTTTTTAATGTATTGAGTAAGGAGTTATTTTCTTTGTGTTTTATAGTTCTTTTGGAATATTGTTCCAGTAATTTCTGGGACCTCCTACTCTTCTTCGTTGTCTCTGTTTTAAAGACTTGTTTTAATTCCAGGTCTATGACCATGAAAAGAATGAGCACTTAAGTTCAGAGTTCTCTAGTTTCTCTCTGTTATTGGGTTTAAATCAACAAGCATTTATGGCGATGTACCACGTGCAAAACAATAGTGGTAGCACATGAGAGAGCTTCTGTGGAGATGTGTAGCAAACTCGAGCTAAAGTGAATATGGGGATCCTTCACAGGCGTTTATCCTACTTTGTAATTCTCACATTTTCACAGCTATTCTCGGGTCTTTGCAGACTTATCTAGTATGACATTAGAATGCACCATACATGGCTGTGTGAGAGAATGCGTGTCAAGCTGTATGTTGAGAGTGTTCAGGGAAGTTTGGAGTCCCAGTTTATCTAACTCATGCTTCTGATTTCCTGTTCTGGTCTCACGGGTAAAGTAAGTGACAGGATAGCCGTGGACAAAATACAATATAGTTATTTGTCATGAATGTGACTATACGTTTACATTAAAATGTATATGCGTCACTGTTGAGTGATTGTAAAATGTTTCTTCTGGGTAAATTGATTTGTAAAGTTAGTACATAAATGGATGCATGCAAACATATCTTCATACAAACATATATTCACATGATGGGGAATGTTCTTCTGTATATATATTTGCCTTATTGGTTGATGAATAAAACACTGATTGGCTAGGCAGGATGATAGGTTGAACTAGGCGACAAGGAGGATTCTGGGAAGTATAGGCAGAGAGGAGTCATCATGTGATCCCAGGAATTGATGTTCGTGGGCAGAAACCTGCTCCTAGCTAACCATGGAGGTCTGGAGGTCTGTACATACAGGCAGGAAGTGATGTAGCTGGGCAGATTCAGATCATAAGCAGGGACAAACAGGAAATTGCTCTCTTCGCTATGGAGACACTGAGTAGTCACACTGTAGGATGCGAGAGGAGTAACAGGACCAGACTCATTCTCCGAAAAAAAAAAAAAAAAAAAAAAAAAAAGGACCATGTAGATGCATGTAGATGTACATATATTAGTAGAAATGGGTTAAATATTAAAACACAGCTACCCAGTAAAAAAACTTAGCCAACAGCCAAAAGCTTTATAATTAAGTTGTTGTGTGTGTGTTTCTTCTAGAGAAGAGTGGCAGGACCTGCCAGGCCAGAAAACATTCACATTACATTCATGCTCACAGAATAACAAAACAATAAAATATTTTAGCTCATTTGCCGATGGGGAAACCATGAATATGCAGCTCCAGGGAGGATTCAGATTTTCCTTTGTCATTTCCCCCCTCATATAATGCATTTATTTATCTTTGTTGTTGCTTCTGGTTTTGGGGACTTGCTGCCCATAGACAATGCAAGCTGATGTATAACTTATAATGTAGCCAATAGTGGTCTCGAGTTCACCGTCTCAGCCTTCTGAGTTCTGGGCTCGCAGGCTGTTTCCTGAGCACTCTATGTGTGACACAGCACTAAGGAGAGCTGATGCTACAGGTCATACGGGACTACAGGAGAGATTCATCCAATATCTTCCCATATCCATCTTTAGCCCTTGGGACCTTCACTGCAGAGCAGGAAAATACATGAACTAGCATTTAAAAAGACATCTATTTTGTTTTATGTATATAAATATTTTGTCTGTATTATGCATTCTATGTGTACCACATAGATACTTGGTGCCAACAAAGGCCTGAAGAGGTAATTGGATTCCTTGGACCTGGAGTATAGAGAGTTGTGAGCTGCTGTGTGGATGCTGGGAGAGCAGCAAGTATTATAAACTTCTGAGCTCTCTCTCCAGCTCCAAATGTTAACATATTAGACGCCTGATTTTCTTTAATGGATCAACAGTCATTTTAAGTATTTTTCTTTCCCCTTGAACTGATTTAAAGTTTAAAAAACTACATTTGCTTATTTACTCATTTAATGTAGAGTTAGTTGTGTGCATGCCACAGCACATGTGTGGGGTCAAAGGACAACTTGCAAGGATTGTTTCTCTCCTTCCACCAGGTAGAGCTCAAGAATTGAACTCAGGGATTCAGGCTTGGCAGCAGGTGACTGGACCTGCTGAGCCATCTCACCAGCCCAGCCCTAAACTGAATATTTAATTTCAAGAAATATCCAGAACTCCTTTAAACTGCTATGTAAGAGAATATATAAACAAACAGACAAATTACAACCAGCAAAGTATGGCACAGTAAAACAAGGAAATGTCAATGAGACTTTTCTTACAAAGTTTGGTTAAGAGAGACTATTGCAGCTTCTGCTCTGAGTTTTCTATTCAGTAAAACCCATTCCCAGTAAAATCCATCTGTTTTCTTTGTAGTGTTCCCAGATGACCAAAAGCCCTCTCTAAGCTGGGAAACACTTGTCACAATAGTAGTAATGATCTTGGGAGCCTCGAGACTTATCTCCCTTCAAGACGATATTCCTGGGTTTACATACATTTGTGCTTCTCAGTGAATCATGTTCCCTAAATGTCACCTTGCTTCCATCCTGCCTGTATTGTATTCTGAGTGTCCAGGGGCTTCCAGGAAGTGCAGGCAGATTGATGGCTTGCTGAAAGCACCCTCATTATCTCTCACTGCAAATTTCTTTCATAAGAAATCTCTTGTGACCTGGATGCAGACAGCTTTAGTCTCCCTTCTCTCTCTCTCTTTCTCTGTCTCTCCCCTCTCTCTTCCTCTCTCTCTCTCTCTCTCTCTCTCTCTCTCTCTCATGCATGCCATGAAATAAAACCTCAGATAATGTGTGGGCCAATTTTCCCTCCACTCTGCTCACTCCCCTGATCTCCACAATGTGACCTCAGAGCTAATAGTTTATTTAATTAGCAAAGCTCCATTTAAATGGCCTTAGTTGGTGAAGAATGGAGAGTAAAGAGATTAATGTGTTTAAACAAAGAAGAGAGCATGAACAAAGAGCGAGGGAGTGTGTGAGTTTTGTGGTGCTAGGCAGGACTTATCTCAAATAATTTGTATCAGAAAGAAACTATACATTTTTTGTCTTCTAAGAGACTACCTTAATTACCCCCTTCAAAAATGCTCTCTCTCATTTTTTTAACATGAAAAATATTCCTAAGACTATTGCAGACTTTTAAAATTGTGTGTTGGTACTAATCATTTTCTCTAGGGCAATTACTAATTAAATGTAATCAAACCAACTCTATATCAATGTACGTTCATCATATACACATATAATATACATACATATGTATGCATGACAAGCACTACATACACATATGAAATTGCCAAAGAACAAAAGTGTAAGCCAAAGTCAAAAGTATTTACCCATCAAACAAAAGTACAAAGGAAATGAGAAAATGTTCTGTAAAGCCACAATATTTTTCCTTTTCCTATTCACAAATATGCCTCTGAGATAACATTGTACCTTATGTCTTATGGATGTGTGAAAACTGAACAAGAAAAAAGGGAAGTGATTGTGAAAGAGGCTAAGGGAAGTGGAAAGCAAGATAGAAAAATGCAAAACAAGAGAAAGTAATGGAACATGTGCATGTCTTGAACACAGAAGGAAGAGCTACCTTGGGGAAGAAGGGGACCAGCAAAGCGTTGGAGCAGACACAGAGAAGAACAAATAAAAACAAATTATGGTGATATGTATGCATCAAAACATAACCAAAACAAAACAAACAAACACACAAAGAAAAAAAAAAAACCCAAAACCCCTTAACTAAAGAATAATTGCCAGAGAAACTAGGATACAAGAAGGAACCTAAGACATTCATACAAGGTCCCTCACAGAAGGGGAAAGGAACAAGATCTCCTGAGCACATTGAGAGTGGGGGTCAGTGAATGGAGAGGGAGTTAGGAGAAAGAGAAGGGAGGAGAGGAGACCATGTGGGAGTAGGATGATTGAGTAAGGGAAGAAGTAGACTTGAGCAAAAAAAGAGATATCATAATAGAGGGAGACATTGTAGGTTTGAGAGAAAACTGACTCTAGAGAAATGTCCAGAGACCTAAAAGGATGACCCAAACTAACGATGTGAGCAACAGTGGAGAGGTTACCTTAAATGCCCTTTCCTGATAATGGGATTGATAACTAACTTTATACCATCATAGGGCCCTCATCTAGTAGCTAATGGAAACAGAAGCAGACACCCATAGCTAAATACTGAGCTGAACTCCTGGAACCCAGTTGCAGAGAGGGAGGAGTGATAAGAAAATGGGGGCAAGACCAGGCTACAGAAACCCTCAGAGACAGCTGATCTGAACTAGGGGGAGCTAATGGACCCCAGACTGATAGCTGGGAAACCAGCATTGGTCAGACTCAGACCCCCTGAATGTGGGTCTCAGTTAGAAGGCCTGGGCAATATAAGGGACCTCTGACAGTGGAACCAGGATGTATCCCTGGTTCACAAAAGGACTTTGGGAGCACATTCCCCATGGATGGATACTCCCTTAATCTAGAGGCAGGAGGGAGGGTCTAGTCCCTACTCCAAATGACTTGACAGATTTTGATGATCCCTCTTGGAAGGCATCACCCTTCCTGTGGAGTGGAGGGGGAATAGAATGGGAGGGTAGTCAGGGGCTTAGGAGGGAGGGAGAGGGAACTGGGGTTGATATGTAAAGTAAGAAAGATCAACCTCATACTCAAACCTCAAACTCATACCAACTGCTTTTTTTTCTTATGAACTATATCCTTCTTTACAGTTGCAAATAAATTACTCTGAATTCAGAGTACTTGGGCTCCTTTACCATCATTATGATTTCTTCATTGGCTCCTGTTCTTCTTTAGAATGCCAGTCAAAAGCCCTAAGTGTCCTACTGGGATATGGCAAGAAGACGGAGGAGGAGGAAAAGGAGGAGGAGGAAAATGAAGAAGAAGAGAATGCTCACCATCACCAAGAAAGGAATTGAGACCTTAGGCCAGCAAGGCCACAGTGCATGCATTTACGCCCTTTCTCTTTGGATGTTCTACCTCATTCCCAGGACCTGGAGTACTGAGAAGACTGGAAGCTGGATGAACAAGGTGTGGCACTTGCATATAATGAAATACCACCCATCAACAAGTAGAATGAAATAGTAGTAGTACATGCTGCCACAGGGTTGAGCCAATATCAAGGTAAGTGAAAGAAGTCATACAAGAGGCTATAGACTCACAACTCTGTTTATATGAAGTTTCCAGAAAAGACCACTCTATAGAGGCAAAACACACACTAGTGTTCTCCAGGCTAGAGGAAAGAGTGAGAATGACTTGAAATGGGCTTTGGGGGACAATAAAAACTCGTTCAAACATTGGACTATAATGATGGCTGTACAAGTCTGTAGATTTACTAAGATACATAAAGTTAATCGTGTAGATGAATGGATCATATGCTCTATAAACCAGACATCAATAAAGCTATTTATAACATTTTTAAAGTCCAAACGAAAGAGCTGCAACTGTTCAAGATGTTGCTATGGACAGACCTCAGATCTTGCTGCCTTTTGCTTAAGGATGTTTCCTTCTCACGATAGCTTTAAGAAAATTAAATTCCTCCCAAGATCCCAAGTGCTCAAAGTGCAGAGATAAGTTGTACGTATTTGATATATCTCTCATCTCGAAGAAAATCTGCCTCACAAGAGGCTGAAGAATGCAAAGACCTGGGTTGGTTAGGAGCTCTGGGAAGGCTTTACAAAGAAAACCAGTAAAAACAAGTGCCAGGAAATGTCCATTCTTCCTCTATGCCCTGTTAATTTCTTTTGTTCCATGCTTTACCAACGCCAAAGTCTATCTAGGGTGAGTCATAATCCAAGGTTCAAGTCATCGTCATAAAAAGTCCAGCTTCTGGTCCAAGTGTGGATGCAGTACTTGGGCCGTGCTGATCAGTGTTCATGACCACTCAACATAATGAACTCTGAGGAGGGAGGATTCTCTCTGTTTTCTAGCATCAGAAGACAGAAATGTGTAGAACTGCAGGTGCCTGTAGTCACCTATCCTCAGTGTAAAGAAAGCCTGTCTCCAGCATGGTGTTTCCAAATAGAGTGCTAGGAGGGAACTGGTAACATTGTTCAAATCCCTGCACAGCCATGTAGTAAGCGATAAACCATCCACCTTTTAAATGTGTTTTCTTAGGGCTTTTCTGACTCACAAGTTTTACTGGTGTGAAGGGCTTACAGTGGGCAAGAAGTGCTGCATATGAGCTCACAGGCATGATTTAGTAGCCTTGTGCTCCCAGAAGAGAGAACTTCAAGTTCAGGACAGTGTGATGGTTGCTTCATTGGGCTATAAGGGGCTCCAATAGTCTCAGCTCCCTTCCTCTGTCTGTCCCTCTCCCCCCATTAGAAATTGCCATATAGTCCTAAGAACCCAAGAATGGCCTCTCTGCTGTGTGAAGCAGTAAGAAATTACAGGAACATTTGCCCAAACTATGGCTCTTTCTAGTGACTTTGGCATCCTCGAGAGCAGAAGCTACATTACATAAGTGACATTTAGTTGCATGTGGCCATGCTAGCTGTGGACCTGCCTTCTCCAAGTTTCTTGTTTCTGTCCGATTTTGAAGAGGTTCCTGACAGAAGATAAAAGACCTTTTAAAAGGTCAGTTTCCTTTTAAATAAACCCTGAAGTGAGTTGTTGCTCTGTCCAACTTAGAAAAATGACCACAATGGGTAGTAATAGAGTGTCTGAGGCATTCACCTCTCACACAGATAGTTCCAGGAAGTGCTTTGGATCCAGTGTGGAGACAGACAGTCCTTAACGCGTTTCCAAGATGATGTTCCCATCTGCAGTTCTTAGGCAAGAGCTGATGATACTTTATTACCAGTTAGCAAAACAATGGTTGAACAGAGGGCCATCTCATTCTATAGTGGATGGCTCTAGAGGCTGCTCAGGCTTTGATGAGCACTTCCATGTGAGTCATGGATCATTTTCCTCAGAGTTACCAGCACCCTCACTAAACTACGGATTCCTAGGCCCGACCCCAAACTACCTTCAAGTCATTCAGCCAAAGTGAACTCTCCAGGTGGTCTTCGTCTCTTTCTTTTTTCTCTTTCTTGCACACTGATAGTTGAGAGCTAATAGTTTAGACCTTGGCATGGTGCTTATGACTCATAGTAGAGCACTTAAGAGATGCTGTTTTCTTAATTACTATTTCTTGTTTATAGAGACAGGCCCTCTGGACTCATGACTTTTTGTTAAAAAAATAAATCATATGAAGCATAAAAAAAAATGAGAAGTCCTCATTACACACCTGACCGAGGGACTGGTCTGTAGGCTCACAGCTAGCTGCTGGGCCTCTTAAATTACACCTGAGATACTGGCATCCAGAGAACCTTATCGCTAGCAGGAATGCGATGATTCCAATACTCTGGATTGTCTGGATGCTTGCGAAGTAAAATCAGTTAACCCAAAAATACTATTTATTTCTTCCTTCCTTCTTTGACTCTTTTTTTTTTCATATCAGGGAAAGCAGACAGAGTAACATGTAGGAACCTGAAAAGCAAAAGGTGTTGTAATACAACGTAAATTTTTATCCTCTTATGATTAAAGAGACTCTCGGCATTTGAGCTCTGTAGATGTTTTCTTTCCATCAGAGAAAGCCTGCTTGCTCCACCAAGGTAGAAGCTAAGTAATTGTTTTCATCACCTCCAATAGACACACAAGGCAAAAAGACAAAGGACTTCCCCATGCAGCAAGGGCTGAGGTCTGGTAATAAAAATGGTAACTGAATGCAGTCAGACTGTTTCTTCCTCTGAGCTTGCCTGGTAATTCTCTTTGCTCTTTGAATAACTGAAGGAGAGGCAGCTGTCCCAGAAAACAGGATTCAAAACCCCATTAATATTGGTGACTCATCAGCAGGATTCTTTCTCAATGTCGGGAAATGTCAGGAAATTAAAAGACTTTGTGGCATCTCTAAGAGTCAAGTCCCCAGTCAGAGCTGTAACCACTTCAAAATATTCTTGGCCTCATTTGAAATTGGGTGTCACCTGGGACTTAGCCTGGTTTCTTCCCATCAGCAAAGGGAAGGACCAATCTCACTGAGTTAACCACTCAGCTCACCTTTCCCCAGCAGCATGGACTGTGCTTCACCAAGCACCAGAATTTGCAAATGCACTGTAATGCCTTATGGAGTGCCCAGGACAGCTAGCCATGTTCTGAGTACTTGGCCAGACCTTCCTTCGAGCAGGCAGTAGGCAAGGATTGGAGCTACATGACCCTCTTGTTTAAATAAGAAGTTGATAAAGATGAATATGCAGAAACATTTAGATAGTTGTTATGATGTTAGTTATGATGTTGATATCTCATGTTAATGTTTACCTTCTCACTCGTTTAAAATAGATCTTATAGTCCTATTTTAGTTCAACTCTCTTTTGTTTGAAATATAGACCAGTAGTTTTATGTATATATGGTAAAATTAGTTAATTTTAGAAAATAAAATTTTAAACCTTGATTGCAAATATGGAATGACAGAAAGCTCTAGAAACTGTAATACTGATCAGAAGGTTGAATTGTCAGATCTTAGGGAAAATGCATTTAATAAACTCATTAAAATATATTTCCAACTATGAACATGGATAATATGAATGACTGTGGGGAGTTTTTGCTCAGAAGAAAACATCTGTGTTAGAGCCTGGGCTGTGGGTCAGAGAGGGTCTGAGGAAGTGAGCAGCATTTGAGCTACCCTTGGGTGAAGAGGTGACATAGAGACCTGTTTGGATGGGACAAGAAGTTTTTCTGCATAGATTCAAGGATAAAGACTTTGGTTTCATGATGAGTTGACAAGTTCAGTATCAAATGCAGAGAAAAAATTGCAGTGTTGAATGATACGAAGCCTTGTTAGCTGAGGGGAGCAGTTTGGAAACCATTTCAGTCAATACAAAGTTACTTTCTGGGGATCAGAGGGCTCTGTTACTCCTGCACTTGCTCCATACTTATCAAGCACTTACTATGTCATTAATTATCAGTAAGCGAAGTCCTTGTCATCTTGTATTTGGGTAGAGAGTGGAGGAGACAGATTAAAAGTAAATAAAACATACAATTCAGTAGAGCAAATAGGGATGCTGTTTTAACTGGATCGAGCTCAATGGATGCCTTTCAGAGTCATGTCATTTCAGAAGATCTGAACCAAGTGAGGGAATTAGTGAGTAGGTCACATATGCCTGAGAGAAGGCCTTTGCTATCATTTGCAGCAGATGCTAAGTAAGGGAGGAACTGATCACAAAGAGCAAGGAGGTTGCTATTGCAGAAACAAATAGAACACCAGGAAGAGAAGGGAATGGAGTTGGAGGCAATGCAAAGCCAGACTCCTTCCCAGCCACCCTGTGGCTTTGACTTTCACTCTCAATGAAACGGCAACCACTAGGGTAGTTTGAAGACAAAAGTTAGCGTGTTGAGTTATGTTCCTAGGATATCACTCTAGCTTCCCCCAAGGGAAGAGATTTCAAGAGATAACAGCAAAACCCACAAAGGCGTTTAGGAAGTATTGTAGTGATGCAAGAGGAAGTGATACTACCTGTTTGGCAATAATGAAGGTAAAGCTTGATGACTGCATATGGATACATTTCTCAGGCAGAGCAAGTGGGGATTTGTCAATAGATTAGATGGGGGAATGTAAGGAAGAAAATCTGAACCAAGAGTAACTGTAAAGTTACTGCCTTGAACAGTAACTAGAAGATGTAGTTGCTATGAATAAATTGAGGGGAAAAACCTATAACTGTGTGTGTGTGTGTGTGTGTGTACTGCATGGATTTAACAAGAATAAGATTATTAGCTACTCAATACAGACATCATATGGATGGTAGCATAGTTAACTCAGGAATTCAGGGAAGAAGAGGTTGTGGTGAATAACAGTTCTTGAGAATTGTACATAAGGCATTTCAGACATGATGTTGGTGAGTCACTTGCAGAGTGAGAACAAATATAGAAGTATCTAGGATGGGACGAACAGTACTTCAAACTGTAGGCATTGTACAAACGAGGGATCTCCAGGCATAACTACTAAGAAGAGGTAGGATGTGGGAGAGTGAGATCTTTCTAATGAAGGTATCATTATTACATAATCTAGACTTAACAGGTGGATCCCTTGGAGCTAGAGTAACTGGCTGAAGTGAGCTGCCTAACATGGGTGCTGGGAACCAAATTAAAGTCCTCTGTTAGAGCACTATGTTCTATTAATGGATGAGCCATCACCCTACCTCCAATACTGCAAAGAATGGAGGAGTCTCAGAGTGAGTGAAGTCCCAAGTGAATGTATGTTGTTGCCATGGGCACAGACATGATAAAGACTAAGGTCTGGGACATGTGTGACTCTGGCAAAGCCATTTACCATGTAGGGATGGCTCAAAAGTTTCCTTGGGTGTTCAAGTGTGAGTGAGTGATCAGTGTATAAAAACAAAAACAAAAACAAAAAATAGCTACTGCAGATTTGTCCTTCTAGATGCTTGCAGCCTGAGACTGCTCATCCACAGAGATTTAAACTAACTAACCCCTCCTCTTGTGCTATATATACACCGTAATAAACATGCTGAGGATCTGTGTTGACCAGAGATAGTAGGTGCCCTTCATCAGGCCATACACCCGACTTGATCCTAGCTTTCCCAGACACGTGTCTGAGTATCCATTCTTTCTTCATTCCCTTGGTGACTGTCTTTATTCAGGGTTACAGAGCCATGAAAGTTGCAATACAATGCTTTTAATAAAGTAAACAACCCCCCATCACGCTGTGAAATCTGATACAAATGAAATAACAGCAGCCCTCCTGTAATATCAAGGCAATGTGGATGAGAGCTCCAAAGCATAGAAAATATTCATGAGAACACTTGAAACATCTGTTCAACTATGTTTGTAGCACTATTATTTGTAATAGCAAGAACCTGGAAGCAACCTAGATGCCCTTCAACTGAAGAATGTATAAAGAAGATGTGGCACATTTACACAATGGAATACTACTCTGCAGTAAAAAAAAAAAAACAATGGAATCTTGAAATTCGCAGGCAAGTGGATGGAACGTGAAGAAACCATCTTGAATGAGGTAACCTAGTCACAAAAAGAGGGACATGGTATGTACTCACTCATATATGGATTTTAGACATAGAGCAAAGGATCACCAGCCTATAATTCCACCACCAGAGAAACTAAGATACAAGGAGGAACCTAAGAGATTCATACAAGGTCCCTCACAGAAGGGGAAAGGAACAAGATCTCCTGAGCATATTGGGAGTGGGGGAGCAGTGAGTGGAGAGGGAGCTGGGAGAAAGAGAAGGGGAGGAGAGGAAAGCATGTGGGACTGGGAAGATGGAGTCAAGGAGGAATAGACGAGAGAGAGAAAAAAAGAGGGAGATACCATAAAAGAGGGAACCACTATAGGTTTCAAGAGAAAACTGACTCTAGAGAAATGTCCAGAGACCTACAAGACTGACGCCAACTAACAATTTGAGTAGCAGTGGAGAGGCTACCTTAAATGCTTCCCTGATAATGAGATTGATGACTAACTTATCCACCATCATAGAGCCCTCATCCAGTAGCTGATGGAAACAGAAGCAGACACCCACAACTAAACACTGAGCTGAACTGGAATCCAGATGCACAGAAGGAGGACAAAACCAGGCTACAGAAACTCACAGAGACAGCTGATCTGAACAAGGGGGAACTAATGGACCCCCAGACTGATAGCTGGGAAACCAGCATTGGACTGACTCAGACCCCCTGAACATGGGTCTCAGAAGTCCTGGGCAGTCTAAGGGACCTCTGACAGTGGAACCAGGATGTGTCCCTGGTGCACAAAAGGACTTTGGGGGCACATCCCTCATGGAGGGATACTCCCTTAACTTAGAGGCAGGAGGGAGAGCCTAGTCCCTACTCCAAATGACTTGACAGGTTTTGAAGATCCCTCTTGGAAGGCATCACTCTCCCTGTGGAGTAGGAGGGGGGATGGGATGGGAGGGTAGTTGGGGGGCATGGGAGGGAGGGAAAGAAGGAGGGAGGGAGAGAGAACTGGCATCAATATGTAAAATAAAAAAATTAAAAATAAAAATAAACAAAAACAAGTTTAATTTCAAATTAGGTACAGTAATCTATTAATAGCAGTAGGTAATGACATTGGATGATATAATAATGTATTCTAATTAAAGTTGAGTAAAATTTATCAATTGCTTATTTCTGAAATTATCCATCCAATATTTTTATACCAAAGGTGACTACAAGCAAATGAAACCACAGAAATTAAAACTGGGGACAACACAAAGCAGAGTGTGTCCACAAGATCAGCAGGCAGGTCAAGAGCACTGGTGACCTTTTCATGGAGGTCACCTAAGATCAACAAAAATACAGGTAGTAACAATACAATTCATAACAGTAGAGAAATTACAGTTATGAAGCAATAACAAGTGTAATTTCATGGTGGGTGGTGTCACCACAACATGAGGAACTGTATTAAAGGGTTGCAGCATTAGGAAGGTTGAGAACCACTGCTCTAGAGGAACAAAACTAATAAAATGAATATATATATATATATATATATATATAGCTATATATATGTGTGTGTACATATATATACATATATATTCATTTTATGAATATGAATATAACACACACACACATATATATATTAAAGAGTTATGAGATTGATTTACATGATATGTTTAGTAGTTCAACAATGGCTGCCTTCACAGCAGAGACGCTAAGAAGCCAGTAACCATCCAATCCATGACTGAATGCTCAACAATCCCAATTTGTATTCAGAGGTCTAGAGGATTCCTGGAAAGCCACCGACCTTGAGTCCACATTAAAAAGCTGAAGATGCTGGGTTCTGATGTCTGCAGAGGGTGGCGACCATGGTGGCTGCAGCAACAGCACTAGTGATAATGACAAGGCAGATGAACTTATGAATAAGACATGAAAGCCAGCAGGAAAAAGCATTTCCCCCCAGGACCTCCTTGTGTCTGGGCTGGTGTTGAAATGCACTACCCATATTCTGGGAGGCCTTTCCTGCTTCAGTTAACGAAATCAAGAAACCTCATAGGTGTTCCTAGAGGCTTGCATGTCTTAGTTGATTCCTGATCTAGTCAAGTTGATAACCAAATTCTGTTGGAAAGGAAGAAAAACAATGGATTTGGTTTTGAATCCAAATGGAAGAGCCCAGTTTTGATGTCTAGAGTATAACTTTTAATTGGAGTGCATTGGAGGACTTTCGTTGTTATTTTAAACAGGGACATTTTATTACTAGTTATTGGACAAAGGCTATAGCAGGAAGGTTAGATTCATTTTAGCCCAGCTGGGACAATGATGATTTCATGCTGTTAATTATATTGGGGACCTAGAGATCAGTTTCATCTTGTGTTTTTATCCTGTGAGAGTTTTTGTGATAACCACTGTCTTTAACAGTCTGAGCTGTGTTGTTTCCAGGTCTGTCTCTGCACTGCTGGACACACTGTGTGTCCTTTAGCAGTAGCCATCTCTGGGCTCACATTTACCCTTAGCATAAGGTAGAGACTGGAGAGATGACTCGGTAGTTACTAGTGCTTTTCGCTCTTGCAGGGGACCTTAGTTCTATTGTAGTACACATATATGGTGGACTTACAACTGCCTAATTCCAGCTCCAGGGATGCAATGACCTCTTCTATCTTTTACAGGTACCAGCACATATGTGACATACTCTCACACATACACATAAACAAAAATGAAACTTTAAAAGTAGAAGTTAACATGAATGGGATCATGTTCAAGGTCCTCTTTTACCTTTACCACCCACATCTCATTTCACACAAGTCTACCCTAGTGTTGACCTTCATATGCTATACAACTGCTATGGCAGCACCCAAGTGGAAGTCTGCCAGGCCCCATGGTGCCTTAAAATGCAGAAACTGAAGACAGCCGCGCTGAAGATTAATGATCTAACCCCCCCATGTCAGGTTTGCAAGTCTAGAAACCTGATCATTTCTATAAGTTTCCTCCTGTCTTTACCTCTTAAGACCCAGGGAAAGTGCCAACCACCCCAACTCTCCCAGCACCTCCTCTGTGCCTTTCTTAGGAAACCGATGACTTAATTTTTTTAGCCTACACAGCTTGAGTACTTGAATCCAAAAATACAACGGACTCTGCAGTCTCATGCCGGCAAACCCATGATGTGAGTTTGCTGTAAGTGAATGCTATAAATTAAAGATAGGTACCTTCTAAGTGTGGTGTCTGAAGATTAACTTTTTGACACAGGAAACCTTTGGGGACATTCACCAAAATCATAGCAATGGGATTCATAAAGGGCGCTATAAGTAGAGCTGGACATTATAGTGGTTCTCATCTTCCACTTCTAATCTAAAGACAGAGTGGGGTTAATGCGGGAAGCCATGCTTGACTGTAGAGCCACACTTTGCCCCGAATGGCATGCTGACGCTCTGAATCATGACACCCCACTTTGTCCTTTGGAAGAATAACACCACATCATCTGCCTGATGCTTAAAGACAAACACGGTTGGCACAAGCATGACCCATTCAACAGAGTGCTCATTTTCTTCAGACAATGCCAAAAGAAGGCAGAAACATTGTCTTATACACTCTGTTTCCCCGATAAACCCCTTCAGAGTTGTCCTATCTGAAAATTACCAAGCCATGTTATAGCATTTTAGAGAATGTTTAAACCTCAGGTAACCAGGCTTCCACGCATTAGATTAAAGGTGGTGTTCAGATGGTGTACAGGGGTGGAGGAGTTGGCTTGGAGGTTAAGAATACTTCTAGTTCTTCCAGAGTATGGAAGTTCAGTTCTCAGCACCCCCATCAGTCTCACAGCTGCTTATAACTCTAGGTCCAGAGGATCTGATGCCCTCTTCTGGCTGCCACAGGCACCTCCACACATGTGATACACACACACACACACACACACACACACACACACACACACACCAATAATAATAATAGTAATGATGATGATGATGACGATAATAATAAATGAATTTAAGAAGAACAAGTGGCACGTGGGTTACATCAGTAATGTTATATGTTCATATTTCAGCCCCGGTCTTCTTGCAGCTAGAAGAGCAGAGCTTAAGTCACAAGTAAACTCAAATCTGAGTAATCAAATTCAATAATCTTCCAGGCTTTAGTTAGAAACCAGGGTAATGATTTTATGCCACTCCTAGCTCCCAAACAGCATGAATAGCAAAGTGACAGAATATGCTATTCTTAATAAGTTTGGGAGTTGGCTGGTCATTTGAGCTTCCTGGGGCTTGCTTATGGGACTACAGTCAGATATTACAAGCCAAGAATATCTTCATATAGGCAACCCAGTTCTGTTCTTGATTCTATATTGTCCTCCCATAGGCTAGCCCTCTCAGATAAAGATAGAGAAACAGGAGGGATAACATCAAACCCAGGCCTTTAGTGTTCTTATCTCAGAACAAGGTAACATTACCCTCTCTTGCTAGATTCTCCAGCTGATGTCATGGTCCCACTTTCAGACCTAACCCTCCTCTTACTGCTTCCAAGAAGTTACTCCTGCATCTAGAAACAGTATGGGGGAGAAGTGAGGTCAATATTATAAGCAGCCTATAACAGAAGGTCTCTCAAAAGCAGGCCTACTTCCCAATGTCTGACCACTTACTTGCATTATCCCAAGCAAAGTATCATTTCCCCCACGATCAGATTCCATCTCACTTTTGCATTAGAAACCAAATACGAAAGTTTCTTATGCTGTAAAGTTACTATTGTTGAATTCCCACCGCCATCCCCCCATGACTGGAAAGATACCACATCTTAAAGAACCGTGAAGTTTGGGATGACCCAGGGGAAAATTCTAAGTTCCATTAAGAGCCACATGAGGCACACTCATAGCTACAGTGTAAACACAAAGTGTACACTTCATTTTTTCTGTTCTTGGGAATGCCATTATTATTTCCATTGCATTGTTTTAAAAGTAATTGGAAATGGCCAATTTCATGTTTCTCAGTAGTAAACATTCTGAGTGGAAAATTCCAAGTGTAGCCATTTTTCCTGCTTGATAACATGATTTGTATTGCAAACTGTTTACAGTAAATGAACTTAGGCCATTAAACCGGGTGATCACATATTCTATGTATTTGTCATATGTAATTGAGTTCTCAACTTTTCTCACAAAAGGAGCTTATAGTCATTTTCCTTGAGATAAATAAATAGTAATTCCTTTTAAACAGGAGAAAACACAGTCCAAGCAAACGAAACTGGTAAATTTATTATTAAATTAGTCTTTATGCTTCCTAGTTAGGGAGAGACAAGTCAGAAAAGCTCTCAAGAATTGGCTTTGTCAAAGGGTTAATAACACATGGGTGTCACTGTAATTTTCTGTTGATTACTTTTAATACTGTTGAAGAATTTCCTCTAAAAGTGCAGATGGTTGGATTCAGCTTTCTCATTACCTTTCAACGTGGTAAAGAAAGGCAAGTGTATACAACAAGCTTGCTGTTCTTATGCAGGGACTTCAAAGGTAAAATGTATCTAATATGTATGTCAGAGGGATGCAACGATTAGAAACTGCTATTTCAAACAGTGGAGACTAATTGCCTAAGGCTAGTAAGTGCATATTGATGCTTTGCATACATCTGAGAAGAATATTGTGAGTTTCTAAATTGGCATAATAGTGCATGGGTTATCTTGACATGATAACATACCTGACCAGAAGCCTTAAGAAAGATGAAGATTCATTCTTAGCTCACAGTCTTTTAATTCAGTCTGAGATCCCAACCTAGGAAATGGTACCAACAATGTTTAGGATAAATTTCCACACTATAGTGAACATAATCTAGAGTTTCCTTTACAGACACACCCAGAGATTTAGCTACATGCTCTGTTAAGCTGGTAATCAACACTAACTACCACAAAGATAATGCAATTGGTGACTAATAATGAACAATTACTTATGACATTACAGCCTTCTTGAATAACACACTATTTTTTCTTATAATAAAGCATAAATAGCTGTGTTTTGTTTATTAGAGCACAGAGAGCTGGAATATCCTACAAAACATCATATGCTTCAGGAAGCTTCCTGATGCTCTGAGTGACCCTGGTTTTTCTTAAGAAGATTCTAGGCTTTTGCCTGAGATTTTTACTAAATCCAATCAACTTTGACTGGGAGACTCTTTCACATATCCTTTAAATTGAGCCCCAAACTAACAAGGCCTGGGGCAAAGACCTATGTGGTAACCAAGTCTAGTATCTGACTGATAACAAAAGGCATGCCTTTTATGTTACAATGCTGTTTGAACTTCATTACTTAGCTACCATTCGCCCAGAAGAGAATAGAAGACAAAGCAACATGGTTCCCCCCACCATGATGATTCAGAGTCTGAAATGAAAACTCCATCCAAAGCAGCAGAAAGCAGATGGTGTTCTTGTGCGAGAGAACCAGCTCAGAGTCACACACAGCTGTATTCCCTCTCCGGTGCCACAAGTGGCATCTGATTATGTGTGTGATTCATTTCTAAAATAACACATCCCTAACATCACGGTGTAGCAGCAAGTTTTTGGAGATGATAAAGCTGTTCTTTGTCCCGAAAATAATGCTGCCTTCTACCTACTCAGGAAATTAAGTCAGCAAAAGAATAGAACATGGTGTTCTTAATCACCACCAAGATTTTCCTTGATAACTGGGGAAGGCAACAAGAATAATAAAAGTTCATAACAATAACTGATATCAGGATTCAGTAATTGGAAGTTACAGTAATACTGGATTGGCTTATAAGTAAAGGTAACAGTTGAAAGGACCACCTCTGGCCTCTGACAGAACTGAGTTTAAGTTTACAATTATTCTGTGATACTAGAAAGTTATCTTTGTTTTTTTTCTTTCAAAAATTATATAATATTTATCTTAGCTGCAGTGCAATGTCAATAAAATTATATATGTAAATATCTCACTATAATAGTAGGCACATGGTATGCACTTAATTTATAATTAAATCATATAATTAATTTGCATAGAAAAAATAATTAAATAAACACAATAGTCTTAAAGATGTGGGTGTCTTATGGATTCCCCTAATCATCATCTACATGTCTTTGATGATTTCCATGTTGCCTTATTTTGCTACAAATTGATAGAAAATATAAACAATAAATTCAAATGTGATTTCTTTCTCTCTTTGTCTCTCTATGTCTATTTCCCTATGACAAATGACATCTAATTTATGAGAATTGTTTGATAAAAGCATTATCTCCAAAATGCACCATCTCCTATCAAGTAGGAATCTGAAGCTCCATTGTCAGAGAGATATAGTTAATCTGTTGGGATGGATTTTTTAAGGTGTGAAAGGGACAAACACTGAATGTTTTCACTAATTTGTATAATCTAGATTTAAACAAATGAAACATAATGGAAGGATTGCTATTTGGGAAGTTGGGAGGACCAGTAGGAAGGGACAAGTCATAGTGATGAATATAGTCAAAATACGTTATGAACAAGCATGAAAGCATCATAGGATCTAAACCTAAGTTTGATTCATGGGCCTCATATTATGGTATGAAAAAACTGACTCCTATGAGTTGTTCTCTGCCTCCATACATGTACTTGTACTGTGGTGCGCGCGCACACACACACACACACACACACACACACACTTTCAGACCTACAAAATAAATAAAAATGTAAATTTTTTTAAACAAAAGGAAATGCCATAACTGATTATTTTGTTTAACATACTAATTGAAAAAAAGAGTTTCCAAGATATGAATATTACTAATTCTTTATACTTAAGACTCTTAAAAAATGGTGCTATTTGTATACACATGTAAGGCAGATACTGTATACTATCCTTCACCAAGTTCCTGTCCCTTACTTCTTCCACGTTTAGGGTCTTGTCTTCCCTTATGCTGGAGGTAGAGTTTTAAATGATTACCAGCTGGTATCAGTGGTTACTGTCAAGTGACAAGCTGGTGAAAGAGTGTGGGACACATCATCACAGAGTGTGGTTATTAGATTCTTGGTTTATATCTCAGGCCTCACCACTCATGGTTACCAGAATTTCAGTTTTACAATTTCTCAATTTTGAACAGCATTACGTTGAGGCTCCTCCTGAAACAATTGTCTTATCACAAATTAGCTATGTAGTTTGAGCTGAGCTTTGCTGGTAGAATTAAGACTCTTGTCTGGATGGCCAAGGGGTTAGAATACATATTCTCTGAGGTAGGAGGGAGGAATACTGTCAGAGTATGTTTATGACTCACGCTGAATGACAGTACATAGGGATCCCCATGTTGCAAGACCTTGCTGTTTACCAGAATTTTCACTGGGGAAAAGTGTGTCTCTGGGCTGCTGGAAAAGGTCAGGTGGATGAGTCAACTGTGCATCTGCTTCTACTACTCTTCCCTCTTGAGCAGCACAGGACTGTCATTCTGAGAATATGCAGCCTGTTGCCATCATCATCTATTAACAGTTTGACTGTGCTGACTGTTAGGAGATCTGAAAAATCGCAGAGGAAATTTCCTTGTCTATACTGGTGGGGCATAACCATATAGGTGTGCATGATGCTTCTCTAGGCAGTGACATGCTTTTAGATGTGCTTGTGTTTAATTAAAAACGTGATCAACTAAGAAGATAATAGCAAATAGAACTGAGGCACCACCTAACTTTTTTTTCTATTTTTTAAGAATGAGGCCTATTGCATATGGAATGGCCTTCCTTCCCTTCCATATTCTTAGCTAAGGTTATGTATTAAGTGTGTTTGACTTTCCTGAGTTAAAAGAAATGATAGCTGTGCATTAGTTCAATATGTCATGAGAGAGAGCAAAGAGTCAGCATTTTACACCATAGAGAAACCTTGAACATAACCACCACCCAATATCATCCTACTAACAGGCGTGATCCCAAAGAATCTAGACTTTGCCTGAAGAGTCAGGGCCCATTAGTATGAGAGCCAAGCTTGGGATCCACACCCCACTTCTTTCCACTGTAAAATGGAGCAACAATCCTACCCAGGGGTAATGATGATCTTAAGTCCTGCCTAAAGCATTTTCACCTGTCTCACATCCAAATGGATTGAGGACTTCCACATAAGACCTGATCGCCTAACTCTGGTAGAAAAGGAAGCAGGGAATATGTGTTAACTTATTGGTACAGGAAACCTTTCTGAACAGAACCCTATATATCACAGGCATTATAGCTGACAACTAAGAAATGAGATCTCATGAAACTAAAAAGTTTCTGTTCAAGGACATATTACCTAAGTGAAGAGGCAGCCTACATAGTAGGAGAAAGTCTTTGCTACCAATGCATCTGATATAGGGTTAGTGTCCAGAATATGCAAGGAAATAAAAAAATAAAAATTGTTCCAATTAACGATTGGGCTCAACTGGGGCAGGTGGGAGAGGTGGCCCTGTGGTCGGAGGAGTGGGAGACCTATCCCCAATCCCCACCGGGCACAACACAGGGCAGCACAATTGGGCCAACATTACTAGTACAGGTGTAGGTGAGCCAGCCCCAAAACTGTGACCATCGGAGCACTATCCCATTTCCAATCTGGCAGACCGACCCTACAGCTGCCCAGGCCCAGGCCCAAGGATGATGGCCTGCCCCAACATCCATCCCATCTATGATCTGCTGGAGTACGTGAAGGGACCTGACCCACAGACCCAAAGCTTCATGATCTCCACAGCACAGAACACTAATGGGGTGTCCAGGAAAAGTCCTAGTTGGGCCACAGCATCAAATGTGTAGTAAAGACCAGGGGCCTCTAGCTAGACCAATGACTTTTCAATGAACACCCACAAGGAGAGATGTATGGACAAAGGATGTAATAGCATGACTTGTTGGGTCATACTGCAGCTTTCATGGTGAGTTTTTTTTTTTTTTGTTTGTTTGTTTTTGTTTTTTCAAGATAGTGTTTCTCTGTAGCTTTGGAGACTGTCCTGAAACTTGTTCTGTAGACAAGACTGGACTTGAACTCACAGAGATCAGCCTGCCTCTGCCTCCCAAGTGCTAGAATTTGAGGCATGTGCCATTACCACCTGGCTTTAAAGACATGTGCCACTACTGTCTAAATAACCATGATGAGATTTTTAATTCCTTCTACTTTAATTTTTTTCTTATTTGATTTTCTTCATTTTTTTCTCTTGAATTTTGTTTTATTGGGGGGGCATGTAGGAACAGAGGGAAGATGTGAAGGGACTGGGAATTAGCTGAATCAAAATACACGATGTGAAAAATACAACACATACATTCTCTTTAAAAATAAATAAAAAGAAAAGAATAAAACATTGGTTTCAAAGCTAGAGTTTTCAAAAGATGAAATGAAAATGGATGTACAAAAATAAGTGGCATCATGAAACTTACAGGTCAATGGATAGAGCGAGAAAAAAAAATCATCCTGAGTGAGGTATCCCAGACTCAGAAAGACAAATATGGTCAGTGCTATGCTTATCCATCATCAGAGAAGCTTCAAATGGGAACAAATATAGAGACCCACAGCCAGACAGTATGCAAAGAGTGAAAGGTCTTTGAACACTCAGCCCTAAATGAGATAGATGTCTCTATCAAATCCTCCCTCAGAGGTGAGTCACTAAACTGACTCCAGCTTTGGGGCTTGGAAAGTCTTTCTTGTTATCCTAAAATTAAAGGGGAAAATCTGTGATTCCGATTTGTGATACCCAAAAGCCAAACAAACAAAACCTAAAATAGTGCATTATATATGATGATCATTTATGTTCTGATTAGTTAAAATAACTGCTTAAACTTCATAGTCTATTTGCTTAAAATGTGAGATTTCAATATGTCTGCAGCTCAGCCCTGGGATAGAAATTATGTCTGGAAAGAATGATTTGGCTTTAAAATGAACTAAAACACCCAGGCTACAAGCACTAAGGCAATGTTATATATGAAATTATTTAGGCCAGGAAAGGACAATAGCAATCCAAAGAAGAAACCAGGACATTGGAAAACAGCCTTCAGATAATGACAGCTCGTTATTAGTACATTGAAATTGTCTGGGTTTAAATAATGGTCTCAAACAGAAACTAGGCCACTGGATCTGTACTGAAAGACCAGATCCTTCCACAGACAAGCATTCTGGAGAGTAAAACTTCGACTAGTTCCTTGCTGTATAAACAATGCAAATGGATGGCAGAGTGTTACAGCTGTCTCAACTTTGGAGAAGGTACAAGGAGAAAAATGTGTTCTTTGAAGTTGACAGGATGGGAATTACAATAGATCTTAAGCTCAACAAAGTGTACTGTGTGTGTGGACTGATCACTGGCTGTCCTTTTACTATTTAGGCAATACACAATTCCCATAATGCTTTGGCTCCTTTTTGAGAGTTGTGTCCATATATTCCAAGTCTTTGGTGGGAGTGGTAAGTTTCTGTGTATCCACATCACAGCTGGGTCTTTAGAGTTTGACAGCCTTCCTTGTACTGTGATGGACAGGCTATGGAGTCTAACCTGGAATGACTGGGTGTTTTGTTTCAGGGCTTTGAAACTTGACAGCAGGAAGACAAGGCAGGAGGAACGGCTGGATAGAGTTCTTTATGGAAAAACAAATGCATAGATTTTTGTTTGCTTGTTTGTTTTCTGAGATAAACACACTGGTTTCTAGGTCTTAGCCTTCTAAGGCTCTCGACTCTTCCAACCTTTAAGTTCCTTTAAAAAACAATTTCCCTTTTGCTTAAGAATCCATTTTTGTTACTTGTTCTGTTCAACTGTAGAAGTTAAACATAGCCTACCTGCAGGGATAAGTCTCTGCAATAAATTGCAAGTTTCCCTACAGAGTAGGGCCATTGATGACACTTAAAGGATGAAAGCAGGTTGGAAGGCATGCACACTGTTAGTATTCGTGTACCTCTGAGGCCTGATGCTAGTGCTTGGAAAATGCAAAGATTGCTTGTAGTTTAGTTGGGAATAAAAGCCTGCTTTTTTTTTAACCAGCCCCCCACTAAAGCACATAACTAGATATAAAATTATATTTCAGTCCTACCTTTATTGCTAAAACTGAGTGCATTAAGTTTTTTGTTACCATCACTTTAATTGTATGTATTTATGGGGGACACTGTAATAATTTGATATATGTATTTATTGTGTGCCTATCAAATCTGGGTAGTTAACATTTCTGGCTCCTCGAATCATTAGCTCTTTCATGTATAGGTAATACTGATATGTAATACTACACATATTTCAATGTGTGCATATGATGAATATGGACCCAATTGGAATGATGGTTTATATCTTATCAATATTTTATGATTGGGGCCTTTGAGTCTTTTTCTTCTAGTTGTTCTAGAAACAGAGTGTATTATTAAAACAATATTTATTAGTCACACTGTTTCATAGGATAGCATGACTTATTTCGTCTACTTGTCTTTGCATCGTTGATCATATTTCTCTTTTAAAATATATTTCCTGTTTATTATTTGATAATTTCTTATGTACATGCAATGCATTTTGATTATATCTACCACCCTATCCTTTTCTCCTCTTTTCTCCAATACCTCTCACATCCTCTCCCAACTCCTTGTTTTATTTTCTTTGTTGTTCTCTCTCATCTCTGTTGGAATGAATCCTTCCTTCTCCCGCTGTCCTTATATAGGCTTCTAGCAGAAGGTGTAGTCAAGATTTGTGTGCCTTCCTGCATCAAGATCAGTATTAAGGGTGTGACTTCTCATCCCAAGATCCCAAGATCTTGGTTAAATGTGTGTGTCTTACAGCCGCAAGATCTGAATCAAAGGCATGTTGTCTTCCTACCTCAAGTTCCAAATCACAAGTGTGCCCTCCATTTCTGAGTTGTAGTTCATTCCAGATATGGTCAAGTTGTCAACGAAGAATGGCCATCACAAGGAGTCAATGAACTCTTCAGCTGACAAATTTTATGAGTTGAATAAATTTTTGGCTGAAAAATTTGCCACAGCAGTGTTCTCTTCACTATCCCCTTTGATATAAGAACAGCTTTGATTTGCAGAATGTTTCTTTTCAATCCTCTCTGACCACAGTAACACTTCAAGATTTTTAGTAACGTGCTTTCCAGAGAAAATGGTAACAAGGGTGACAGTACTGTAAGCTTCTCTATGACTTCCAAGTAGATGAAAGGGAATGGTTGCCTTCAGATTTGATTTTTGCATGCTATTATTTCCTTTCTTGGCTTTGTTGTTATACAGTCAGTACATGGGACATTTCTTTCACGGAAAATAAGGTAATTGTATAAACTCTGAAAGTGAACACTGGATTTACTGTGGGAGGAGAAGGTGGACCCTACTCTGATGCTTACTGTAGAAGCATGAACACTGTATTTTGATGCTCTGTGTTTCCATCTTATCTTGAAGATGAGGAGTGCAACTCCTGCCCGACAGATAAGACTGCTGTGTGAATGAACATTAATGCCACGTTGAAGGTGAAGAGTATGGAAAGTAAAAATCACAAGCACATATTTTGTTATCTTCTAAGGGTTTGCTTTTCAATTAGCTGTTTAGAACTCAAAAGATATTGCTTCATCAAAATGTACTGTGCAGCAGAGGATCTCAAATTATTCTAGTGATAGCGTACTTGCATGGCATCATGCTCATGGTGAAATGCCATGAAATAGTGGCGTTTTAGTTTATTATAGGATACAGGTTTAACTAATGGGAATATGTATTGAGGAATGAATATAATATCAAATCACAAATAAGAGCACATGTATTCGTGGAAATAGTTTTTTCATTTATATTATGCCCTCTGTCCATCAGTTATTTTATTATCTGCTAGCTTGGTTTATAGGTGAAAATCAATGCTCGGAAAGATTAAAAATAATAATGGAGAAATAGATTAAGAACATAGATCAAATATGGCCATCAATCAGACCTAGAAAATAAATCCAGTCTCCTCAGAGAGTTTTCACAATTATGACTCAGGAATCTCAAACTACTACCCCTGGAAAGGAATAACCTGACATCTTGGGTGGCAGTCCAAATTTCAGTGACCTGCCCCTTTTACCAGGATAGAACTTTGGTCAAATAGGATTTCCCTTATTGACATGGTCTTATTTTTCATACCCCAATTTGCATGACAAAGATGATGCAACTAGAAATTATGTACCCAGCAGCTCATACTACCCGTGCCCCTGTCTCATCCAGAATGGTGCATTGACCAATCTGGATTATCCTACTGGGCTTGGCCACAAATTCTATCCCAGTAAACTGCATACAATGAAACTGACACACATTATAAAAACATTTCTCTCAGATTGAGCCCTCCCTGCAGCCCATTGCCCTCTGCTACAGGCCCTACCCTAGTTACTGCCTACCCTGCTGCCCACGTAACACTGTGCTCAATAAACTTTTCTTCCTATGCTGATCTCAGGGGTGATTTTAATCACTGCCTACTGGACTCTTGCTTGCTACTGTGGTGGACTAGCAATACCAACAGAGGTTCAATTATAAACAATAGGCCATAAGAGTGTACGTCATTGATAAGTACAGAGATTTTAGATTAGAAGTGCTGTTTTCCAAAATACCAATGAAGGTAAACTCAAATAATCTTTATGGGTGCTTTTAGGATTAAAGAAAAGCTGCTTATAAAGCCTTCTTTTATACAATAATGAAAAGCACTGTTGCCCTTGTGAACAGAAAGACTTTTACTATTCCAGTAAAGGCTCAGTTAATTTAAAAACTACATATTGTTCTTCTTTCCTCTCCTATGACCTTAGCTAAACTTGTATATGTGTCATATATATGATATAAATACATAAATATCATATATATTATGTCTAATTTATTGCTCGTAATCTGATGATCATTTGTTGAAGTAGTTAACTGAAACAGACTCAGGCAGAAAAATATGCCCTTGACTTAGGCCATTTGATTAACTACCTTGGGTCTTCTACTGACACATATTGGTTAATTACTAAGTCACAGAATGGAAAAGTCAAATTGCTTTCTTTGGAAATCTTCCTGTTTCCATGGTTTGAATATGAAGATTTCATCAAGCTTTATCTTCCCCAGGATTATTAACCATCACTGCATAAAGTATGATACACAAGTGGAAGGTGTCAAAGTCAGTGTTGGAAGATTGACTTCTGATCTACATAAAGACCTAGTGTACTATGACTCCAATTGTGTAGATTTGATTTGCTTCTCTTCAAATAGGGGGTCAAGGCTTAGGAAAGCCTGTCATATTGAGTCAAGCTCTACACTCCATCTTCTGTAAGCTCTTGAGTGCTGGGCTGAGGGTGCTTAACTGTCCTGTCTACTGTCACTGAATTCCAGAGTATATGTAATGATGTCCCAATTCCCTTAAGGAATCTGCAGCATATGTTATTCATGAGTTTCTCCAATTATAAAAGACACTGGGTGTTTTCATTCTTAATGTGAGATGGCCAATCCCACTGGTAATGTCCAAACTGCAGAAACTCCGTTTGAATCAAATAGTGCTGGAAGGGGAGAACAATAGAGGTGATAATGCAGTCATGATACACATCTCCATGGGAACTGTTCTGGACAAAGTTTGTTATTGTGGCTTTAATGTGATAAACAGATGAAGGATAAAATACGATGTGTTGTCTGGTGCAAGATGATGGTGAAAGATATTGTACCAACTATCAATCTATGTCAGAACAATTAGGAGAGCTGTTGACTATTGTGGTTTTCAGCAGATGGAACTAATAATAGATTTTTAAAACTACATGTGTGGATGGTGAGATAGCTCAGTGGTTAAGAGCACTTGCTCTTCTTCCAACAGAGCATATTTCACATCCCAGCACTCACATTGAGCGGCTTACAACCATCTGCAACTCCAGATCACTTTCCTCTGCTCTTCATAGCCACCCTGCACACACATGTACACACACACACACACCACACACACACACACACACACACACACAAACACACACACACACACGACACCTAATGAAAGTATATATGACATTGCAAAAAGTTAAAGGGTAGATAAATTAATTATTGTTTGAAATTCTTCTCAGCTTCTCCTTATAAGAATAAATATGCATACCTCGTGCTGTCACAATCTACTCCCACCCAATGATGTTAAACTTGACTTTGTGACTTTAATAAAACATGAATGAAAATAGTAACAGTTTCCCTGGGTACATCACTCTGTTGCTTTGTCCAGCACTGCTGCTGGTCAAAGGAGAGCGAAGACACTAGTGGTGCCAACCTGCACCCTTCCTAGGTCTTCCACAGTGCAGAGGCTGAAGCTAAAGCCATTCCATAAAATCATGAGCCAAGAGAGCATATGCATAAAGCATGCATTTGAGAATAGTTTGATGCTGAGCCATATTGACCAAAACACTTACAAGGCTTTATTTGCTTACTTTGTATAATGGGGAATAACAACCAATGTGTTGGATAATTAGTCTCTTCACATTCTTCTTCCTCCCTATCTCATTGAGCTTTGCCTTTGTGCTTCTTTTCTTTTCTCTCCTTTCCTTTCTCCTACACATCCTTTTGGAAAGCCTTCCACATGCCCAGGATTGTTCTTGTGCTGAGAAGGAAGGGTGATCCATACCAGCCCTTACGGGACTCCACAGTAGGTTGAACTTCATGGAAATGAGTCTCTGACATGTACATTCCTCAGACTGAGAAAAACAGAAATATGAGATGGGGTTGGATGTATTAAAAACAAAATTTAATCAAGTTGGAATAATAGCAAACTCACTTAGAAAGTCTGGTTAACAGCAACAAAAAAGTTGACTGAAACCACATGGGAGAATGATAATAGTATGCTGTATGGCTTACCTGGGACTAGAATCTCTGCAGTTCTAATACTGTAATCATGGAGACTCAATGACGCTCTCAAAGGTGATGTAACCATTTTGAGGGAAATGGGACATGAGATGAGGACTAGGGAAGACAGTTAAAATTTCTTTTCTTGGTAAGATATATTTTAATCAATATAGAAGACTAGAAAAAATATCCACGCTATTATCTATCTTCAGGATTTAGACTGGCAATCTGGTGAAATAGGTAAAGAATATGACCTTGAATGTCAGGAAAAACAATGGAAAGAGAATACAAGGAGGAGTTTCCCCACTGTGCATTTTTAGCAATGCCTGACTTCAGAAACTATGTCTATATATTACTATTTGTTTCTAAATTGTACTGCTGGAGATAAAGCCCAGAGCTTTGCAAATGCCAGCTGGTGTTCTAGCACTGAGGTACAATCTCAGTTTACTTTTACTCAGGGCTTCTCATCCTTCCTAATGCTGCAACCCTTTAATACAATTCCTCATGCCGTGGTGACCACCAACCAAGCAATTACTTCATTGCTACTTCATAACTACGTTATGAATCATAATGCAGATAGCTGATATGTGTCCCCTGTTAAAGGGCAGTTCAACTCCCCCTAAAGGTGTTATGACTTACACATTGAGAAATGCTGTTTGCATTTATGAACAGTGCATTTAAATGAGGAAAGACAAAAAGATTGTCAGGGTGCTACAGGCCCTGCCCACTAACTGAATATGCTGAGGGTGAATGGATATGTCACCTGACAACCTGGATCTCAGTGATCATTTCTTGCAGTGTAGGAAATAGCTTCTAGTTTGGAAAGGCAAGCAAAACCATCGGTGAGCTGGTGTCCAATGTGGGTACTTGCCAGAGAACTCGAGGACCGCTGCCGGTCAGACCCTGCACATACAGCACCGCTGCCTGCCTATTCCCCCTTTCCCTGCTTGCTTTCTCATCCACGCGGGGAATTTAGTGCAATGTTTCTGGCTGCTGCCACCCACTTCTCATCCACCCGGCACTGCCTCTAGATACTGTGACACGTGTAAACCCTTTCTCACTTCCTGTCACTCTGCTGTCCCTGAAATAATTCAAGTCAAACCTTGTTGATGTTTTGAGCTTTAAAATTTTTCCTTCTTAGGGAGCAGCATATGGGCAGTATCAAAAATAACCAGTGTTGGGGAATGACGGGGCTCTGAGCATCTTGCAGGGTCAGCTGTAGCCCACGTGACTATGGTGCTCATAAAACCAGAGCTTACTGTGGGCTGTGAAATGCAGGGGCTGTGAAAAGTTTGGCAACCATAAAAGGTTTTTAAATGTGCAGGGCCCCAAATTCAAAATCAAACACGTAATGAATCTAGTTTTTTTTCTGCCTGTGCCGGGCCATGTTGCATTGCATGACTCCACTGTAGACTTGCTTGTGAATCTGTATGTGTGCTTTGCACCACACATGTCTACAGCCGCCAACACTACCTGAGATCTCAGCTTAGATCTGAAATGGTCATGTTATGAACTGCAGTGCTTTCACTGTGCGGTTTTCTGCTTGCATAGAAATGTAATGATTAGGATACAAAAAGCAAAGACTTGTACCATTTTTATAGCACACCTTTTCAGGATGTGTTCTAGTCAGGATTCTCTAGAGCAGCGATTCTCAACCTACCAGTCAAGACAGCTTTGGGGGTCCAATGACCCTTTCACAGGGGTCACATATCAGTTATTCTGAATATTATATATTTACATTAAGATTAATGATAGCAGCAAAATTGTGGCTATAAAGTAGCAACAAAAATGAGTTTATGGTTGGGGGGTCACCACAACATGAGGAACTGTATTAAAAAGTCACAGCATTAGGAAGGCTGAGAACCACTGTTCTAGAGTAATAGGCAAAGAACAAAAGCTTCCGTCTTCAATATCTTTATATAGATTTCCAGCAGAAGCTATAGTCCTGATTAAAGGTGTGTCTTTCTGCTTCAAGATTCATATTAAAGGCATCTGTCTCCCTAACTCAAAGTTCTGGATTGGAGGTGGGTCTACCAATTTCAAATTAAGTAAAACTCCCTCATCTTTGAATTTAGTTAATTCCAGACGAAGTCAAGCTGACCACCACCAAGAATAGCCATCATAGGATTTAAAAGTCAAATTAGTATATCTTTGGGTTGCACTGGGTTCAGATGTTTGGTTGTCAATACTGCTTTCTGAATTGCTGAGTTGAGTTTCATTCAAAAAATCATTATACAAATTTTAGCAGGAGATTAGAACAATTTCCAACAATTTCTGAAATGGCCATAAACGTACTTCTTCCATTTTGTAAAGCCATGTACTCAACACTGATTATTACATAATCAGAATATTGACTGACTCTGAAAATCGTTGGGGATGCTCTTTCTGTCAAACACTCAGCCAAGACATAATATTATGTAAAAACAAGTACTTGGTAAGTGATAAAATTTTACGTGTACCAAGAATTGTCTCATATGTCTTTTATTTTGTTCTTATTGTGTTGTTTTAAGACAGGGTCTCTTTGTGTATCCATGGCTGCCCTGGAACTTGCTGGAGGGAATCAGTTAATCTCAAAATAGTAGGGGCTTTCCTGTCCATCCCCCATAGTATTAAGAGTACATGTGTATCCATTGTGTCTGCCTTACAATTTCTTATACATCTTCGTATAATCTTATATCTGTGTGGCCTTATAAAATATGTCTCATGTGGAAAGGAAAACATTAAGAAGCCTTCAAACATCAGCAACAGAGCTAGGCTTGCTCTCCCCTCCACTTCTGAGAGCTCTGTGCTTGCTTTGAAAATCCTTGAGCAGTTCTGTATCATATTAGTCTTGTTTTTATGAATGGAATGGATGATTAGCATTCAGAACATGGAGTTTTATTGTGTTGTTCTAAGAAAATATTGCCGTGTACCCTGTACCACTGCTATCTCTAATGATCCATGGCACAGGCTTGCTTCAGATCTCTGCTAAATGTCACCTCACTCATGTGATTATTCCTGAGCACATTGCTCACAGTTACAGGCCACTCACAGCCTGCTTTGTATGTCCTTTTCCTCTCATGGTCATCTAAATGATCTCTTGGCTGAATGTGGCACAGTGGCATAGTTTGTCTAGAGTGTGCAAGACCCTAGGTTTAATTCCCATCACAACAAAATCAATACATAAAACTAAAATGCTTTCTCACTTATTGGTTTATTGCTTACCTTTTTATTCTAGAAGGTATATTCATAACAACAAGAAGTTTTGAATCATAAGTGCTTGAGGTAATACCTGGCCCACAGCAAGCTTTTAATCAGTATTTAGTGAATTAATACAATGATAATGTCAACCAATAATACACCATAATCTATACTCCAGTGAATAGTACAATTTCTTTTACTTACTTATTTTTATTTTCATTTTACTAACCTCAGTTCCCCCTCCCTGCCCTCCTCCTACCCCCTTCCTACCTTCTCCCTTCCCACTCCCCCATCCACTTCTCAGACAGGGTAAGGCCTTCTTTTTTTGGGAAGTCAACTAAGTCTGGCATCCCAAGTTGAGACAGGATCAAGTCCTTTCCTCTGTATCAAGGTTGAGCAAGGTATCCCACCATAGGAACTAGGCTCCAAAAGCCAGTTCATGCACCTAGGGTAGCTCCTGGTCCCACTGCCAGCCCCCCAACAGTACAATTTCTTTTTCCCAACAAACATAGTTTTGAATTACAAAAAAATTTTGTTTTTTCATGCAGAAAAATAGTTTGTGTTGTACATTGAAGACTCATTCTATCTGAATTAATCTTAAAAACTCCAACTAATTGTTACTTTTAATTGGCACATAGTAACTGACTTATCTATGTTTATAATGAATTTAAAATAATACTTTTATCTAAGGTTCCGTAATAGATATGAATATAATATGTATTTGTTGGATGATAGTTGTGGAAGACAAGTGAGGCATTTTAGCAAAAATATAGCCTCAAATTTCTCCCCAAATTCAAATAAATTCACTATAAGTGAAGGATTTTGGGAGCTGAGCATGGAGGGTTTGTGAAGTAAAAGGGAGGGTGCAGAGGCAGGGCAAATAGCACCAAAATGAGTCCTTTGGGCCATGTTATGTATCTGCAATCTTTACAGTGGCGTGATCTGATAAGGTTTGTGTTTGACAAAGAAACATCTTTTATGAAAGCAAGGAAGATTTATTAAAAAGCTTGAACAATGGTTGCTTGCCCAATTGTAAGGGTCACAGTCCAAGCTAAAGATGCTGATTTATATATAGGACATTGACAGTAGGATAAACTACATAGGTCTAAGCATTCATCAGGTTAGTTCCTTGTATGCTTTATGAGGTTGTGGTTCAGCTGTTTAAAAGAAAATACCATTATTTGGTAGTTCCTCTAAATTTGAAGCATAGAGCATGCTATGAACCAAAAATTATCTAGGAATCCATCCAAGAAAACTAAAAACCTATTCAAGCAACAACTTGCATGGAAGTATTCATATTAGCATCATTCATAATACAGGGAATTGGAAACAATATGGATGTCCATTAAGATGGATAATCATGGTACATTATAATTATACAATGAAATATAATTTATTCAACTATAAAGAAAGAATGAAGAGTTGGTAGAGATCATGGTGGCAGTGAACCCTAGAACATTATATTAAAAGAAGCTCATTACAAAAGATCAAAAATTGCATGATTCCAAGTACTTGAGATCTCTAGATTAAGTTAAACCAGATACTAAACTATGTTAGTTGTTTCTAGCCATCAGGAGAAGTAAATATGTGGACTGAGAGCTAAGATATGGAGTAGTAGAGTTCTACAATTGCATGGATTCACTGAACACTGTTGGATGCTATATGTGGTAACTTGAATGACAATGATTCTAATATGCTTTGTCACCAGGGAGTACCACTATTTGAAAGTATTAGGGGATGTGGCCTTGTTGAAGTAAATATGTCACTAGGAGTAGAATTTGGGATTTCAAAAGGCCATGTTAAACTCAGAATCTCTTTTGCTATACCCGAGGATCATGATATAGTTCTCAGCTAGTGCTCAAGTGCTTGCCCATGTGCTCCCACATTGAGAATGAACAGAACTTCTAAAACTGTAAGCAAGCCTCTCAATTAATTGTTCTCTTTTATATGGGCTGCACTGGCCATGGTATCTCTTCACAGTCATTGAATGGTGACTAAGACAGAAGTTTGTATCAGGAGTGAGGTGTTATTGCGACAGGCCTGACTATGCTACTTGTTGATGGAATGTGGCCTTCAGGACTTTGGATTAGGAAAACAATTGACCTCTTTAAGTGAAGCATAATAGGCCATGCTGGTAGGAACATGAAAGTAGTTGAAGTGGAGGAAGAATATTAATAAGTGGCCTAGAGACCATTCTTGTGATATGTTGGTGCAGAAAATAGCTGCTTTCTCTCTTTGTCTAAAAAAATAAAATCTATCTGAGACTAAATTGAAGAGATTTTGATTAATGGCTTTGGCAGAGGAGATTTCTTTATTATTATCATTTTAACTACTTGAAACAGTTTTTGTATTTAAATATATTTTAACCATAATCTTCTCCTCCTCCAAGTCCTTCCTGATATATACTTTATTTCTCAAAAACAAACAAAAACAAAAGCAAAACAAACAAGTAACCATATCCACCCCCAAATTCTCTGCCAAATTGTAACTAAATACAAGCACATACAAAAAAGCTGTGGAGTTCATTATAATGTTGGTCAACTACTAGACATTGGAGAAATTGATTTTCCCTCTCTCATCAGTATAAATGACAATTCAGTTGTTAACCTTTACCCTAGCTTTTCATTTATTCATTCAAAATTATATAAAAAATATTAAGATAAAACAAAAGTTATCACATCGAATTGGGATAAGACAAGCCAACAGAAGGGAAAAACCCAAGAGAAGGCACAAGAGTCAGAGAGATACTAGTTTATACTCTCAGGAATCACATAAAAACACTAAATTGCAAACCTTATCATGTATGCAGAGGGCCCTGGACAGACCCATTCTGGCCCTATGCATGCTGCCTTAGTCTCTGTGAGTTTCTGTGAGCTTTGCTTATGTTGATTGAGAGAGTCTTGTTCTCCTGGTGTCCTCTATCCCGTCTGGCTCTGAAACTCTTTCTGCCTCCTCTTCTGTGAGGTTCATTAATCTCTAAGGGAAGGGATTTGATGGGGATAGCCCATGTAAGGCTGAACATTCAAGGTCTCTCATTCTGCATAATCTCTGGCTGTGGGTCTCTGTATTTGTTCCCTGCTGCTTCAGGAGGACGCTTCTCTGATGAAGCTGAACAAGGCACTAATTGTTCCCAGAATATCATTGGAAGTCATTTTATCAGTACATTTTTGTTTTGATGTGCGCGTGTGTGCATGCGTGTGTGTGTGTGTGTGTGTGTGTTTTCACTGTGCTGACTAGTCTTATGTCAACTTGACACACAAACTAGAGTTATTTGCACAGATAGACCCTTAATTTAGAAAATGTCTCCAAAAGGTCCAGCTGTAATATGTACTCACTCATATATGGATTTTAGACATCAATCCACACTGCCAGAGAAGCTAGGAAACAAGGAGGACCCTAAGAGAGACATATATGGTCCTCCGGAGAAGGAGAAAGGGGCAAGATCTCCTGAGAAAATTGGGAGAGTGGAGGGAGGGGAGAGGGAGTTAGGAGAAAGAGAAGGGGAGAAAAAGAGGGGAGAGGAGAACATGAGGGAGCAAGAAGATTGAGTCGGGGGAAGAATGGAGAGCAAGTAAAGAGATACCATAATAGAGGGAGCCATTATAGGTTTAAAGAGAAATCAGGCACTAGGGAAATGTCCAGAGATCTACAAGGACGACCCCTAACTAAGAATCTAAGCAACGGGGAGAGGCTACCTTAAATGCCCTTCCCCTATAATGAGATTGATGACTACCTAGAGCCTTCATCTAGTAGCTGTTGGAAGCAGAAGCAGACACCCACAGCTAAACATGTAGCTGAACTCTTGGAATCCAGTTGCAGAGAGGGAGGAGTGATGAACGAAGGGGTAAAGATCAGGCTGGAGAAACCCACAGAGAGCAGTGGACCTGAACAAGGTGGAGTTCATGGATCTCAGACTGATAGCGGGGAAACCAGCACAGGACAGACCCAGACCTCCTGAATGTGGGTGTTATTTAGGAGGACTAGGCAGTCTTTGGGGCCTCTAGTAGTGGATCAGTAATTATCCCTAGTATACAAATGGGTTTTGGGATCCCATTCCACATAGAGGGATACTCTCTCAGCCTAGATACATGGGGGAGGGGCTAGGCCCTTCTCCAAATGATATGACAGACTTCGAAGATTCCCCATGGAAGCCTTCACCCTCCCTAGGGAGCAGAAAGGGGATGGGATAGGAGTGTTGGTGTGGAACATGGGAGGAGGGAAGGGATAAGGAACTGGAATTGACATGTAAAATAAGCTTGTTTCTCTGTGGCTTTGGAGGCTGTAGACCAGGCTGGCCTTGAACTCACAGAGATTTCCCTGCCTTTGCCTCCCGAATGATGGGATTAAAGGCGTGTGCCACCACCACCTGGCTCACAAAGCATTTTCTTAATTAGTAATTCACTGGGGAGGGCTCAACTTGCTGTGGGTGGTACCATTGTGGGCTAGTGGTCCCATGTTCTGTAAGAAAGCAGGCTAAGTGAGCCATTGGGAGCAAGGCTTGATTATTATTGCCTTAACATCTAATATCCACATAGAAGTGAATATATACCATCTTTGTCTTTCTGGGTCTGGGATACCTCTCTCAGAATGAGTGTTTTTCTAGTTACAGCCATATTCCTGCAAATTATATGATGTCATTTTTCCATTTTCTTTAATCATTCTTCTGTTGAGGTACATCTAAATTGTTTCCAATTACTGGCTATTATAGCAGAGCAGCAGTGAATATGATTGAGCAAATGTTTCTGTGATAAGATGAAGCATCCTTTGGGTTTCTGCATAAGAATGGTATAGGTGGCAGTTGAGGTAGATTAATTCCCATCTTCCTGAGAAGCCACCAGATTGATTTGCACAGTGGCTCTATGGGTTTGCACTGCCACCAGCAATGGATGAGCATTCCTCTTATCCCACATCATTGCCAGAATAAATTGATGACAACTTCACTTATTTTATTGATCTTAGCTACTCTGTAAGATGAAATCTCAAGGTAGTTTTGATTTGTATTACCCTGATGGTTAAGGATGGTGAACATTTTTTAAGTGTTTTTCAGGCAATTTTAATTGAGTTATTTGTTTTCTTGATACCTAATTTCTTGAGTCCTTTATATATTTTTGACATTGGCCCTCTATTGAATGTGTAGTTGGTAAAAATGTTTTCTCATTGTATAGGCTGTTACTTTGTTTGAATGATGGTTTCCTTTGCTATGCAGAAGTTTCGTGAGGTTCCATATATTAATTGTTGATTTTAGAGCCTGTGCTAATGTTCTGTTCAGAAAGTCTTCTCCTGTGGCAATGAGTTCAAGGTTATTTCCTACTTTCTCCAATATCAGGTTTAGTGTGTATGGTTTTATGTTGAGATTTTTGATTCATGTGGAAGTGAGTTTTGTGCAGGGTAATAAGGAAGGATCTATTTGGATTTGTCTACAGGCAACCATCCATAGCTAAAACAATGCTGGATAAAGGAACTGTTAGAGGTATCACCATCCTTGACTTGGAGTTGCACTACAAAGCTATAGTTATAAAACACAGCATGGCATTGGCACAAAAGCACATATGTTAATAGAACACCCAGACCCAAACCCACACATCTATGATACCTTGTTTTTTTAAATGAAGAGACCAGAAATACAAACTGGAAAATACAAAACAACAACAAAACAAACAAACAAACAAACAAAAACAAAGAAGAAAAAAAAATCCCAGCATTTTCAACAAATGGTTATAAGCCTGTAGGGATGAGGGAAGGGAATGTGGTGGTTTGAATGAGAATTGGCTCCATAGGCTCATTTGAATGCTTGGTCATCAGGCAGTGGCACTATTTCAAAAGATTAGGAGGTGTGGCCTCTTTTGGAGAAAGTGTTGGGATAGACTTTGAAATTGTAAAAGCCCATGCTAAGGCCAGAATGTGGCTCACTCCCTCCCTCCCTCCCTCCCTCTCTCCCTCCCTCCCTCCCTCCCTTCCTCCCTCCCTTCCTTCCCATCTCTCTACCTATGGATCAGATATAGCTATCATCTACTGCTCCAGTGCCTGCCTGCATGCCACCATAATAATAATGCACTAAACCTCTGAAACTATAGCCAGGTTCCAATGAAATGTTTTCTTCTTTAAGAGTTTCCTTGGACCAGTGACTTTGAGGGCATGCTTTAAATGGTGAGGTTTTCATGGTAGATGAAGTAGATCAGAGTGAAGCCATTATTCACCAAGAATAAAACGAAGATGTTGGAATCTTAGTTGTACACTGAGTATGGAAGATGAAGGTGAAGGCAAAGGCACCTGAGCCTGTCTGTTTGTAAAACTGATGAGATGGTATACCTTTCCAAAAGTCTGCAACTCAGGCTGAAAACAAGAGTGGACAGGCAAAGAGTGTAAGAAAACCGGCTGCACACAGCAACACCTACAGGAGAGAAACCTAGGATATAATAAAGAGGATGTATTGCCTTTTGTTTGTTTGTTTTAAAAATACTTCAGGAGGGGCTAATTACTATAATATAGTGCTCTTGGCCAGCATAATCAAAAAAAAATCAAGTGTGATTAAGATTAGAACTATAAACAAACAGACAAAGAAAAACAGTTATTTAGAACAAGTTAGAAATGATATGACTTCAATAGAGGGTTATTTTGGTTCACGAAATTCAGGTTCTATTTTAACACATTGTACTGGATAACATACATAGTCATACCTGAAACAAACCAAGTGAAATTTGATTTCTGTGTTTGTTTAGAATCTTAGAAGACACATTCCCAGGATGCCAACGCCCACAACTCAGACTCTTATGAAGACCATGTATATGTTGAAGACAATTAGCATCAGTCACAAAGTGCATCACTGAAGCCTACTCCTGACCCAGTTCACTGATGTTTACATCAAGTCAGGGATGGAGCAAAGTAGTTGAGCTCAGGCTTGTCTCTAGGTCTCCCCTCTGTGCCTAAGTCTTCCTCCCCACTACTCCTCAAAAGATCTATCATCCTTGAGCCACCACAACTATGTCTCTCTCTTAATGGCACAAGGGCAGTTTGAGTTAGAAACTGGAAATACTATTCCTATTTTTATGTAGTAAAAATATCTTCTTTCATGAATGCATGACCCATGTGAGTACAAGCTTTTTCCCAATGTAGGATGATCTAATGTAGGCTGTGTTTATATATTCCTCTCATTGGTTAATAATAAAAGCCTTTTTACCAATAGCCAGGCAGGATAAGGCTAGTCAGAACAGTCAAGCTGAGAACTCAGATGAGGAGGGGCAAAGTTGAGAGAGATGCTAGCCAACAGCCAAACAAGCAGGACTTGTTGAAAATGAGGTAACAAGCCTTGAGTCACCTGGCCAAACATAAATAGAAATATGGGTTAATTTAGGAGAGAAGCCCTAGTCCCTACTTCACAGGACCTGTCAGATCTACATGACCCCAACTGGATGGCATTCCCCTACATATGGTATTGTGGTGGGGGGTTGGGAGGGGAGGGTGTTTAGAGTGCATGGGAGAGGGCAGAGAGGGCAAAAGGGAGGGAAGGAGGGAGGGAGGGCTGGAGGGGAGGGAGGGAGAGAGGGAGAGGGAACTGGGATCGACATGTAAAATAATAAATTAAAAAAAAAAAAAAAAAAAAAAAAAAACGCTTTGACTCCAAAATTTAAGTTGAAGAACAAGTTACTGGGGAAAAGGATTTCAATTTTTGTTTCCACAGAAAATGAAAAGATGTGGATTCCTTCCAGACTAATGTGGTTTGATCACGCCAAACCGCCTGAAACAGAGTACAAGCTGATCCTACATTCCAAACAGCTGGACAAAACAGCCCTACAGACTACAGCTAGGATATCTGAATCTTCTTCGAATCCCCCAAGACAGCGCCCATTACCAGCAGGAAGTAGTTTGGAAAGAACGACGCCCAAATTCCCAAATATTGTGTATAAATATTTGTTTTCATTTAATTGGACTTTGTTATATAAAATTAAATAAAAAAATAAAATAAAAAAAATAAAATGAAAAAAAAATGTAAAAGTTAGCTAGTAAGAAGCCTGAGCTATTAGTTGAACATTAATAATTCAGACAAGCCTCTGAGTCATTATTTGGAAGCATCTATGGGACAGAAAAACCTCTGTTTATGTACTGAATGCTTATCCTAAAGGCAATAATACCCAGTATCAATATTAATATTTTTCATAATGAATGCAAGCGTGTGTGCCATTTAGAAAGTGGGATATAAGAAAACTAAAATTCAGTTACTCAAACTTGCAAGCCACATGAATTTAAGGATGGGACTAGGGCATTCTCATGCCTAAGTCATGTGTTTTCATGGCATCATATTCTTTCTCCACTAGGCCCCTCCTCTGGTGATTACTAACATCCCAGGTGCCCCAGAGTCTCTTTCCAGAGAGTTCTTCCAAGACGGGGCTAGCATGTCATGTTGGAGACCCATTCTGTCCTGACTTTGCTGAAATACAGTATTGTTCCCATATCCCATCAACAACGCTGTCTTCAAGCACTGTGGCTTCTAAACCAGTTTGAAAAGACAAAATTCTGCCCTCTGATAAATTCCATCTGTCTTTATAAATGTGTGCACGTCTTTCAAGACTGCTGTTCTGTAGCCAGTTTGTGTGTGTGGGGGGTGTCCTAACACTTTCAAGCATGCTTCTTGTATGGTAAGCTGATGGTAGAGTCAAGTTCATATTTCACTTCAGGATTATTTTATTCAGAAGCATTTAAACTCAACTTTGTGACTTTGGAGACCTGGAACATGAAGGAGATAAGTTGAAGGAGTACCTGATTAACACTGAATAATTCAGAACTAATCAGAGCATATTTTAAGCTGGTTGCCTAAGCTAACACATTCAGAACATGAACCATATGATCACACAGGAGAAAAAAATTAGAAGAGGAATTCTGCAGTTAAAACAGATTTAGAATTAACATTTTAATTGTAGCAACACTTCACAGCCCTCTCATTTTCTTTGTCTCCCACAGAATGTGTTTCCTTCCTGAGTCCTGATATTTTAATTTCTCTCCATGGTAGTACTTATTTTAAGCTGCACTATTGTACTGTCGCCTATCGTCTCTGCATATCAACAGGGAGGGATATGACAGCTCAACCCTGCAGAGTACAGGGAGATGAGAGCCAGAGTGAGCAGCTGCTGTTAGGAACAGGAGGCGGTGCAGAGGCGATACAGCCCAGGAGAGACTAGGAAAACAACAAACGGTCGTCATCACAGAGGGTGAACTAGTCATCACCCCAAAGTATGAGCTAGGAAGATGAGCTATCAAGTAAGAAACACTAACAAAAATATCCACAGACCTTGCTTACCTGTTTGAAAAGATTATGATAAAGAGGGCTAATGCTAAGTTTATATAATGTCTCAGTAATGTCATTTGTCCTCATTTTAAAATGCTCTCACCTCTTTTGCTCTTTTGATTGCATATATATATATATATATATGTATATATATATATATATATATATATTGCATGTATACACACAGAGACGTATATATATATATATATATATATATATATATATATATATGCATACACACACACACACACACACACATTTCTGGAAATTTCCCCACTTACTAAAGGTTTTTGGCAAGTAATGTTTACCCTTTATTTCCTTTACCTTCCTCGTGTTTCCAATTCTTTCTCCCTCTTCCTATTCTTCCATTCCTGTCATTTATCTACTGCCCAACAACATGGAACAAGGGAATAAAGCGTTTATACTCCGGGAAGGCCAGGACCAAGAATGACATCAGGACCACCTTCTCCAATATCTCATCTTTACAAGGCCCAAGGTGTTATTCTTACAGAACCAGCAACTCAAAGGATTCTAACAGAAGCTGATTTAGTGCACGCCTGAATTCATAACCTTTGCATTCTATTCAGAAGCAGTGGGCACTCTGGGTAAAGACAGTGTTCTTCTACACATGCTTTTAAGATTTGAGACACTTCTGTCATTTTCCAGGAACCCAAACTGTACTTTCTTTAAACCTGGAAAGAAGGTGAACTGAGATTTAAATCAAAAGATTCAATATGTCTATCATACCACAATCTTTCACTCTGTTAAATTATCCAAAAATTAATTTTAAAATATTTCACACATGTTAAAATGAGGTCATACAGACTGGGTGACTTATGCAACTGTGAGTAGGCCCCAACACAAATCCAGTGCAAGTTGTTGAGAAGGAAAAAGTAGTAAACTGTTAGCTTAGCAAATTGAAGCAAATAACTTCTCTAAGTTCTTTAAGTTTAAAATGAAGGATTACATAATCTGATCCCCAGTAATCTTCCCTCCTATCATATTTTAATATTTTGAATTAGCCGGGCTGTTTCCATCTCTCATTTTACATAATCTGTAATAACCTTCTAATTCTCTGCTTACTCTGCCATATAGTTTTGATCTGAAGATGGAAAAAAAAATACTATCGCTTACGTTTATTATGCAAGATAGATGACCTAGAGACAACTAAGATTAATATCAATTTTAAATCCTTTTAAAATGTCACTGATTATGTTACCATTTTTGCAGACTACTACTGACATTGTGTGTGTGTGTGTGTGTTTGTTTTACAATTTAATTTGAAAGCACCTGACATTTTATAAATCATTGAAGGTTATGTTTTCTATGCACATCTTGAAGAATTATATTTGTTGAGAGTGGGAAGATTGCTCAGGAGTTAAACGTTCTTGCTGCACAACCATAGGGACTAAAGTTTGGATTCTGGTACCCGTACACATAGGATATTTCACAGGGTCATATAATCACAACTTTGAGAGTGGTGGAGATAGGAGAGCCGCTGATGCTGGCTTCCTTGCAACATAGTCAAGAAATTGTGAGCCCCAGGTTCAGGGAGAGACACTGACTCAGAGGAATAGCCAGAGAATGATGAAGGACACGTGACACCCTCTTCTGGCCTCCATGTGTGCATATGGTTGTACATGCAAACTCACTTATGCATATACATTCACACAAATAAATAAATATCTAAAAAGGAATTATATCTGTTACATTGGGTGTGTGTGTGCTGCTCTGTAGATGACATTATCAACCAACTGCCTTCCCATCACAAGCACACAAATTCACTTTCAAACACTCTTGACTCCAGCTTTGGTAGATAACAACAGTTGTTGCTAGAGTGTTGGAATTTTGCATATGCATCTTTGTAAGACTGGATACAGTTCTATGGCTTGAGGTAAAAGCCCCAGTGGTCATCACAGAGGCATCGTTGTCCTAACTAACTGCAGTGTGTTCCAGGATGAACAGCTGTACAGCTGTAGAAGGGGCGCTCCAATACATCCTCTCCAATGTGCAAAAGTAGTGTGTGAAAAGCTTCCCTGCTAAACCAGTAAAAATCAAAGCAAGAATGATGACGTTCTAATTATTTGTCACATAACTTCTAAAAGAAATTTTATTTAATCATATGAGGTGAATCAATGAGGAGTTACACAGCCACACTTGTCTTAATGTGACCAGCGACTAATTCTACTGACACAAGTCATCCTTCACATCAGGCAAGTAGGTGCCAGGAAAGTAGACAAAGGTATGGAAGGCCATGAAGGTCCTAGGCAATTTGCAAGATTGACTTACTTTTTTAAATTAGGCAGCTTTCTCTTTAGTTTTCTTGTAAAATTGACACCCTTCCCACCAAAAATGCTTTGCTTTGCACGTGTCCACTTCTTTGGAGCTAACATATCCATCTTGTGAACAAACTCCAGCAGGAAAAATCAGATGTCAAATATTTGTGACTTGAAACCACCTGGTAATATCCCAAACTATCCCTGTCCAAAGGAACCAACCATTTGAGACTAACTTATTCTGACATCTGTGGAATCTGTTGTCTTGCGCCTATGAGTTCTAGAGATGTTTTTAAGTAGCAGGAGGCACCTGACATTACTGTTTGAAGTGTCACACTAAGATGGTCCCTGGTAATTTGTTTTTATCCCAAAGTTTCTACTATATGAACTCTGGCCATCCAAACTAGCTGGAAATGTCTTAACTAAGACTAGCAGAACAGATAAGGGAAGTTCTTCATACTTCTGATGGATGTCTTACCCATACAACTCAGCAAGCTGCCTTAGTTGCTAGACACAGAAAATGAAGCCTGGATTGTTCCTACAATTTTCATCTCTCTAACACTTCCAGGTTCAGCAGTGACAAATAAAGAATGGATCATATCTTAATTGCAATTTCCTCTAATACCATCTATAATGTGATATATATATATATATATATATATATATATATATATATATATATATACACACACACATACAGTCTCACTAGTTAGCCCAATTATCTCAAACTAGATATCCTCCTGCCCCACCTCCTAAATGCTGGAATCACCAGGTGTTTGCCATCAGGCCTGCATCAATTCTTGCCTTCTGAAGTCAAAGCTTACTCTCAAATTTGTGTATTAGTTCTTAAATGCTTTAATTCTTAAAGAGAATAAATGCATACCCATAAAAAGACTATTTTTCTATTTTCATTGAAGTATAACAGATAAAATCTTGCACATATTTGAGCTTGGAGCTATCAAGCTGGTTGCCTACATAGAACCTTCACTCCTAATTTCTAGCATCTTTGATACAGGAAGGTACTCTGCACTATATCAAAAGAGAAAAGTAGACACCAAGCCATCCTGCCTGAAAGTAGGCTAGGGTAATTGTTGCACAAACTTGTGGGAATAACCAACCAATATTTGGTTTGACTAAAGGTCCATTCCCATGCCCAACACTGCTTGGGTGACAAAGAACTTGAGACCTAATAGCCCAAGGATCTAGGAAAAAACCCAATATTTATTTTAAAATAATGGCAAAATGAGTTCTGATGACATTCTGTATTCATTTCAGTGCCTGGCTCAGCTATCATCAGAGAAGCTTCTTCCTACAGCAGATGGGAAAAAATACAGAAACCCATAGCCAGACATTATGCAGCGAGTGAGAGAACTTGGAATACTCAGCCCTAAATGGGATGTCTCCATCAAATCCTACCCCTCCTGGCTCAGGGAATTCAACAGAAGAGGAAAAAGAAAGAGTGTAAGAGGCAGAGGGGACAGAGGACACCAAGAAAATAAGGCCTTCTGAGCAACACGGTCAAAGCTCATGAGAACTCGGAGCCTGAGGCTGCAAGCAGAAGGCCAGACTGGGTCTGCACCAGGTCCCATGTACTTCATTATGACTTCCAGTTTAGTGCTTTCATGGGATTCTTGAGTGTGTAAAAGAGTAGGTCACTGATTCTTGTGCCTTTTCCTGGGCTCCTTTTCTTCTTTTGGTTTGTCTTTTCCAACTTTGATGTTATGATAGTCTTAATTTTATTTTCATACATTAGATATATATATATATATATATATGAATCTATATTTCATATATATATGAAATTCTAGACATGACAAGACTGTTTCTTTCCCACTTAATCCTGCAAATCTTTACCCTGTTGCTTCTCCTTGCTTTCCTGAGAGACAGCTTTTGCAGTTTGAAATAAACTTTTCCCTTTTCATCATCCCCCAAGGGAAACCTAGCTACTATGGTAAAGGTTAACAACTGAATTGCCATTTGTACCTGCAGGGGAAATAATTTTTCTCCAATGTTCAGGAGCAGTTGACCAACATAATATGGACTCCACAGCTTTTTTTTATTTAGTTTGGTCCTTTTATTGTTTGTTTTCTTTTTGGGTAGTTTTTTTTTTTTCTCTTGGTTTGAGGAGTTTGTTTTTGTATTGGGCTTTGTTTTAGAAAAAAACTTAAAGTTGGGTGGGTAGTCAAGTAAAGATGATCTGGAAGGGCCCACCTACAAATCATAAAATTAGCTTATGCTTAAGTATTCAGGATGTTGATTTGATATACATGCTCTGTGAAATGACTACTGCAATTAACTAACAAACTCATACAGTTACCTTGTGGGGAGTGGAGAGAAAGAGGGAGAGACTGCTATGTGAATTGTGAATACTTAAGATGCCCCTTTTTTTTTAAGGGCTAGGGGCCCAGTTCAGTGGTAAAAGTATTTGTCTCACCATACTCAGCATTATAAAAAAACAAACAAAGAAAAACTATTCAGCAAATTTCAACAAGGCATCATACTACTCATCTATTATTTGGGCATGTTGATTCACAAATGCAGCCTCGGGTCTTGGAAAGCTGGGATAAGAGGATCGCTATGTAGCCAGCCTGGGCTTACAGAGTGAGATTCTGGCAGCAAAACTAAAAACCAACCAACCAAACAAATAAATACATCCCACAGTCACTATATAAGAACCCAATAACTCATTCATCTTAGCAGTTTGAAAATGAGCTAGCATGGGTTTTCAGGAAAACCATTTATTTTAAGCCCAGTCACTGGTTTTATCCATTCTACAACCACATACGGAGGTGATAATGTTACTTCTCCATTTTTCTGATGAAACAGAAACAGAGAAGTCAGGGGACTTGCTTGGATGCTTCAGGGTCTCTAGCATCAGCCTTAACATTCTACTGGTATTTGAGAGACCGGTACTGGTCCTTGAGAGACAAAAGGAGGACTACACTGACACCACAACTGTCAACAGCTCACATTTCATTCATTATCTATGTTCCAACTATTTGTCTTTATAAGCACAATCTTTGACAAGTATGCCATATATTACAAAGCTTAGTACATTATCCTGCTTTATAAGACAAAGTCATTTAAAAAAATCTTTCCCCCGGTACTTATATATCCTTCAATAAGTAGGTTGTGTGGCCTAGGTAGTACGGGAACATTGTCTATTCAAAGCAGCTCTGGGTAATAACTTTAATTGCTCACAGAGTAACTGTCCTTTGCTGTGTAAATCTTAAGGGATGAGATAGTGGAGTGCTTTTCATGAGCAAAGATGTAATGTAATGTAATGATAGATTTCAACATGCCTTATTATCTGTGTACTATTTTTAACACTGCAGCCGAGCAGCGGGCAGATGATGAACTCACTCTCAAATTGATAAAACTCAATCATATATTTTAGACAATCATCCCATGATGTCCAGTGGATAATTTAATGCAGGGATTCTGCACAAAGAAATCTCTGCATAGGTGAAAGCAAAAACAAACCTTTTATGGAAGAGCTGTATGGTAAACAGATTCAACACTGCTCTAACTTCCTGATGCCCCTTGTGAGGAAATTAGATTCAGGTGTATGGATGCCTTCACAGTTTAAGCAACATCTGCACTGAAGGTTTGAGGTGGCACTGATGTTCTAGAATTTCTCCCCCCACCCCAAACCAGGAACCAGATTGCTTTGCAGGCTCTCCATGATGACTCATCTCTATGAGAGACACAGAGAACACACATCTAGTCTCACTATCCCAGGTTTCTAGGTTCTGTTGCCAGGGTGGTGTGTTAGTGGAGCCTGGATTAAAGTGTATCAACTTCAAAGATTCACAGTGGATGGAAATCTTGGCAAATACTATCCCAGTGCACAAATTTGTGAGAACTTGGAATGTGGGGTGAGTAGACATTAGGAAGCCTTCTCATGACAGTCTTTCAGAGTTGGTTGCTCTATATGGACTGTGAACCTTCTGAGTGTCATACAAACCCAACCTGTAGAACATTCGCTAAATGTGAGGTCCATGTTCCAAAACCAGGAAGGGAAGAGGGCAATGGGAATCGAAGGAGGTCTACGATAATGTTTGGAGATTTGGGCAGATAAGATATGGCGTATTAATTCCAGGTAAATGTCACCAGACAGAACACCAGGCAGGCAACTGCCATAATAGTATCCAAGTACACACATACCAGACACCACACACACACACACATATACACACACACACACACAGGCACGTGCTTGAGAGAGAGAGAGAGGCAGACAGACAGACAGATAGACGGACACAGCTGTATGTACAGACTGACACAAGGCATACAGAGATAGGCACATGGGTCTATACACACACACACACACACACAGGCAAACATAGAGGCTTTTGATCTCGAGGCTGTATTTGTAAAGAATCCACACAAAAGTCACCTCTGCCACCCTGCCAAGAGTAGTTCTATGACAGATGTCATCACTGCCTAGTTAGTGGGTCCCCTAGATATACTGTTGCCACTATTTCTGTGCTGACTCAGAGCCCTCGATGTCCACTGTTAGCCATTTTGACTCATGCTGGGCATCCATACCAACAGCAAGTTATCTAAACATAAATTGGCCCACAGAGACCACCGTTTCCAAGACCAAATGACACCAGTTCAGTTCTGCTTTACGACATTTAAATTTACTTTTCTGACCCATTGTAATGGTAGTCCTTTTTTATTTTACCCTTTGGCTTCTAAGGCCTTGAGGTCTCAAGAGTGTTGTGGGCACCTTCAGACAAGCCAGTAGTGGGTAAGAGTGATGCCTCTAGAGCCAAAGATCCATATTTGAATTATATTTACCAGTTTATAACTATCTGGGCATAGAGATTGCAGGTAAACCCAAGCTCTCTTCTTCATGTGCATGGAAGCAATAAATGCACCTAGTTCATAGGGTTATTTATGAGACTCATGCATAGGAAGTGTAACCGTGTTGAGCCAGTAGAATACATTACTTTTTTCATTACACTCTTCATTGTGAACTGATAATGCCTTTTTTTTTTTTTTTTTTTTTTTTGCAGGCTTTTGATGTTTAGCTGAGTTCTTGTATGTTGAATGTTTAGTATAATGGCAAACAACAAAAACTGGCATTGAACAAGAGAGACTGATAAAAACCCATCATTTATTGTTAGCTTACCCATGTCAAACTCTCTGAAATTATCCTATACACATCCTCCCAGTACCTCCTGAACTACCTACTAGGAATATCCTTATTTTACTGTAGAAATAATGAAATCATATGGAAGTAATGAAATGCAAGTCAGGAAAAAACCTGGGCCTATTTGTCATGTTAATGCAAACTACCATAGATGATGAAACTAGGTTTTAATGACTTAGTGTAATAGTTCCTATGTGGGATGAAAAATGGACCCATAACTGTTAAGGTCCCTGAATTCGAAGAGTGATTCAAAATTTAGAGTTTTGGTTCCTGCATTTGATGACAACAACCTTTAACAGTTTAGTGTCTGTGGTAGTTTGAATAGGAATGGCCCACATAGACTCATGTATGAATGCTTAGCCCATAGGGAGTGGCACTGTTTAGGATATGTGGCCTTGTTGGAGGAAGATTGTCACTGTAGGGTTGGAATTTGAGGTCTCATATGTTCAAGCTATGCTCAGAGTGGTTCTCAGTCTCTTTCTGCTACCTGCAGATCAAGATGTAGAACTCTGAGCTCTGTCTCCATCACCATGTCTGCGTGCACATTGCTATGTCCCACTATGATGATAATGGACCTCTGAAACTGGAAGCCATTCCCAATTGATGTTTTCCTTATAAGAGTTACCATGCATATGGTGTCTTCTCACAATAAAACCCTAACTAAGGTAGCATCTTTTTCCCATTTAGAACACTGAGGTTACATGAAATGTTTTTGTATTCTATCTTTTAACTTAATGCTATATTTTGAACATTTAATGCTATTGATTCATTTAAACTACATGCTATTTAGTAATTACAAAACATTCCAATAAAAGAATATGGCATAATTTATTTACCCATTCTGACTTGGATATTTATTCTGATGACAACTTCCTTTTGATATAGATAATACCACAATGACATCAAACAGCTTTATGTCTAAATCTCTGATCATTTCAGTAGATTTCATGAGGCTAAATTCCCAGAAGAATAATCACAGAATCCAAAAACATGAATTCCATTAATGCTATTAACATATGCTGCTGTCCTCTAGTAGCTTTAATTTGTGTCTAGATGGAATTATATTTTCTCTATCACTAAAAATAGTACCTATCTCATCATTTACTTTATTTTTTGTTAGAATTGAATAGTTGATACTGTGTTGTATTCAGCCTTAGGGAATTAAATTTACTGATCGGTTGAAGCCTAAAACTGATCTTTTTGTCAGCCTATATTCATTCTTCTAAGATTTCAGCTAATTTTCTGCAGCCATTTCTTTAACACTTTGGTTGATACCCATGCTCCAAAATTGGTTTGTTCATCAGTGTCATGTTAAGCATCTTGTATACAATAAGGATGTTATAAACTTTGTGAATAATTTATTGTCACTGTGTATTCATTTGTGACCCATTGTGAGTCAGAGAACCAATGTGAATCACTAAAAAATACAGGCAACTAACAAAGGGTACCCTTATGGAGGCAATGCAGACCTTATTCAGAATACGTGTGGGGTAGTTTGATTGACACATCCTCTGATGGCAATCCATTTTGCTTTCAACTTTTAACACTAAAGTCAGTTGACTATTGGTGCTTGAAGAGTTAAAAACATAATTTATACAGAATATGATTTATGTGTTTATTCGTTTACTTGCCTTAATATATATTTCTATAAACATGCAATTCTAAAGCTGTGGTCTTAGACTTACATATTAGTAGTAATTACTATATCAGCATAGTTACATAAATGTCATTTTTGCTTAAAAAGCAAAACCCTTTTGAATAGCTTAGGTCTTGCAGTTTATACCTGAGTAAGGGCAATGAATTAAGTATGTTTCAGTCCCATGTGTTCTCTGGGCCACATGGGACTGTATTTTAAGTAGCTTGACCAAATTCACCCCATGTGTATTGCCATCCAAGGGGAAAATCCCCAAAGCCACACTGCTTTAGAGAATATCAAAGTGAAGTATCATGTCCTGATTCAAATCTTCAGTTCTTAAATTAAACTCTTGGTGAAAAATATATTTTAGCTAAAATCAATGAAACAATTCTAAAGCCCCAAACCATGTTGTTTTGTACAAGCTAATGAAGCTGAGGCTAATGTTTAAGAAGATAAACAGGTTTATTTTCTCACCCAGTGCTCAAAATCGGTAAAAGTGTTGTTGCTTACATTCTTTTTTTTCGGTAAGCCAGTGCTGGATCAAGGGTATTTTATTTACAAAATTATCAGGGTTAGATGGAAGGAAATTTAACTTTTATAGAATGAAGACTGTCTACTCCCTCCAGTTCATGAAGAAGTAAATCTACAGTAGATAAGTTGTGATATATTTAAAATGGGTAGGACTTTAATGGCAAAGACAAAAAAGAAGAGACTCAGGAATAAGAATTATAATCACTTTCCTTAAAGTAAATTCCATCGGTCTGAAAACACTCATATACCTCTACTATAGGTCACTCAGCTCTTTTGATTTTATCAAATTACCATGCAGAAGAAAAGAAGCTTGCCTTCAACAATCAAAACATTTCATTGAACTAATGAGAATAATGAAAGAAAACAAAACCAGCATCTGGTTCATGTGAATGTAAATGGATATGGTGAAGAAAATAAAGGCACTAGTGCACCTCATTATTCTAGTCCCATTGGAAAAAAAATGTCAATATCAAGTGCATGCAGTTGTAATACATCAAGCTTATCTTCTAACACTCAAGGAAGGGCAAGGCATGACCAAGAGTGTAGAATGAATGCCCATGCTATTTCTTCACATTAGTAAGCTTTCAAACAGATGTTTAAAATGAGAGTGCTACCTGATTGTAGAATGCAATGTGGTCTTCTGTGAAGATGAGACACAAACCAATGCAATGCCCTGTGAGGGAAGAGGAGGAGGGTAGGCTTAATATGAGATGGCAGGTTAAGAGGTTGAGAGAAGACGGGGAAATAAGAGTAAACATAATATACCGTATACTTGTATGAAATCATCAACAGATTTAATCAATAAACAGGTCAGATTAAGTTTTGGCAATTAAGAAGCAGCTGCTGACTCACATGATATATTGATGATATTATTCAAACACAGGATAAATCTTATTTCATTCAATTATCATAAAGCTTAACCTACTCTATAATATACTATGTCAGAACTTATGAGAAAAATGATATTTAGTTAAATCATTAGCATTTATGTTCCAAATTTGGTTCAAGCTGACTATCACATATTCAGAACATACCATACTCTGAACTCATGGAGACATACATTAAAGGCAATTTAAGAAATGTTATCCTTGTCCTCCTTAAAGCACGTGTTAGTTCATGTGTGTTAATGTCCTTCAAGAAAGGTAGAAACAATGACAACTAGGGATATTTTAGAGTAAAAAGAAAACATGTTCCCTCTTAGCTTCCCTGAGTTGTGTATTATACACATGCACATGGTTGTACGTGCACAGCTGTTGTTCAGTATCTCAACAGAGGCTGAATATTCCAGAAAAGCATAATTGAGATTGGAGAGATTTCTCAAGAGCCTTCATTTACTAGAGTGAAATTGCTCTATTTTACTTTCTAGCAGGCCTGGAAAGCTGGAGGCTATTAATGTATGGGAATTTGACAGAACTGGAGCCACAGTAAACAGAACAATGACTTTCCCCCAAGTTAAGGCTCTTATTCTTAGCATATCAAGACATGTTGAGTTACATGACAAATGAAGATTAAATAGTTAAGTTTAAAAGACATTTAAAGTAACTAAGCATAGTAGCTTACTCCTGTAAATGCAGCACTCAGGAAGATGAAGCAAGGGGATATATATGAATTTCAAGCTAGCCTGGGGTACATAGTGAACACCAGGCTAGCCAGGGCTATAGAGTGATAGAGTAAGTCCATGTCTCCAGCAACAAGTAACTGGGGTTGGTGACTTGGCGAATTCTCAGAGGTACCTTAAGGTGTCTCTTATCTTGGTTATCTTGATCAGACCCTAGAGGAGCCTTTCGTGTAACAGAATGGTATATGTAGGAGGCCCATAAGTCTCTTGTAAATTTTATATTGGCATAAACACTACCAGCATCAATTTAAAAAATACAGAGGAAATGGGAAATAAAATCAGTAATAGAGACAATGGAGGCAATTGGATACCTTGAGCAACAAGGGTACCAGGAACACTGAGTGAGCACAAGTTTATAATGAGAATTCAAAGGTAAAGTGACAGTTTATTCACCATATGGTCTGAAATTTACAACTAAAGTCTCTTGAAAAATAGAAGGAGCTAGTGGGTCATGGGCTCTGACTTCCTCACGCAAGCATGAGGCATTGGGGAAACATAATGGAAACATGAATGCATAGATGTTTGGCTAAATTATTTTGGCACTATTTCATGATCATATTTGAAGAAATAACCTTTTTAAAATGTGTATATCAAGGTGTTTAGTTTGACTGATAGGCATCACATTTTCTAGTAGAACAGACTATCCTACGATGGGACTCAGTTATATTAAGTCCAGCATGTGTGAGTCTAAAGTGTTGAGAACCATTCTGAGATGACTAATAATCATAAAACCCCTCAGTGGAAAGAGTCTTGGCTGGAAAGAGCACTAGAGACTTACAGACTTCCACAGTCCTCCTTCTTTATGTTTCCTCTGTCTACTCTTTAGTTCCTAATATTGAAAAAGGCAAGCACTTGTAGAAAACTCGTGTTCCAATTCCCATGTTGTACATCTCATGGACAAATTCATGCCTGAAGGTTTAACCAGATACAACAGGCTGTGTCATTAGTATTGATAGAAGAGAGCAATTGTTTATGCGGTAAGTGGAAAAGTAGGCATTTAAATCTAGCTCTTCACTACTCCTCAGACAGCTTTTAGCCACCACATTGTCCTTTCTTTGTTACACACTCAAAATTAACTACTCACATTGAAAACTCCATTACAAAGCTGAAGGGTGGCATGCCATCCCAAAGCATAGGTTTTCCAGTACAATACATAGATACAACCTCTTCCTTGAATTTTCCTGTCTGGAGAGATCACAGTTGATGTTAATTCACTGTGAATCTCCAGAAAGGAATATAAAAATAGCCAATATTAGCTACTACATATGATCAAAAAGTCAGCTACAATAAAGCTATTCATACTTTATGTGCTTGTTTTCAGATGCCATATGAGGGGAAAACCTGATGCATAGAAAGCAATAAGCTTGACTTACAAGTTAGTGTCTTGACACGAGCTGACTCTTTGAATCCGTGTTAAGACAAATATGACTTCCTTTATGACTTCATATCATATCAAATCATACATACACATATACACACATATATATAATATATTCATATATGAAGGAAGGGATCTAAAATGAAAGACATAAGAAAGGAGGAAAATAAAGCAATCCAGTAGCCAAAGAAAGAAAAAAAACCATAACATAACCTTGCATGTACACCACACACACACACACACACACACACACACACACACACACACACACAGACACACACACACACTTAAAAACCTATTCATTTTGCATTTCCTTTACATTAATGTTATTTGGGAATAAGGCAAAAGAAAATAGGAATTACACAGCTTGGGAGATATTAATTTTCTTGTGCCTGAAATACCCTGTGGCAGCTCAAGAAACACTCCAGATGGTTTCTGACTGGGCTGTTACCTCACCATATTCCAATGTTGAATAAGTTTGCCTCGCTTCATTTATCTGAAGCACTTAAACATTTCTAGGGCAGTGTTGTGCCTACATTCATCTTCAACAGGTTGATATTGCTGCTTCCTGATGCTTCTGTCTCAACTGCAGCTGGTGCCTCACCTCTCTGCGGGCCCCTAAGTCATAAAGTACCAGTACTTAGCAACGGGATCAGATAAGCATAGGGTGTTCCATCTTTAATGGTGTGATTTATAGTAGAATGTGCCCTCTGCATTATTTGTTAACATTTTAGACTGTAAGTTATCTGATAACGGTTTAGATAGGGAATAGATGGGGAAATAATTTCTGATCACTCTCTACTGACAAATACTCTGGTCTGAACTTTGCCATAACATTTTACTGTTTTTATTTATTTATTTATTTTTTTCTGGTCCAGGACTGGAACTTACCTTAGCTGTGTAGTAAGAAATTTCAGCTGTTGACTCAGTATTTCCCCTTTCTGATTTTGTTTTCCAGGGACAAAGGGAAATAAGAAGTGAGTAGTTACAACAGAAAATGTAATGGGAATCAACAGATTTCCCGGTGTTTAAGAAAGCTTAGAGCAGTGCGTCAATGGTATATTATATGTCACAGTCAGATGAGATGATTTGACAGCCACACTAATCATCAGATATGCTTGACAAAATGTGAAGGGACATGGGGAGCCTCTTAGTCTCTCTACCACCCAAAGAATTAGAATTCCCATAGCTTAAATTCCACCGAGGCACCTAGGAAAAGAGAAACCCCAAAGACATCAACATTTAATAAAAACCAGCCTGTTAAATAGGTGGCTACAGACAGAGACTGGCTGAGCATTTTTTATATATACATGCAATGTAATATAAACAACAGTGTGGACCACAAAATGGAATTTTTTCATTTTTCTTCTTTTTTCTGGATAAAGATATGAAAGCTATTTGTTAAAGTGGCAATGTCTGGTGGGGCAATACCTATTAAGACTGAAAAGATCTGATTTCCAGGAAAATAGACCCAAGTCTGGTAAGAAAACTAGAAGAAGGCATCCTTAGGAAAGTGGTTATGGAGGAAACACAAGGAATACAGACCAAAACGTGCATTTGAGCGCAGTGGATAACTCAGGTTATGTGATAGACTAGTTTAGAGTAGAGATGAAGACAGAAGAGGCTACAGAAGAAATGTGCAGAAAGCCAGTTTGGGAAGGGACATACATTAACATGTCAATATCAATTTTAAATATATAAAAAATAGAATTGTTAAGTTGGGAACACTTATCAAGAAATCAAATGTTTATGAACTTGATACAGTAATTCTATTTTAAAGATTTTATGCTAACTAGATAATTCTGAATATAGAAAATTCGCATCATTGTTTTTAAAGTTTTTACTTTGTTTAAGGTAAGGCCTTATAATGCTATCTAGGCTGCTCTCAAACTCTTGGCTCAAGTGATTTCTGGCTCTGGCCAAAACCTCATGAATAGCTGTGACCACATGAGTTCACCAACACTGACAACTTCATATTCTGTTTTAGCATACCATAAGTTAAACAACAACCAAAACATCCAATTGAAATTGAGAAAAATCATTTTTAATGATCCCATTAAAATCTACAAATACTTTGGAAATGACACCTCAAAGGATATATAACAAAAATATTTATCATATAGGATTATAGATGTAAAATGGGAAATTGAATATAAAGTGATTGTTATTACAAGATTCATTAACATCTAGGTGGAGAACATATCAGACCATTTGTTTTTGGTTACTGGATTTATAGTGATTAACTAAAAGAACATTTTTTTAAAATATGTGTTTTGGTGTTCCTGTGTTTTGCCTACACTTGTATCTGTGCATCATGGGGAATTAGGAGGCCAAAAGAGGGCATGAGATGTCTTGAAACTTGAGTTATAGATGGTTGTCAGCATCCATGTAGGTGCTGGGGATTGAACTCAGGTCCTCTGGAAGAGCAGTGAGTGCTCTTAACCATTGACCTGTCTCTCCAGCCTCACATAATATTAGTGGAAATTCTGATTTGACTGCATACCATTTTGCTTTAGTCTACAGTCTCCATATTATTTTTTAAATTAGCCAGTATTAGTTTTTCAATGGAGATTATTTAATTACAAGCATGATGACTATCCCAAGATGTGCTAAATCCCAAGGGACAGTGGATATTTCTTTCTTTCCTTTGAAAGTCTTTACTTTATTTAAAGATAACAGCATTAGAGTGAAGAGGGAACTTTTGGCTCAAGGATGTAGCATCAGTTCTTCTCCCCAAAAGAATCTCCAAGCAAAAAACTAAAATTTACTACCATGACACACACACATACACACACACACACACACACACACACACGTGTGTGCGTGCACACACGCACGCATGCAGAGAGAGAGAACTATCATTTTATTGAATCAACTAGTTGTGTTCTGCAGAAAGAAAAATGGAAATGCAGATGGGTTTTGGTGGAAATCATTGTATGTTCAGAATATTTCTTAAAAGTTTGGCTCAAAGTTACTCAGAAAGGTCCTGCTCTAAAGGTAACGTGGGGACATTTGAGTCATGTGTCATCCTGTGGTCCAATCTTGGCTGATCCTGATGGTAAGCAGACAAGAGGTTATAACTACCATAATTGGATTTTGTTAGGCTAGGAGACAGAAATAGAGATGGATCTATTTTCTTCCCTCAGAGATCTGACATTTTAAGAGATATTCCTGCCAGTGGAGAATTTTGGTGAAGGCTGCTCTTTTACAGTGGAAATCTTAACGAAAGCATGCTGTGTGATGATTCATCTGAGGGTGCCTGACTACTTCAATGAGGACAAGGTATCATTTTAATGCTGAAAAGAGACTAGGAGTAGATGCGACAGTTTGGTGGGAAAGCATTTACACTAGTAAGTTGAACTGTTCTTTTCAGTATTCGTGGATGGATCTAGCTACCATTGCAATGAAAGCCTGGAGGGTATGGAGGATTTGGGGATTGATCAGAGCTTCATCCCTTAACCCAGCACATTGAGGAAACGTGCTCTCTCTCTTTAAGCTTCAATTTGTATATCTATAAAGCCAATTCTAAGTAGAGACTATGCCGAACACTTTGTATGTATCATCACAGTTGATGTTCACACTGAGTCCATAAACAAAATACCATTAGGAATAAATAAAGCTTTATAAACACAGCAGCAGGGACATCCTGTACAGAAAATGTTTCCGGTGCCTTGACAATGTCACAATCGTGACCACACCCTTGTTGTAAAAGAGTGAATGGTTATAGTGGATTACCTGTAGGTTTTCTTAGTCATTTGGACAAATTTATAACCATTTGGCCCAAAGAAGATTCTGATTGTATGCAAAGTTATCCAGATCATGAAAGAGAAAGGAAAGAAAGCCGGAAGAGCCAGTAGAGGCTAAGTAAAGAAGCAGGTCATGGATTTCAGCATTTGTGCTTCAGCCATGCTGGGGTCCTTCTTTGAGCCCACATAGAAACACCAGACATTTCTTTCAGAATGTAATAGAACTAGAGAACTGTATTCATTTTCTCCTGGTTGTTGTCTGTGGTTGACTAAGCAAATATTCATGTGGTAAAACTGTCATGGCTGGTGACCTATTGGTAGGAGTGGTAACACTGTCAACGTCTGCATTGTTACATAAAGCTTGTAGTGGTAGGCTTTCAACGGAAAGAGCGGGTCATCCAGCTGAAACAAGGTTGTATTTTTTTTAATTTGTGAAAGTGCATGCCTTGCATAGACTCAGCCGATTACAGCCCATCTTTGGAAGCACACGAGGCATAGATGCACAGAGGAGCCATTGCACAAATGGTTCTAGTTGTTCCAAACAAACCATCACACACATAAAACCTGATGCTGCTTGCCTCCAGCTCTGCACCCCAGCCAAGACACAGTGGGGAAGTACTAGGCAAGGGTGCCAGTAAAAAGAGAACATCAGCAGAGAGGCAGTAGAAGAGAATTTGAGCAGAACTTAGTGAAGCATCCAAAGACAAATGGATCAAGAGACCAAGGAAAACCCATGGTGGAGTCACCAAATGATGGGCTTCCCTCCCAGGTAGTGCAGTGGCCTAAGCGTCCAGCAATGCAATAAAAATTGAGAGAACCAGACAGATCACTATGCTCAAAGCTACAGATCACTAAACCTAAAAGTCCATGTGTTTTGTCTGAGTAAATGTGGAAAGCAATTTACAGTTTTCCCTAGGTAGAGGTTCAAATATAAAACCCATTATGCCAATCTGTCAGCAAAGCAAGCACAAATAGCAGGACAAGCAGAGGGACAGAGAAGCAGGTAAGGGGAGAGAGCGTCCTGAGAGCAAAGATGAAGATGAGAAGGTCTTAGGGGTCTAATTATTTTTGCAGTTCTACAAAGATCCTCTGTAAACAGACAATTCTGATTGCCTCTGGTAAGTGCCACCACATGGTGAAGACAAGAGGGATTTGCCATGGCAGAGGGAGTAATTTACGAGAACAGTCCTTTGTTTGAGATCTTTTCCAAATTTAGGAGGAGATTTATCATTAATATTTACTCTGGGGATGTGAGGGCCAGGCATCAGCCTGGCACTGAAGAAGGTATCAAATGTAGCTTGCTATATTCAAATATTCCAAACACACATAAAAAGAGAAAACAGGCTACACAATAGCTCTTTGGAAGTGAGACACTAGCATACTAACAAAGAAGGCTGAGCAAGGCACTGTGTATATTATGTTCCATGAATGTAAAATGAAGCTATAACCATTTACTTGTAAGATTTCTTTTTTCTTAATGTATTTCAAAAATAGCTTCTCTTAATATATTTTTAAAAATTAAAATATTTTAATGGAAAGGAGTTAATTTAACTCATCATTGATGTTACTTTAAAAAAAAATCAGTGTATTTGCACATGCTTCCAAGTTGTGGAGATACTGCATAGTCATAGTACCTTTCCGTGACCCAGAAATGTGGACTGGGAAGGCACACAGAAGCTAGAAATGGATACATAGGGGGTAGAGAGAGGAGGGAGGGAGAGAGGGAGAGAGGGAGGGGTAGAGAGACAGAGAGACAGAGAGAGAGAGAGAGGGAGAGGGAGAGAGAGAGAGAGAGAGAGAGAGAGAGAGAGAGAGAGAGAGAGAGAGAGAGAGAGAGAGAGAGGAAGGTTTTCTACACATTTCTTCATCTAAAAACTCTCTTCTCTCCAAAGGCCATTCCAAGAACACTTGCCCTTACTCAGCCAAGCCCACTTGGTTTGATGTAGTTCAGAAGAAGAAAACCCTTTGCCGACTGCAAGAGGACCTATTTCCTCAAGTTCTCATAACTTGCATCTTCAAGTAGTGAATGCTGGGGTTGTATTCCAGAAAGCTGTCCAGAGTATCAGGACTGGGGTTTTGAATAAACATGAGACCCATGTAACATTCATGGATAGGAAAATACGCTGGTTATACCATAACCTATCCTACCATCTATGATATGAGAGAAAATACAAGTATAAGTATAAGGGATTTGAGGTAGCAGTACAAAGCACCCTCTTGTCATTCTCCACTGGCATCCTGAGCCAGAGTAGCCCAAGGACTTATGTTGTACAATAGGAAGAGATGAGATGAGAACTTATGATCTTAACTAAGAAACAAGAAAAACAAAATAAAGTCTATCTTATGGAAATTTTTCCCGTGAGTAAACTTTAGAACTGTTTTTCCCCTGCACTTTATTATTTAGATACTAAGGTTTGGGTGACCTAAATATTTGATAAAAAAAAAAAGTGCTCATAAAAGTGTAATTGCTAAACATTTGTTTGAATGTATTAAATATAAAAATAATTGATAATGAGTTGAAGCCTATTCTTTTCCCTCTGCAATGTTCATAGAATTGAAATGTAATATTATGGGTTAGGACAAAGGTAAATTATTAAACTAATAGATTATACAGGGACTATCACTAAGTGAGTATTACAAAAAACTTGAGACAAACTAGGTGTCTTGGAGACCTAAAGCAGAAGAAGAACAAAATGTTTCTAAGTGAGTCAATAATTTTAAACTACTTTCCTCAAACTTAGAATGCCCAAGGGCCATCTAGGCATGCTATAAAAGGCAGATGAGGATGCTGTGGGTCCTGAGTAGGACACAGAAATCTGGATTTCTAACATGATTTGTAGCATGAATAATAAAAACCCAGAGACAGATATTGGGGTTCAAGATCAGAAAAGCAAAGCAGCCAAGCCAGTAGAGAGTTCTTACCTCTACCAAAGTTAGGGTGATACTGTCCTTAGCAGTAGACTGAATAGTAAGACCCTGAGCTCCTGTCTTATATACCTTTCTAGTACTGGGATTAAATGTATACACCACCACTTCCTGGCTTCTATGGCTAACTAGTGTGGCTGCTGGGATTAAAGGTGTGTACCACCACTTCCTGGCCTCTATGGCTGTGGATAGCTTTGAAATTTGATCTTCAGGCAAGCTTTATTAGATCATAAACAAATTATCACCACAATGGTTGGTTTAATGACACTATGTGTAGTAAAGGTCTAAGTTTATGCATTGTACCCATTTGCCAAGGCATGCCAAGAAGGTTACTGCATATGACATGGATCTTCCATAGCACAATGCTTTAAGGGATTCTATTAAAATTATCAGTAGCATATTGTACTCAGGAATTGTTACTTGAAGGCTCTGGGATTGGATTCAAGTTCTATACTTTTTTACTCTGTGACCCTGAGTCATTTGGCCATCTTTACACCCTGTGTCCTTAGTCTATGAAATGTCAAAACCACTACCTGGAGGCACTTGTTAAATAAAATGGGAGTAGATAAATAATGTAATCTTCATGGGAGCCCGAAAACTAAATTCCACTGTTATTAGTGCCTCATTGATCATGTGCAGAATTTATAGAAAATAGCCAAAATGTAGTTGAGAGCTGTATTTTGAAGTCTATGAACAAACAAAATAAGGCAGGGAAAGTGGGAATTCACATCTTTTTTTCTACAGGCTAATCAGAGTGTGTGGGCTTCTTTATACTGTCAAGCTCTTCATGTTTAGGCTGGTCTAGTAATCATCACATCAGGTCCTTTATCATCAAATGCTCCAGCCCTGGCAACTTAGTCCTTCCCAAAACAGGAAAAAGAAAAGAAAAAACCAACAGCAATGCCACAGATGTCTGCTCCCATGCTACATACAAATGACTACAATCTCAGTGACTTAAAACAGCATCCAGCCATTAGGTCACAGTTCTTGGGGCACAAGTCCAAGCCTGATGGGTTCTCCGCTCCAGTTTCATAGGCTTCACGGTGTTGGCTGTGCTGTATACCTGCCTGCGGGTCATAAGCACAAGCCCACTTGCTCTTGCTCACATTGTTTTGAGGGCCACTCAGCAACAGGGCTCCTGTAACTACTGGACCAAGGGCCTCATGTTGATGTGGGATTCTAGGCAGAGATGTCCCTCAGCTCCTGGAGAACACGTTTCTTTGCTTGTGTGGTTCTTTCCATAAGCTGTTTCATATTTTAAATATTTTTTCAGAGAAAATCTTGCTTTTTAAAACATTTCTCCTTATTTGAGATTATAATGTAATCACACCATCTCTCCCCACCCTTTTGTCCATAATCTTTAAATGCATTCTAAATATTTGTCCTTAACTGAGCAGATGAGTGTAGTTCTTACCCCTCAGTGAGGAGAATCTTCTTTGTAACAGATGAAGACTGTTAACAGAAAACTATGACCAATCTAAATGCAGAGTGGAGCCCGCTCATAACAGCTACATCACAACACAGCTACATCATAACACAGCTACTGCATCTAAGGCTCAGGGCTCAGGGGACATTCGGAATAGGGGGTTGGAAGATTGTAAAAATCAAGGATTAGAGTTTGCTGTGAGAATGTTTCTTAAGAAGCTCACATTTTGGAAGACTTTCCCAATTAGGTCTGCCCTCAAGAAGATCATCATCCAAGCTTAAAGTTAAATGTGTCAGATAAGATCATTTCTAAGGGTTGCATAAGGGATGGAAGTGCTATGAAATACTGTTTTAGAGGTGAATGTCTAAATTGAGAAAGATAATTACTTCACAAGACAAAATGCATGACTTCTGAAAGTTGTTAATAACTAAAACTAATACTGAAGGAAATGTAGAGAGAACAAGATATAGTAGAAAAAGAACACAAGGAGGAAAACCAACAAAACCCCACCAGCTCTTGTGTGAGACAGAACACTGTTTTCTCTATGGCTCACTCTCTAACTCGGAAGATTGCTATTTACACAGTCTGAACAGAGCTGGAGAGCATGGGGTCTTGGTGACTCCTTCTTGCTCAACAAGGAAGAGAGAGAATTATGATAGAGCTTACTAGAAACCCATTACAATCGACACATCCAAGGTGAAGTCTGTACTCAGTAGCAGACCAGCTGTGCTGACTGATCAGGGTGAAGTCTGCAGGGAGCTAGTATCTGCGGGAAGTTTTTAGGGCACTGGCAGGCAGGCTGCCTGTCATGGGACATTTCACTTTTTATGCTTCCAGGGGCTATTAGGGGAGAAGTCTGGGATCCGGTAGTGGTGGAGACTAGTTTCAAATTCAGTCTGGCGGAGTTTTAAAAAGGCATGGAAAAGGCATTTAAAAAGGCGTGAAAGATCTGGAAAATAAGGGAAGCAGGCAAACATGTTAGGAATCCGAGTGCAAAAAAAGCAAATATCCAGGGTGAGTTTTGCATGTGCGGTTTCTCATGAAGGCTTTTGGGCGCTTTGCGGTGTGCAGTGGTGAAATTTCCAGCAAAGACTGCAGCTTTGCTGGCTTGGAATAACAGGGAGCACAGTTTCAGAAGGGATGGGCATGGACAAAGTGAAAAGTAGGAACTAAAGGAAAGGCTGCGAGTAGTGGTTAAAAACTTGCCTTGGCTCTGTGGTTAAGAAATTATTGCTGAGCTGTCCCTGGGGTCACCAGAGTGAGAGAACTAGCTGTGCCCTACACCAGCTACAGTACACAGAAGAGCAGGTCCCGAACCCTACCTGAGAAGCACACAAGATTACCCTGTCACAGGTAAGCCAGCCCAGAGGATGTGAGGGCAGGACTGGGCCCCTCCCCCAAAGCCCCGCACAATAATCTGCTTTGCCTGGACAAAACAGTAGAGCTGGCCCTGGAGATATAAGTGAGGGGATGCCTGATCTGAGGCCCCCCAAAAACAGAACTGTAGGCTACATTGGGTGAGCTAGCTTAGGCAGTGTTGGCGAGCTCATCCCACGGGGACTATAAGGGACAGTTAGTGAGCTGACCAACCCAGCTACCATCCAGGCCCAGAACCAGAACTGAGTTAGCCTGACCCAACATCCACTAAATCTATGAAATATTGGAGCATGTCAAGGGGACGAACCTACAGATCCGAAACAGCAGGGTCTCCATGACACAGGGCAACAGTAGGATATCCAAGAGGAGCCCCAGTGAGAGACTTTGTTGGTGGTGTAGCAGAAACCAGACCAATGACTCATGGCAATGGACACTTGCAAGAAAAGACTACAGTCTAAAGGGGCAGCTGTGTGTCTCACCTGGTCACACTACAGCTTCCACAGATTCGTCTGCTTTTCCTTCTTGTATTTCTTCTTCTTGTTGTTCTTCTTCTTCTTGTTGTTCTTCTTCTGTCTTCTTCTTCTTCCTTATTTTTAGTTATTGTTTTGTTTCTTTGTTTTGTTAGTTTATTTTTTAATTTTGTTTTGTAGGGGGGGTCGCAAGGGCATTGTTCAGATTCGAGGGGTCAGGGATGGAAGTGGGATCAGAACGCATGGTGTGAAACCCACAAAGAATCAGTAAAAGTTAAAAGAAAAAAAAATAAAACAAACAAAAAAATTTGCTCTTCTAGAGGACCCCAGTTCCCAGCACCCAGGTAATGTGTCTCACAACTGCCTGTACCTTGTAACTGAAGTTCCAAGGAATCTGGTGCCTCTTCCAGTCTTTGAGAGCTCTCTCTCTCTCTCTCTCTCTCTCTCTCTCTCTCTCTCTCTCTCTTCCTCTCTTTTACACACATACACACCCAAATAAAAACAAATATTTTTAAAAATACTAAAATCAAACTAAATGTAAAATTCTAAACATTGTGTTTGAGATTCATAATCAATGTTGGCATGAGATATTTGTGACACACAGCTTAAATTATGGTTAAGCTAATAGAACTAATTATACATTTGCAAAATTTTTATATTTGATTCAAGGTGCTAATTTATTAATTCTAAAAAGAATGTGAGAATTCGCAATGCTCACTTTCCGCAAGAAGCACTAAAACATTAAAGAAGTATTATTAAGAAACCATTAAATATTAAAATGGAATAATTAAAAACCAACTCATAAGAAGCTAGTAAAGGAACAACTGAATTGAAAGTAGATTGAAATAACATAAAACAAAAAGCTGAATGTTAAATATATTTAAATCTAACAGTATCAATATTTTTATTAAATAGCCCAATTTATTTTATTTAAAAGGCAAAGCTTGTCAGAGCAAATTTTGAAACATCTGTATTGAATTCTGTAATGTATTCTTTAAATACAAACAAGGAAGACTTTCTCATACCAGAAACAAAACTCTGCATCACCCTGTCTAGACAGTGTCTAGCTCTCAGAATCATGCCAGCTCTTCTATGTGGTCAGTCTAAAATCCATCTTCTTGTGTTCTTCTGATAAAGGACGATAGGGTTCAAGCTGCTGGACTTGCCCTTCCTCTGTGGTCTGCACAGACAAGCCACAGGATTGAGCCATGGGTCACAGTGAAATTCAATGCAGCCTGTGCCTGCTTGCTTCCACCCCTGCCTCCTCCATCCCCACCCCAGGGAGTATGCTTGAGTAGCATCCTGCATACCAATGAAGGGGCTTTAGGGGATTGGAGAAGTGGTATGGTAGCTGAGAGAGCTTGCTCCTTTTGCAAAGAACTGAACTTTTCAGTTGGTCCACATGAGTCGTATCCCGAGACAGAGATAGGAATTGGGTGTGTGGTGAGCCTTATAATCACAGGACTTTCCAACTGGCTGTGCTTCCTGAATAACACAGGTGAGCTAACTAAATAGGTGACATGGGTCTTGTTCAGCAGAGGAGGTAGAAGGTGTACTTCAAAGAGCCTAAGTTAGTTGGAATTTGTAGAACAGAGCCCCCCCACCCCACCCAATGGAAAACCACAAAGGGGTGGAGGTTATGATTTAGACAGAGTTATCCTAGAACTGTTGCTAAGCAACAGACCCCCCCATAGTCAAAGAATAAAGTGCACAGAGGACAGAAAAGAATGACTGGAAGCAACAAGCAGAATTCCCCCTCTACAGATGGAGTCTGAGCACTGAGTGACTGGCTTAGAATGTCCTCAATTCTAAGCAGTCACCTAGGACACTCAATGAAGACTGTTGGGAGGTTCATCCCTAACATAGTGAGTGCTGACCTAGAACCTACCTAATAAAACTAAGAAAGCTGGAAGTATCCAGACTAATTAAATAGAAATTCAGTAGTTGATCAGAAGAAAATTTAATTTTAAAAACAGCCACCATAATCCATTCATTAATATAAAACCATGGAGTCAGCTTCTTTTAACAAAACAGATTTGTACAAAAAAATAAAAAGTGTAAAAAGAGCTATCAAGTAAAAGCCATTCATTATGATTGGTAAATAGAAGAAAATTCAGCCAATAGATACAAGTCAAAGATGGCAGATAGGGAGGTGGCTGGGGGCTGGAGAGATGGCTCAATAGTTAAGAGGACACTGATTCAATTCTGGTGGCTCACAACTGCCTATAACTCCAGCACCTGAGGATATGACACCTCTTCTGACCTCCATGGGCACCCACATACTGCAAATACACACACACACACACACACACACACACACACACACACACACACACATCTTACAAACAAAAAATGAGATGAATAATTGAAGAGTAAGATCAAAACTTTAGAATGCCCATTGTAAGTATGATCAAAAGATTATGCAAAAATGGAGATAATGAGAAAAGAAATGAAGGCAATGAAAAATAACAACCAGAAATATCACAAGTAGAAAATTGAATATAAAATGTAAAATGTCATATATTAAAATACATTCGGTTAAAGTCAACATTCAGGATAAAACTCAATGAATCTGGAATAGTAGGAAACTTCCCCAAGTATAAAGGATACTACAAATGACCTGTAGCTCCCTTCTTATCTACTTTCCATGTAAGACTGAAATGACCCATAGGGGTCAGTTGGTATTACTTCCAGGAAACACTGCTTTGGACACCACAGAACGTAAAAGGATAGAATAAAGAAAAATATGTACACATCCAAAGGAAGCTAAAAACCATATTTAGTTGCAGTGTGCTCCATCATATTTGTGTAAAATCCTAACATAGCAGAACATAGCTATTCAGAGCAAAGCTCAGGAACCTCACAAGGTAAACACCACCATAAAATATCAATTGTGTTTATGGACAAGGGTAAATGAGTTAAAAACATTAAAAATGGTTTAATCTATAAATGCATCAAGTAGACAGTTTACAGATAAAACTTTAAATTACTTATTTATAGGAGGATTTTTATAGGTAATTTCAAATGATTGATGAGGAAAGTAAATAATGACCTAAAGTGGATGGAGAAAACATAGCATGTTCAAAGGTGGAAAACTGAATACTATTAAAATGTTAATTTTCTCTAAATTGATCCATTGGAATTGTTCTTAGATGTTGACAAGTTGATCCTAAAATATGCATGGAAATGTTTGAAATAGATAAAATGAATCATTGTCCATTTTTGCAATCCCAAGCATTGGGTCTAGAGCCTGGGAGATGCTAGGAAAATATTCTGCCACTGACTCATATTCCAAGGTTTGCTTGTCTTTTTGTCTTGACACATGTTATCCCTAAGATGTGGTCCAGGCAGGCAATTCTCTTGCCCCCAATCCTGAGTAGCTAGCATTATAGGTCTGAGCTGCAGTCCTGGCTGCAGGCTCACTGAGTATATCAACCACATCTCATCATGGACCCCATCCCTGAATAGTTAGCCAGCACATAAAGGGCCCAGTGATATTTTATGTACTTTTAATTTCATTTTGCTTTGTTTTGACATTTTTTTTGTCTCATTTATTTTCTCCTTGTTAGTTTAGATTTTTCGTGTGTCTGTGTGTGTGTGTGTGTGCACGCACGCGTGCACGCATTTCTTGTTTTTGTTTCTTGGTTTTTTGTTTGCTTGAAAGAGAGAAAAAAGAACATGAAGTTGGGTGGGTACAGAGGAATTAGAGGAGGGAAAACATGATGAAATATATAGTATGAAAAATATATTTTCAGTAAAAAAGAGGTTTTATAAAGTGCAGATAAGACTTCCATTGTTGTATTTTCTCTTTCCACTGTTCCTCTTTCTCTCTTCTAGAATCCCACAGAAATAAGCAATTACAGAACTGCAAAGTTAGTTTTCTAGCCCCGTGGAGCTGACCTAGGCCTTAGGGCTTGCCACTTCATAGTCTCCATGGTTGGTAGAGTAGGAGTTTTGTATGGCACATCCAATCTGTTACATGGTAAGTAACAAAGAGTCGCTGAGTACACAGTACAAATCCTATCCTGCAATACTGAGTAATCTAGGGTGGCTACATTGCCCCAAGATAGCCTTCATACCTACAGGAAGGTTGCAGATCTTGCAGATCATATTTCAGTGTTCATTTCTCTCTTGTCTCTCTCCCTACCCCCTCTTCCTGATAGACCCTCAGAGGATTAGGGCACTTAGAGCAGGCGATAGAGGGAAAGATGAGCCCATCAGCTCCTGCATACAAAGTAAGAACTTCTGGGTCTGCAACCATAAAATTGTTTCTTTGGAGCTAGGCTTTATGGAAAGAGAAAACAGTTTTATACCTCCCTGAGCTGTCACTAACATCATAAGCTGTACCTGGCTGTTTAAATCACAGTTTCTCTTAGAGTGAGGGAGGAGATTCATTCTGCTATTTGGACTATGATGTCAGATATTCCCAGGAAGATAGGTGGTGACTAGTATGCAGAAGGGAGAGGAGATGAAATCCCTCCTTTCTCATAGGAAATGTGTGGCAAAAACAAGGGGACAGGAAAAAGTGGACCATTGTTACAAACCACTTCAAAAATCAACCAGTCTCTCAAAATCCCAGTCATTTGTCTATGGATCTGCAGATCATCTAGCTGGATTCATCTGAACCAGGTAGTTTTGTCTGGACTGGGCTTGTCGGTGTCCCTGTGATCAACTACTGGCTGGACCAGCAACCATCTGGAGAACAGAACCTCGGGTGGACTTGTTTGTTTCTATTTTCAAGGTCCTCTCTCCTCAGGCAAGCGTGCTTCTGAGGTGGTGGCTGTGTTCCAAGGGAGAGAGAGAGGCAAGCAGCCTTTTGAGGCATAGGAACAAAAAGACACACTTCTTGATTAAAGTGAATCAGAAGCAGACAGATTCAAGAAGGAGAAAGAGTCCCTCTTGGAGGGAAGAACTCGAAGAAGATGATCACACTGCAAGGAGCCTGAGAAGGAATAAGCTTTTCGGGCCTCTGCTCATGAATGTTGTGATCATCCACTACCCAGCACAGTGCTTCTTAATCTTCCCAATGCTGCGACTTTTTAATACATTTCCTCATGCTGTGGTGACCTGAGCCATAACATTAGTTTTGCTGTTACTTCATAAATGTTATTTTTCTAGTTAAAAATGTTAATTTAAGTATGTTTTGGAGACAGATGTTTGCCAAGGGGTCGCAACCCATAGGTTGAAAATCAATGACTTAGCACCTATTCCTCCTGGAATTGCAGGGTGTTATTAAATACAATGAGAGGAAGGAACCACAGAGCCCATTCTTACCTGTGCTTGCTTGTGTCTCCAGGAGGAGGCTGTAGCACTGATCAGGGGAGCACAAAGGACAGGAGGAAGAAGGAAGGTGAGTAGCTCAACCTCTAGGTTTTCTCCTGATTCCTCTAATCATGGAACTACCTAAAAGAAAAGATACCAAAAAAAAAAAATAAATAGTTGATAAGAAGTTGGGTGTGTACCAAATGCTGCAGGATGAGCGCCCAGCTTAGTTATCAACTGCCATGATAGCTGAACCTCAGGGTGGGACAGTCACAGCAAGGCTGCAGGTGGGTTGAGTCAGCAGAGGAGCTGACCAGCCATAAAGAGGACAGACCTCAAGCAGTGAGATGCTCTTTCTGTACTGTGAACAGCAATCCAACTATTCACAGGTAGTGAGTAGCCTCTCCTGTTTGGTAGGTCACATTTTCAAATGTGTTTTGGTAATGTTTCTTGCTGAACAAAGGTTCTTAATTTTAACAGACTCTAACCAATTGATATCTTAGGATTACTAGCTTTTAGGGTCCTTTAAGAAAATTAGGTTATTTTCAACTATTTATTTATTTATTAGCTTCAAGTGGTAAGAACCACAGTCTCTACTTAAGGTGCTACCTAAGAGTAGTGGGCTTGTTTTCTTTAGGCAGAAGATAGATGTGTATGGCTGTGTGTAATATGCCTGCTGGTGTGAATACAAAAAATATAGCAAACTTCTTGCTCATAAATATTAGGAAAGGAAGACTAAATATTGATCTGCAAGACTCTTAATGACCCCTCAAAATTCTCCCCTACAAATCCAGAAGAAGCTACATCAAGAAAGAATAAAATTTATTTAAAACTACATTTTCCCCCAAATAATCAAATATCCTGAATCAGGTGATTTGCAAATGTGATTTTTGATTTTTCTTCATTTCCTGTGTTAAGCTACATACAGATAGACCAGCCTCTTAGGTAGAGGCTATGATTTTACCACTTCCAACTAATAAAAATGTCTCCAAATTCCTTCTGGAAAGTATTAACATATTCTTAAAGGATCCCTAGAGGGTAGTAACCCTAATATGTCAATTGGTTACTCTGTTAAAATTAAGAACTTTGTTCATCAAGACACATTACCAAAACACATTAGAAAATGTAACCCACCAAGTAGGAGAGGACACTCACTGTCTGTGGGTAGCTGGATTCCTAGTCACAGTATATAAAGAACTAAGGTCTTAAAGAGGGATGACTCTCAAAAGGTTAAACAGAAACTGTACACAAGCAGTTAAGAAATGGCCTGTTAAGACGCTCAACTTTGCTTAGCTTTATAAGTAACTTGAGGAAGTGTGACTAGAGCTCTTATGACCTATTACACACCCTGTAGAAACAGAAGTGGGACAGTGGGGCTTGCATGATGGTTGAAAATATGACACAAACATCCCTTCCTAAGCATCCAAAGTGGACACAATTTCACACATACACACACACACACACACACAGACACACACACACATACACGCATGCACGCACACACACACACACACACACTATGGTTTTCCTCTTAATATTAGTTTGGTGACTGGGTGTTCCATTGTGGTCTAAGCTGGTCTTGGAGTCATACCATGCTATCTCATCCTCCTAAGAACTGGGATCACAATGTGTGTCATTGCACTTGGCTGATTTAGGACTATTTTAATTACCCTAAACTGGAAACTACTCTTACATCCATAAAAAACACAAGGTTTGGTTTATTAAAAACAAAAACAAAAAACCTAGAGTACAGTCCTGGAGCTATGGCTCAGTGGCTTCTGACATAGACTTCTGTGATGGGAGATGCCATTCTGTAAATATGTTTCTCTTTTTGGTTAATGAATAAAGCACTGTTTACCAATAGGGAAGCAAGATAGGTGGGACTAGGACAGGTGGAGGATTCTGGGAAACGTAAGACAGAGTCTCGATATGATCTCAGGTGGAGAGAACATGTGAGTCTGGCGTTCTCAGTAAGATAAGACCATGTAGAAATACATATATTACTAATTATGGGTTAATAATTAAGAAAGCTAGTCAATAAGGAGCTCTAGACTATTGCGGTAAATAAGGATCAGGATAAACAAATAGGCCGAATAGATGTTTATTCAGGGAGAAATAACTTACAACCTAGACAGATGAACACCAGGAAATTCAACCGGATCCTCTCCTGTCCGAGTCAAGCCAGCAAGAGAGAGCGCCTTCCTGGCCCCCTCCGACCTCCTTCCTCAGGTCACCTCCGCCCATCGCTCCACCCTCCACCCCCCAATGGGCGTGGTCAGTGCTACAGAAGGACTACCTCACTACACTAGACATTGACCAACAGCATTGGAATTAATACAGTGTCTCTGTGTGTTATTTGGGGCTGATGCGGCAGTGGGACCAGGCTGGCAGGAAAGTGCTCATAATATTTCTGGTTTCCATAGGCAATAATCACACATATGGTACACAGACATACATGCAAGCAAAGTATAAAACAAAACAGATTGACACACCAGTAACTACTGCCTGTAATGTTGCTTGAGTTGCAACACCCACATGCTGGCTCTCAATCATCTGAAATTCCAGTCCCAGGGGACCCAACACCCTCTTCTAGACTCTGAGGGCACTGCATGCCTGTGATGCACACACATACATAGAAGCAAAACACTCATACACATAAAAAAAGACATTTTGAAAATTCTGCAAAATGTGTTTAGTGTTATTACACATAGTTGCTATAACACTGCTAGAGATTTTTCTAATGCCTGACACTTTGGTGAAGATATTTGGACTGGAAAATTGAAGGTGCTGAGCAGAAATGTTATTTTATTTTTGTTTTGTTTTTCTTTTATTGAAAATACTTTTTTTTCATAGAATATATCTTGATTACAGTTTTCTCTCCCTCTACTTCTCGCTGGTATTCCCCACCTCTCCTCCCATCTGAACTCGTACATTCTAGAAGAATAATAATATATAATGTGATATGACAAGATAAAATAAAAATGAGCACATCAGAATCAGACAAAGCAAGCAAACAGAAGAGCGCAAGAAACAGATATAGATGCAGAGACCCACTTATTTGAACATACAGGGATCCCATAAAAAACACAAAATCAGACACCATGATATATGTAAAGGATATGTAGGACAAAAAGGGAGGAAAAAATTAAAATGAAAATATATGCTAAAACAAAATGAAATAAAAATAAAAAGTAAAAGATTAAAAAATAATTTTAAAAAGCCCCAATATGACATTTTGAGACAAAATACCTCCAAAACTGCCACTGAATTCTACTTCTGGGTATGCAGTCTACTTAGAAGAATGGTTTGTTTCTCTAGTAAAAATATTCATTTGCAAGTGGTTGCCAATTGGGGATAGCTTCTGGGTTAGGGATGGGTGCATGTGTCCACTTCCTTCAACTCTAAGACCCCCATCTGGTGCTTGATGGTGCAGGCCCTGGACATGCTGCCCCAGTCTCTATGAGTTCATCAATTATGTTGATTTAGAAGACCTTGTTTCCTTGGTGTCCTCCATCCCTCCTGCTCTTACACTCTTCTTGCATCCTCTTCTATGGGTTCCCTGAGCTCTGAGGGGAGGAATTTCTTGGACACATTCCTTTCAGAAATGAGTATTCCAAGATCTCTCATTCTCTGCATAAGTTCTAGCTGCGAATCTCTGCAAAAGGAAGCTTCTCTGAGGATAGCTGATCAAGGCACTGATCTTTGAATATAGCAGAATGTTATCAAGAGCCATTTTATGCTACTTTTAATTTTTGTTTAATAACAGTAATAAGAGTTTTACCCTAGGTCCCTGGGCTATCTAGTCTCAGGTTCTTGGTCAGGAAAGCACCCTCGGGTATGGGCTCCATCTTCTGGAATGGGCCTAGAGTCAGATCAGATAGTGGTTAGTTACCTTGGTTACCCACAAACTTTGCACTAGTATATCTTTTTTTCTCATTTTTTTAAATTTTATTTTATTTTACATTCCAACCACAGTACTCCCTCCCATAACTCTTGCTCCCCACCCCTCATATCCCCTTTACCTCCCCCTAGCCCACGCTCAGTCCACTCCTCCTCATAAGACATCATTGTAGTTCACAGGATTTATGGATGGGGTGGTATTTACTTCTTTGGTAGCCTGAAGAGTTTCTTCCTGTACTGAAGATGATAGAACATAGGGGTGAAGGCTCTATGAAAGCATCAATTCGACATCTACAAGTTTGATGAGTTGTGTAGATATTGTCTTCAGCAATGGGGCCTTGATATCAGTTTGGGGAGAGCAATGAGTCTTGGCAACAGCCTGGATTCTTTGGGGATTCCCATGAGATCCCTTTGGTCAACAACATAATTAGATGCAACCCATTCCCAGTATTGGTGACAAGACATGTCCAGTTGGGACTCTGTCTCCCTCATTATTTGGCAATTTCATTTAGATTCTTGTCATATATGTACGTATTTTAGGAAGCTTATACTGCATTAAGTTTCTCTACTACTCTTCAAATGGCCCTTAATTTTAGCCATCTCTCTACATATTTCCTTCCTCAATCTCTTCTCTCCCCTCCCCACTTGGTCTTTCCATTCCAATCCCTCACCAATGTCTCACTCATCCCTAACTATATATTCTATTTCACCTTCCTAGGAAGATCTTTTTGTTCCCATATTGTCTTATTTATACCTAACTTCTGTTGTTTGGATTGTTACTGACTTGGCCATTATCAATTCATCAGCTAGTATCTACATGTAACTGTTCAATACCTAATGGCGTAAATATAATCAGTAAAGAAAGCCCAAACTTAGGAAAATACAGAAATTAAAATTTTAGAAACCCTTACAAAATCCTCAGAGACAAGCCCCAGCAACAGACTACAAAAGATGGAAAGATACTCCAAGAAAATGAGCCTAAGAAGCAAGCTGGTATAGCCACTTTAATATCTTACAAAATAGACTTCAAACCAAACCTAATTAGAAAAGCTAAGGAAGGACACTACATCAAAGGAAAAATGTACCACCAAGAGGACATCACAGTTCTTAACATCTATACACCAAACACAAGGGCACTCGAGTTCATAAAAGAAACACTACTACAACTTTAAGTTTCAAACTTAAACTACTACATCAGAAGTTTTAACTGAAGAAATAAAGTCAAATCAAAGTGGGCATGTTTACCCACAAGGATCTTTCAGCATGGAAGAAAGAAACAGAAAGTGTTAAAACAGTGTAATAGGAGAACAATCGACTGCCTGTTGTTGCTACTGAAGATAGAGAAAGTGGAATTCGTCAAAGAGTACAGGAAGTCCCTCTACACTATAAATGGCATCTCCAGATGGTATTGTGTCTGGCATCTCCAGAAAGGAATGCAACTCTGTGAGCACACTGATTGCAGCTTAATGAGACATTACAGAGTTCTCATCCCTAAAATGGAGGCTAATAAATGTGTATTGTTTTAAACTACAATTTTATTACCAGCTGTTATAGCAGCTATTTAAAACTTATGTATTCTTTCTTAGTCTATAAACAGGGCAAATAGACCCTTCTGAAAGTCACCCACTTCCCTCTAGGTGAGGTCAAGGTAACTTGACCAACAAGAACTTTCTTGTCTTTTTCCCACTTCTCCAGGACATCTCTTTTTTTAATCTCTTCAAGGGGGTTGGGAAAGAAAAGGTTAGAGTGAGAAAATGGCTAGGGTACCAAAATCCATCTCATCGCATCTTGGTATGTCCTTGAGGGTATGTTTGTACCTCAGTAACTGAAATTCTCTTAGGATACATAGGTACTTGCGGATCCTCAATCCTCACACTGAAGGGTGTCTACTTCCAAGATAACAAGGTGAGTCCAACCACATGCTGATAGATTTGCATAATGGAGTGGTAGGGTGCATGATGAAGCCTCCAGCTGTATATTACATATGAGATCTATGGTTGAGGTAAAGGTGTTAAGCAGCAATAAGCATATAATTTTGGAAGTCTAATACTACTTTGATATGATAATTAAAATAACTATAGCTTGTCTATTTCCAAAGATAAAACATTCAATATCCAGCCTGAATGGAAGCTGCCCTAGAGCTCAGTGGGCAGCAAGGAGGGGTTGAGCCCTTAGTATCCAGTTCTCTGTTCATGACTATTTTTTTCATTCCAGGCACACTGCTTCCTCAGCTTACTCTGCAGGGGAGTTCGCTAACTCTTTCTGGGGTGCAAAGTGAGTAGGGCTAGGCCTTATTCTACTATCTAACTCAGATTTGATTTGGGAGCCTCTTATCTCTTCCATCACTGTTCCTCTGAGGTTCTATGGATGAATCAGTTTATTTATTATTGCCACTCTCTCCACTGCCAACAGACAATTTGGTTTCAGCATCTCTGCTTTGCTTTATTGGCTATGACTCACCCCTCCACCTCCCAGCCTTCACAGTTCCGTTGACAGCCTGCCTTGCTTTCATCTCCTCTCCTGCTCACTTATCTTTGCATAGAATCATAGAGCTATGCACTTTTTGTCTTCTTGTTGTTATGGAAAGTGGTTCTGGGAAGGAGTAGATAAATGCATGTGATCAGTGGGCCTTATTTATCCACAGATCTCCTTCTTTTGTTTCTGAAAATTGTTTAGCCTGTGTATAACAATTATATTGCCTGCAGAGAACAGTGTATACATAACAATTCTACCTCTCTGGATACAAAAAAAAAAAAAAAAAAAAAAAAAAAAAAAAAAAAAAGCCATTTCTTTCCCCTTTGAATCCCCTAAGAAATATCCCTAATCGAATGCTTCAAAACATCTAAAAGACTACATGCTCCCACTAGCAATTTAGTTAAATAGCAATGTGGTCTCCATTGGGGTCAATTGGCAGCACCTGGTTGCCATGGTAACAGGCACTATAAAAATGAAGCAACTAAATAATAAAATACTGTGTCCTTCTCTTCAGTGCTGGACTTCTCAAGTACTTTTCATGGCTGATGGGTCTCCTTTCTGAAGAGTATATATTTGCTTCTGGCTGCTAAAATGACTTAAATTGAATTCTTGCTTTTGAAAAGTAGATTTAAAAATTCTGGAAAATAAAATCCCTCAGAATTTTATGTCAGTTTACTTTCAAATATCATCTACTGTCACAAAAAAGGGATATTGATTTTTTTGTTTTGTTTTGTTTTTTCAAGACAGGGCTTCTCTGTGTAGCCCTGGCTGTCCCAGAAGTCACACTGTAGACCAGGATGGCCTCGAGCTCAGATATCTGTCTGCCTCTGCCTCCATGAGTCCTGGGACCAAAGGAGTGTACTATCACTGCTCAGGGAATATTGACATTTTAATTAATTAATTTTTATTTATCTGGGCATGTGCATATATGTGCCTGCATGTGTTTGAGTGTACCACCTGCTTGTAGGTGCCTATAGAGGCCAGCATGGGTGTTGGATACCTGAACTGGGATTACAGGCAGTTGTGAATTGACTTGTGGGTTCTTGCAACAGACCTTTGCAAGAGCAGTAAGTGTTCTTCACCATGGAGCCAACTCTGTGGTGCCCAAATTGACATTTTCAACAGAGGTATTAGTTATAGACTAAGAAATTTAGTAGATAAGGGTCCTAAGATCATTTTGTGTGCTTGTTAATATTTGGGTATTAACAAGGGGTGGCATACAAGGGAAATACAGCTGGAGTTATTAATAGGTGGAGCCTGCACTTGAGACCGATGCACTGTTATTGCCATCCAGCAAACTTGTTTTCTCCAAATATGTTTTCTCTGGACCTTGATTCAAAGACCTCAGAAACTTCTGATGTGATATGTCATTATAAAACAATAGTAAAATGGGATAAGTATACATAAAAATAGAATGAGTTTTGAGACACACCAAGAAAATGTAATTCTTTGGGTTGGTTAACTCTTGTCTTTTAAGTTCAGAGATGCTGAGAGGAGTTCATAAATCAGTAAACAAATCCATGGCTGGTAAATGCTTCTCTACTGCTTTCCAAGACACTTAGGGCAGCATGAATCTGTGCAGTTGCCCCCTCATCTATTCCAAGCAAGAACAGACGAAAAATCACCGTTATTGAGCTCCCTCTCATGGGGAATTGAGCAACACCAGTAAGTAACTTAAAACTGTTATTGTTGAACCCCAAAGCATATTGAATTTAAATGGTCATCATCTTCCGATTTCCATTTTGATTATTTTCTGGACTCCAGACAATGGGAAATAAAGAATATTTACTCAGAGGTGGGCAATATTTATTCAGTGGATTAGACATTGGCTGTACATACATGAGGACCTGAGTTCAAATTCCCAGAACCTAAGCAAAAGCCAGATGCAGATGCAATAGTGAACATCTGTGATAACCATTGTGTCTACGTCAGTGTGGGAGGTTAAGGACAGGAGAGTCTCCAGACGCCACCTGGACTGGTATCAGCAAGCAGTAAAGAAACTACTGCAGATCATGTGGAAGGTGACCACTCACATCCCAGATTGTCTTGATTTTTACACACACAGGACTCAAAAAAAAAAAAAAAAAAAAAAAAAAAAAGCAAGTATCTACAAGATAAAAAGAACATCTATTAATTTATTTTTTTTTTTTAGAAACTTGAAGAATAGAGTCAAAAGTGCATTGATAGTTATTGCATTACTTGGCACCTCTCTGAAAATATCTGGAATGATCTGCCTATTGAAGCACCAAGAGTGCCCTTGTAGAGGGTGTTGGCATCTTATTGGGTGAGGCTGTGTTGCTGAGTAGTGGGGGGTGGTGCACTCCACCACCATCACAGATCTTGGGAATGAACATTTCCTGCTCTAGTGTACGTGGGGGCAAGATTCACTGCTGTCAAACATCACACACCTACTGAGCAGAGTTTTGCTCTTTTCTCTGTACTCTGTATAAGAAACATATGACTATGTGCATACATATACTTTTATTGAAGGAAGTTTGGGGACAGAGTAAAATAAACACAAATAACCAATCAGCTTTGTGTAACTTTAAGCACATGCTCTTGAAAACAGATTCAAGCAATATGGTGATGAGGCTCAGGCTAGATACACATAACACAAATAATAAAAAAAAACCCAGAGACAGATATTGGGATTCAAGCTGAAGATCAGAAAAGTAAAGCAGCCAGGCCAGTAGCTCTTACATCAACCTCAGACTGAAATGGATGGTCCTATCTCCACAAATCCTCAGAGTGCAATGCAGACTGCAATCTCTTCAGTTCCTGTCTCTCCTGCCTCGTATTCCTTTCTCTTCCTAACCATACCAGTTTTGTCTTCACCTCCCTAATTTTGGGATTAAAGGCATGGTTATCCCAAGCGTCAAGATTACCTTTGTGTGAGCTGTTTCTCTTTTAGACTGCATCAATTTCATGTGGCTCAGTGTGGCTTTGAATTAATAGAGATTTGTCTGCCTCTGTCTCCTAAGTCCTGGGATTAAAGGTGGGCACCACCACTGCTTGGCTCTATGACTGTGGCTAGCTTTGAATTTTGATCCCTAGTGGCTTTATTAAATCATGAATAATATTCACCACAGATACAAATTCTGTATTTGGCTTTGAAAAGCATGGCACTTAAGCCCCAGTACAGGCTTCCTTGGAAAGCAATTTTCTATGATAAGAGTTCCCTTCAGAACCAGTTTTTTCTTTTATAATTCCAAATTTAGAATCTTCAACAAGAGTTAGTCATTCAATATTATAGGCTTGTGTCATGGGCTTAGAAAAGATGGCTCCACCCCTTTTTCTGAAATGGGCAGTCCCAGTGGCTCAGAACAACCAGCTCAGCTACCACCCAGACCTACATCCTGGGCCTTGAGTTGGCCCACCCTAACATCTACCTCATTTATGACCTACTGGAGAGCACGAAGGGATTGGTCCTGCAGAATCATACCCACAGGATCTCTAATGACTGGGTATAACAGCAGGATATCTGAGAGGAGTTTCAGTGAGGATCCTGTAATGATGATGGTGTGGCAGAGGCCTTGAACCAGATCAAAGACTCATTACAATGAACATTTTGTGGGTGGGGTAATTTGATAAAAGGGTATACTGTGTGATACATCTCAGTTCCCAATGTCACTAGAATGAATGATGAGGTATTGGAAAGATGGTGGAGTGAGGTATTTGTTCATTTGTTCTGTTTTGTTTTTAATTAATTTTAGGGAGGATTTCTTTTGAGGGGAATGCTGCAGGGATGCCAGGCAAATATGAGGGACAGGGAGGTACATGATGTGAAATCACCAAAAATAAATAAATGATTATGTTGTAAAAATGTATTTGTGGGCTTTGTATTTAATGTATATGTGAGTACATACATGCGTGTGTATGGACCACGTGCATACTGGTTGCTGTAGATATCAGAATAGGGTGTTGGATCATCTAGAACTGGAATTACAGGCTGTTGTGAGCTGCCTAATGAGGGCACTGGAAACAGAACATTTGTCCTCTGAAAGAGCAACAAATACTCTTAATTGCTGAGATATCACTCCAGCCCCCAAGGTTTAGTCATTAAATTTCTGTATGTATGAGAGCAAGAATAAAGACTCCAAGTCATAATTATATAAGAATCATTCTTCCTCCAGCCCCAGGGATAAATTATCCAATTTACCCTGCTAAAATAATTTTCCTGTGATATCGCTGCCCTTTGCATACATGCTGTGGTCATTTAGCATGGTATTCTTGTGGGATTCCTAACAGTGAGGCAGGGGGTGTCTCCGACTCTTTTGCCTGTTCATGGTACCTTTTCCCTTCTGTTGGTTTGTTTCATCTAGCTTTGATATGAAGGTTTATTCCTACTCTTATTACATCTTGCCATGTTCAATTGATATAACTGGGATACCTACTGTTTTCTGAAGGGGGAAATCAAGTATCAATGTGATCTAAGGAGAGGGAAAGTAGGGGGGGAGCTGGGAGGAGTGGAGAGAGGGGAAGCTGTGGTTGGGATGCATTGTATGAGAGAAGAACAAATTTAACAAAAGAGGAAAAAGAATTAGCAAAAGAAATTGAAAGCATTAGTAGTTTTTCAGAAAATAAAATTACATTGTGAATTATGTATTACTTCATAGAAAAATGTATGCACGAGGTAAATATTTAATAAATTATCTCTATTGCTTTTCAGATTCAAAAAGCAAAGGCAATCTGTACTGTTTTGATGTTTTCTGCTCTTAGAATGAGAGTTATTGTTTGATTATGTTATTATTTGATTCAAGTTATTATTTGATTCTGTCAATATAAATCAATCAAAACCTATGAAGTCTTACATTTGATATCATTATGACTTGGTGACTTACTAGAATAAATTTCATCATACTTATATTAGACACACATGGAGTTGTATTATGTAAAAAAATTATGAAAAAAATTATTTTTATGAGAATAAAAAATTTGAGAGTTCTCTTTATTTTCCCCTTGTCTAAGTAAGGAGATCACTGAGAGGCATATATTTTAAAACTCTGACAATAATTACAGTAACACAAGGAAGCTCCTGGAGATGCTGATGAAAGAGGTCTGGTGAACTTTGGATATTCTTCAGTGACTCTGAATCAATGTGTGTGCTGGAGGAATTTAAATACATTCTTCTCCATGTCCTCCCCCTCTACACCCATCATCTTATTGTATAAATAAAAATAAGTGTCTTGATGTTGACAATCTGTCAGAGAACCCTTCCTTGATTGTTGTAACTAACTAGCATTTCTCATCACTTTCTAACCTCTAAACCTCTGTGACAAGTTTGACTGTGGCATGATAACAAGTAGCCTCCAATTAAAACATAATTATCTTAAACAGGAAAAGTGTTAAAGTCCTTGTTGGGGAATATTATTTAAGGTGTGTTACTTTTGTTTATGTTGCATTTGTTTAACTCTGTGAAGCTGTGTTACTGTGCCTGTTTTAAACATCTGATGGTCTAATAAAGAGCTGAACTGTCAATAGCTAGACAGGAAAGAGAAATAGGAGGGGCTGGCAGTGAGAGAGGATAACTAAAAGGAGAAATCTTGGAGGAAACTATATCTGGGAACAAGAAATAAAGGAGGACTTCATGGGCCAGCCACTCAGCTACCCAGCTACCTAGCTACATAGCTACATAGCCAGACATGGAGTAAGAAAGAAAGAAAAGGCATACAGGAATAGAGAAAAATAAAAACCCAGAGGCCAAAGTTACATGGGATAATAAGCAATAAGTAAAACAAACAAGCTAAGACAAGGCACTCATAACTAAGAATAACCCTCTATGTGTGATTTGGGAGCTAGGTGATGGGCCCCTCAAAAAGCCAAAAGAGTAAAGCATCACGCTACAGTTCCTTTGTCTTTTTGATGTTGTTGTTGTTTCTATCATTTGTATGCACCAGGGTTCTATTAGAGGAACATAACTGATAATGTAAATATGTATAAAAAAGGATATTTAGTGGATTGGCTTACCTAGTAAGGTCTGGTAGTTCAATAATAGCTGCAATCGCTCTGGAGATAGAAAACCTAGTAGATAATCAGTTCTAGGCGCTCAGTGTCTTTGGAGTGCCAATCTGGCACTAATGACTAGCAGTTCCTGGAGAGCCATAGGTCTTCAGTCCATGGTGGAATTCCAAAGAATCTGGGTTCTAGACCGTAAGGAATCAGCAGCAATACAACAGTAGCAGAAGAAATCCAGTAAATAAACTCACACTCCAAGGTGGTGAGCTCCCTGGCAACGTAGAGGGCACTCAGAACTATACCACATGGCACCACCCACATCTAAGTTGCATTTTCTTATTTCTTCCACCTGATCAAGAGAATCCCTCACAGGTGAGCCCAGCAGCTTGCCTCTCAGCTGACCTTAAATCCAATCAAGCTGATAACCAAGATTAATTGTGACATCAACTTTCTGTGCAAGGAAAGAGACTTTTCAGCTAGCCACCTTCTAGGTGATGGAGCAGGACTCTAATTTCCTTTGCCTTGTTCACATATGCTTTCCTGATTACCACATCAAAGGGAGAAAAGAGTGGAAAGTTGAACGCTAGCAACCCAACACTTGAATCTGGTTGTCACATTGTTGTTTCACAGAGATGGTGTTCATCAGAGCTAGGAGAATGTCTATGAATAATTTCAACAGAGTAGAGAAATATAGTCTACATACAGTCAAAAGCATAGGAGAACTGGCTATTATTCACAATATCAACTATATGATATTCTATGTCACATGTGACACCTTTCCCTAATAGCATTCATTTGTTTATTTGATTCTTATCTCATTAGATAATGAAGTGTTTGAGTTCCGTGTTTTAATATTGTTTTAGCACCAAGGGTTCTTGCTAAGACTAGCTTATAGTAAACACTCAAAGAGATTGTGCAATGAATGGAGAGATGAAGACAGAGGGCTGTCTAAAGGGATTCAGAGAGTGAGCCACTTAAATTAGGTTAATAGGGAAGGAAATACATCCCCAGACACAACAATTGTTTATTTCTTTAGCAAGGGAGAATTAGACAATTAAACATTTATTGAGTACCTGTATTCCCAAGGCTTGCAAAATGGATTACATCAATATAATTACACCTCAGGTTTACAGCATCTGCCTGTACAGAAGATTGCAAACTACTTGAATCTTCTTGTCTTCTAATAATAAATTGACAATGATTATGTGTTTCATGAAAGCTTCATTTTTGTTCCAAGAAATTCACACCAGGACTCCTTTCAATAACCATTTCCCCAGGAGAAGTTAAAATATGATTCAATTTACACACAAGTTGCTAGGAATACATCTAGGGAGTCAGTTGTGCTACAGTCATGTATTAGTTGTACACAGGTTTTCTACAGCATGAAGAAATCCTGCCAGAGTGCCGGAACCTTCTTGATTCTTCAGTATCTTATTTATAAATTTCTAGTGTCTAAAAAGACAAAGCCCACTGCTATTACTGGTTCCTACAGTTATCAATTTAAACATTACTTTCAATATTATTTTAAAAGAAAAAGAGGAGCCCTGCTTTCAAAAATATATTAAAATGATATTTCTAAAGATTTTTAAACACATAATAATGGTTTAAAGAAAATACACACAGATGCTCATTCACTCAGTATTAGGGTAATCACTTGATAATAATGAAAGAGTCAGGTAATGTACCCACATGGTTAGAAACTCAACCACCATGGGAAGGCAAAACAGCTACTGAAAAATTCTTTCTACTCTCTCCCTCTCCTATTCTTATCTCATAAAAAACACTTAACTAACCAAGATGGAAGTGGAAAATGCGGTACTTACATGGTTCTGCACTAGGTCCTCTGTGTATATGTTACAGCTGTTATTTTGGTGTTCTTATGAGACTCCTAACTGTGGGATCAGATATATCGCTGACTCTTTTTCCTGATATTAAGCCTCCTTTCCTTCTATTGGGTTGCCTTGTCCAGCCTCAATATGACTGCCTTTGCCTTGTCATGTTTTGGTCGTGAGCCTAGTGTTTAACGGCTGAGCCATGTCTCCAGCCCTGCCTTTCTTGTTGTGCCATGCCTTGTCCTTGTTTGTCTGTCATCTTTTTTGAGACTGCCCATGTTCTCCTGGTTTCCTCCATCTCTTCTGACTATGACAGTCTTTCCTCTTCCTCCTCTGTAGTGTTCCCTGATCCACCAGTGAGGGAGGGATCTGTGGGAGACCTCCGATTTAGATTTCTCCACACAGTGTCTGCTGTACCTGCTCCCATTTGCTGCTACAAGAAGCCTGTGTGATTATGACTGGACAACAGATTGATGTATGAGTACAGGAGAATATGATCAGGAATCATTTTCTCGGTTTTGTTTTTTTGGTTGTATTTTATTTTTAGTCCTACTTTGTCCTACCCTAGGTATCTAGGTCATTCAGTTTTTTTTGTTCCTGGACATCCAGGTAGTATATGGCATGGGCTTCCTCTCATGGAGGTGGGCTTCAAGTTAACCCAAACATTGGTTGGCTCCACCAAATGTTCTGTGCTACTGTTGTACCAGCACATCCTGCAGTCATGACAGATTATAGGTGTGTGGGTGGGTGGGGAGGGGAGTGTCTTCTTTGGTGTCCAAGTTCTCATTTTCAGGTTATCACTTATTTCAAAATGGGCATTCAATTTTTTAAACCTTTTACAAATAAATGGGGTTAATGAAGCTAGTTTTTATACAAAGTAAGGGTATTAATATTAATAAAACAGCATTTGAATTGTTAAAAAAACACTTAACTAATGTCTCTACTGATAAAGTTCAGAAACAGTACAGAAAATTGTACACATCTTCCAGCACCATAGAGTTAATGCTTTCTTTTATAATTTCTATGGAAGGCACAACAGCATAATTGAAAAAGCTACAGAAAGTATTTTAAAAATTTTTAGGATAAATTATAAACATTTGAGTAGATATATTTTACTTGATTTAAACATTATTCAATATATACATGCAACAAAACAGTACCTTATCTCATTAATAAGTATAATTTCTATGCTTTATGCATCACTTGGCATTTATTAGATTATTACACTTAGTTAAGTGTTAAAATTTTTAGATAAAAGAAACAAAACTGTGTTAGAAGTGCTGCTCCTTGCTCTTTCTTCTGGTCTTGGAGTGATCTCCATAATCCTGCATACAACTCTCCCTCATATTTTGACAGTTATATAATTTTTACCTCCATTGTTACACTATAGTTTGATTTCATGCTTTTGTATCAATACAAAAGAGTAAAACATAATGTCATATCCTAAATCCATATATCCAGGTCCTATTAGAAAAACATAAAATCAGAGTAAACCAAAACAAAACCCCCACCATCCCCACAGCATAAGTGATATTGCCTAAGGAGAACAAAGGAATTTAAGATATAACTCAACAAAACAATATTTTTTTTTTAAAAAAATGCCCCAATCTTTCAAATTAATCAAAGGTAATGCAAAGACCCAAGTAAGCATTCTTGTACATATATTTCTTCTTTAAAAAATTAGTAGCCATTTCTGAGTCAGAAAGCATAACATTTGTTCACAGCTATTCCACAGCTTCCCTCTAGCCAAGGTGACCCTGTCCCCATCTTAGACTCTGCCCTGTCTCTGATTCTTGTCATAGCAGCCACTCCACATAGTCACTGCAGCCCTGGGAAGTAACTGGAGACCAATCTGCCTCACCTCTATTCCTGTTTCCTATCGCTTCTACATGTTGTCTCTCTGGCTCCAGTAAGTGATACTATCCTTATCTCAAACCCTAGCCAACCTTGCTGCCACTTATGTGCACCATAGCTGCTCTGAGAATCTTTCAGAGTAAGCCCTGGTAAGCAACCTCACCTGCCCCTCCTCACCTACAATCCTGCATGCGAAGCCCTCTAAAAACCAGGACCAGGAATTAGAGTCAGTAGGAGACAATTTCTTGACCTCCAACTACCCTAGCCTCAGTTCTGTTTCCTTGAGACTCCTGCAAGGCACTCAGCCATCATCCCACCTTTGGATTCAGGTTTGATGGGCTAAAAATCTCATACTGAAATAAACAAACAACATCCTAAATCCAAATTCCCAGGTCCCATCCTAACCATAAAGCAATTCATCAATTTAAAAACAGAACAGAAGACTGGGTTAGAATCCAGGATTCCTTTTTGTTGCCTCTCAGAAACACAACTCACAATTAAAGATACCACTTTGTTATAAAAGGATGTAAAACAATACTCTAAATAAATATAACTATGGAATAAGCAGTCATAACTATTCTAATATCAGACAAACTAGACATCAACCTAAAACTAAACAGAACAGATGAAGGTTAGTTCATTCACATTCAGGGAACAACCCATAAAAAGATATTATAATTCTAAACACAAATGCACTAAATACAAGTAAACCTAGTATCACTAAATGTAAAGCCAATAATTAACCCAAACACAATAATAATAGGAATTTTCAATAGTTAATTGATGCTCAGGTGATCCAGTCAAATCTAAACAGAAATATTGGGGTTAAGTGAAACTATAAGTCAAATGGACTTAATAGACATATCTAGAACACTCTATCTAAACACTAAAGCATATGTATTCTTCTCAAAAGCTCCAAAAGAGATCATATATTAAGAAACAAAACAAAAGTCATCAAATATAAGAAAGTTAAAAAAAATCCTTTATTACTTAGTTTTCATTGTTGGGATAAAATATCATAACCAAAAGGGTTTGTTTTTGCTTACAATTCCAAAAGAGAAGTGTAGAGTGGTAGCTGTGATGGTTTGAATGAGAATGCCCCACAGGTCCATATATTTAAAAGCTTAGTCCCCAGTTGATGAACTATCTGGAAGGAGTTGGAGGTATGGCTTTATTTGAGTAAGTATGTTCTTGTTGAAGGAGGTGTGTCACTGGGAGTGTACACTGAGGTCTCAAAAGACCCTGTCATGCCGAGTCCTGTCCCTCTCCCTCCCCCTCTCCCCCTCTCTCTCCCTCCTCTCTCTTCCTGCAGCCTGTGGATCAGGATGGAAAGCTATAGTTACTGCTACAGTATTATGCCTGTCTGCTTCCTTCTGTGATGATCATAAACTAACCCTTGGAAACTCTAAGCAAGCCACCAATTCAATGTTTTCCTTTTAAAGAGTTACCTTAGTCATGATGTCTCTTAGAAGAGTTTTATTTCAAGAAGCTATCTATTAGTTTTGTTTATAAGTATCGATAGAAGCTCACTCAATATACCTATTTCCTACACACATTAGAATTCAGTCCATGAAAGCCAAATAGTGGCCATCTTTAGAATGATGTACACACCCACATGCTCATGTGCTGTATAACACACAATGATCAAAAATTTAGGTAATATGAACCAACCTTGCTTACTGGTGACCTGAAAACTTACTTTTATTGAGTGAATATATAAAATTGATATATTTTAAGTCATACTTTACTTGGATATGATAACCCATTAATAGACCTTTCAACAGTATTGATCTATTATAGTTGCTGCTACGAAATGTAACAGGGGACACTTAACAGGTATTCATTTTCCAAGTCCAAGATGGATGACTTAGTAGAATGGAGTTCCCCCTGGCTTGCATAGTACTACTTCTTGGAGATATCTCCACAGGACTTTTACTGTCAACTTCATTTCTGATGTCCAATCTATTCTTATAAAGACACACTGAGTTAGGGTATACTCATGACATAATTAAACCTCAGTTATCTTCTGAAAGATTGTTTATCTCTAAGGATAGTTATGTTCTAAAATATAGGAAGTTAAAACATTGACATATAAATAGGTGGGCACAGAGTTCATTAAACCAACCTACCTCAAAAATGATCTATGGTATTAGCAATAATCCATGACACAGTGGATGGAGAAGGATTTGCCTGCACTAGACATGTAGCGAGAGCCAATGAATAAGAGTAGGCTAGTGGGTGGAGAAGAAAAGAAACATGCATCCTTGTTATGTGGTGCATGCAATATACAGTTATATACAGAATACTGTATGAACATAAGTCTTATATCCATGATTTAGTAATTGTGACTTTGGGCCATATACCTAACATGCCTCCTCCTTTCTCAGTTTCCCATCCTCAAAAATAAAATTAAAACTAGAATCTCCCTCTAATAGATTGTACCAAATTGCATGCTTAAAAGTGCCTGATGCATGGTATGGGCTATAGGCTTTGCAAAATTTGCTGTTGCTAAAAGTAAATAAATCTATATAAAATATCTGGGAAATTTCCACAGGTCAAAGTGTGAATTAGAAGGAAATGAGTGGGGCGTGTGTAAATTGAAGCTAAAATAATTTTTAACCAAGAACATGTATTTTGTGGGAAAAAAAAAAAGAAAAAAAAAAGCCAGAGTAGTGTCTTGTCTAGTAGAACATTTTGACTAGGTTGTTTTGACATGACATTTTGACAGCAATGACATTTTGATATGACCATATCATCCTGATCACATAAAGTAGCAACTCCAGAGTGCCAAAGCTGCGTCTTGCTGGCTGTAAAACAGGCAGAGCTGATGGCCCCTGGAGCTCCCTGCTTTGAGCTTTGAGCAACATCATTCTTTGTTTCTTCTGCTTTGTATCTATGCACCTGAAATCAAAGATCGTTAAATGGTTTTCACATTTGAAATGTACTCCCAAATAAGTGTTGTTGCCACTGTGATAAAAATGGAAGTATTAAAGATTCTTGGCACAAGCCCTCTTTACTAGACTTTCTCAGAAGCACTGCTCTATTGTTATAGGGTGGCTCCTTAATCTGCAACCCTGCAAAAAACATTTTTAAAAAATGCAAGAGTCAGGAAAGCAGTCCCTCAGTTCAATTGCAATAGGCTCCAAACCAAAGAAGAATAACATTTCTGGACCTTCCATGAAGGAAAACCAAATAAAAGTTTAACATTGTCGATTTCAAATTGTCAATTGCAAATTGGCACTAGAAAAATCATTAAGTCCCTATTCTGCCTCCAAAGAAAATATAATAAAACACAATTTCAGAAAATGCTACTCATTAGAAATTGGACAAAGGGTTGATGGGTAGTATTTATTTCGTGACCACTCTGTCATTTCTATGAAGTGTTATAATAAACACATAGATGATCAATATTGTGAATTGTACAGACATAGGGTGACATTTGGGGGGAGTTTTATATTACAGTAGTGCTAATGCAGCATGATAATATTGGATACTTTGAAGTATCTATTGGCCTTACTCTGTATATTCAAATTCTCACTCCTTCTCAGTGTAAAATTAAAAAACAAATACTAAATAGACACACAGTCCTATACATTAACTTTGCACAATGTGCTATATCAATGTCTATACAATGTGCCATGATAAGATAAAAATATCAACATATCCATCACCTTAAATATTTACCATTTCCTTGTGCTAAAACATTGAAACTAGAGCTGGGAATATGGTTAGATAAATAGAACGCCTGTTAATATGGAGGATATGCTGAGTTTATTTCCAAAACCAGAATAGAGACATGTGCTTGTAATCCCAGCTCTGAGGAGTTAGAAACAGAATGATAAGAATTTCAAGGTCATTCTCAGCCTCACAGAGAGTATGAGACCAGCATGAGGTACAATTTAAATAAATTAAAAATCATTTAAAAGTTTCTTCTACTAGCTATTTTCATGTGCAATTCTTGTTAGCCATGGTTGTCCTATGTTGCAGAATACTGATATTATTCTATGTATATAACTGAGCATCTCTGCTGTTCTCTCTCTGTCCAACAATTCCCAGTTTTAATAACCTACCTCTCTACTCTCAGTCTATGGGATCTATAGTTTAGGTTCCTTTACCTCTTACTGTTCTGTTGCTGTAAAGAGACACTACAAGCAAAGTAATTCTTATAAAGGAAAGTGTTTAACTGGGGACTTGCTTATAGTTTTAGAGGATTAGTCTATGATCATCATGGCAGGAAGCAGACAGGAATTGTGCTGTAGCAGTAGCTGAGAGCTTTATAACATGGTTTGCAATCAAGAGAGGGAAGGGTGAAAAGGAGAGAGAGAGAGAGAGAGAGTGAGAGTGAATGAGAGAGAGAGAGAGAGAGAGAGAGAGAGAGAGAGAGACTGGCCTGAAGGTAACACTGAGTCCAACAAGACCACACCTCTTAACCCTTCCTAATCAGTTCCACTACCTGGTGACTGAGCATTCAAATATATGAGCCTATTGGGGCCATTCTTATTCAAACTGCTATATTTCCTTATAGGGTGGGAATGTACAATATTTGTTTTACTGTGCCTGACTCATTTCATTTAACATAATATTTAATCTATATTTTCCACAAATTTCAGGATCTCATTATTACTTCAGTATAGATATCAGGAAAGAAAAACTGACAAACAATGTACACAGAGAAAACTGTATGTCTCTAAGGTGATAAGAACATTGTACCTACCAAGATTTTCTGGTCTACTTTCAAATGAATGGGGAATTTTCTAAAATTTAAGGAAATAATGCTAAGCCACTGTACTCAACTGGGAATCTAAAAGTCAGTTGAATCCTGGGTGGATTTAATGCTAAAGTTTACCTGTAATCATGCATTTACAAACTGAAACACATCCCAGTGTATTTGTGTCACCTTTGGGAGAGCCAACAAAGCAAAACTGGACATAGGGATTTTCTATGGGGTCTATGGTGAGTCTAATATCCTCTGAGGATCAGAAAGTCTTGTGGTTCATACCATACAGTGCCAAAGACAAAGGCAGTGTTTGTTCCCTAAATTGGTCTACCAACAAGATCCAGCTCTACCATTCTTGGACTATATTACACTTGCCATATATCCATAGAACAATTCATCCTACAACAAAGACACTTGCTCAACCATTTACCTTGATGCTTTGTTCATAGCAGCCAGAAATTGGAAACAATCTAGATGTCCCTCCACAGAAGGATGGACAAAGAAAACATGGAACATTTATACAATGGAATTTCACTCAGCCATTAAAATAAATGGCATCATGAAATTCACAGGTAAATGGATGGAATTAGAAAAAAACAATCATCTTGTGTGAGGTATCACAAACAAATATGATATGTATTCACATATATGTGGATATTAGCTGTTAAGTCAATGGTAACCAAGCTAAAATCCATAGAACCACAGAGGTTAGGCCCAGGGGACAAGGGACAACAGACAGATTTTTTTTTAGGAGAGCGAAATAGAATAGATAGCTATGGGTAGATGGAGGTATCAGAAATGGGAGGATCAGGTGAGCAGAGCAAGGGAGGGCAAGGGAGAGAACACATGAAGAGACAATGAAAATTAAGGGCCATTTGAGGAGTAGTGTGGGAACTAAATATGGCAGAAGCTTCCTGAAATATATACATATATGAATACAATCTAAATAAAATAACCAAATAACTGGGGAGACACAGTCCCATCTGGTTATCTCCTGTCACCAGCACAGCTTCAAGCACAGAGACTGGTTTACATCTAACAGTCATTGATCAAAAAGGTCCCATGGGAATTCCCAGACAACCCTAGCAATTGCCAAGACAATACTTTGTTCTCCAAAAAAATGACAGCAAGGCCCCATTGCTGAAGACAACACTTACACAATTCATTGAACATGGAGATGTCAATCTCGTACCTACATAGAGCCTTTATCCCTTCACTACTGAAAGAGAAATGTAAACACCAAGCCAAATACAAACCCTTTGATCTACAATGATGCCCTGATTAGAACATAGGCTAAGTCAGCGGTGGCACAAAGCTTATAGGAGTAACTAACCAATAAACTAATATCTGTTTGACTTAAGACCCATTCCATGAGATGGAACTCATACCTAACACTGCTTGGGTGACCAAGAACAAAAGACTAGATAGCTCAGGGACATAGGATAAAACCAAACACTACTATTCTGGGAACAAAAAGTAGCAATAAAATTACTTGTAATGACATTCTGCTATGTTCATAGATTAGTGCCTTGTTAAGTAATCATCAGGGAAGCTTCCTCCTGAGGCAGATGGGAACAAATACAGAGACCCACAGCCAGACATTGCACAGAGACAAAACCTAAGAAAACTCAGCCCTAAATGGGATGTTTCAATCAAATCCCCCGCCCCCCCAGGTATCAGGAATCCCAGAGGAAAGGAGACAGAAAGAGTATAAGAGGACACTAAGAAAACAAGGCCCAATAATCAGCATGATCAAAGCACATGAACTCAGAAGCAGGCAGCATGCACAGAGCTTCACAGTCTGCACCAGGTCCTCTGAGAACATATTATGATTTCCGTTTCAGTGGTTTTATGGGATTCCTGAGTATGCAAACAGATGTGTTTCTGATACTTGTGCCTTCACTTGGGCTCTTTCCTTCTGTGTATTTGTCTTGTCCAACTTGGATGACATAGTATTGTTATATTTTATTATATTTTATTTTGTTACATTTTATTATTATTCCTTAGAAGACCATTTCACAATGAGTGACAGAAAGGGAGTATATCCAGATGGGAGCAGAGGTGGGAAGGAACTGGGAAGAGTAGAAGGAGGGGAAACTAATTAATCAGGTTATATTATGAGAGAAAAAAGTATTCAAGAGAGAGAGAGAGAGAGAGAGAGAGAGAGAGAGAGAGAGAGAGAGAGAGAGAGAGAGAGGGGGAAGGAGGGAGGGAGGAAAAGAGGGAGGGAGCGAGGAAGAATCCTAAAGCTTTCTTTAAACTTTTCAACTCTTAGCTTGTAGAGCTAACTTAATAGGTTACTTCCTTTATATACTATGTATATATAAATATGTGGTGTGTGTGTGTGTGTGTGTGTGTGTGTGTGTGTGTGTGTGATGTATATGTATATATACTCAAACTGCTGCTAGGAGACAGCCAAAGGCCTGGGTTAAGATCCAGGGACTACTGGGCAACCTCTAGCCCTACTCCTCAACTACATCATAGCGTGTGGTCCTGACAGTGGGCATAGTGGTTCTTCCTCGTTGGGAGTGCTCTCTCTGCTGGCAATTACACACATTCCTTTGCAACAGATTCCCAAGCATAGGTTGGTTCTTCCCATTCTTCCCTTCCTAGATGAAATTAACTATATCTTTCAATCAGCCTCCCTGAAGGGTAAGAAGAGAAGGAAGATGAAAAGAGGAGACTTCTAGTCCTATCCCTCAAACAAAATAAAACTTTATAAACATAGGAAACACTAAAAGATTACAAATACAAAAAAGATACTAAATAATAAAACATTCTTAATAAAACTAAAGAGTTCAATATGAAATGGACTCAATTTGATCTCTTAATCATAATAAAATCTACTTAGAAATTATAAAAACTAGGAATTTAAAAAAAATCAGTGTTATAGAAAAACAGAAATCACCTTGAAAATTACTAAAGACACAGCACCAATATCACTAACTGAGCACCAACAAAATAATATACACTAAATTACATGCACTGTAGTCAAAGCAATTGTTCTAAATTGTCAAAGACATTTTGAATGCATCACATGATGGGCCGAGCCTTGCCTCATTAGGCACCAGATAGTTAGCATCTTTTAACCAATCTTTCAGAAACTGGGAATCCATAATTCATGCAAACAGTTTTCCTAGAAATCACGGGTCTCTCTCTAGCTCCTGTTTTCATTCTCCTTTGAACCTTTTTGTGAGCGTTTGCTTTGGTATTATAACTTACCAAGTTTTATGAAGATCTATTTGTTTTAAGACTTCAATTGTTGGAAATTAAGTCACTTCAGTTCAGATTATATGGACCTTTGTCTTTGCTTGCTGTGTTTCTGGCTTCTCTGAATGCTGAAACTTGTTTCTGGTATTTGGATATTAGATTTCTCCATTCAGAGTGGAATTGGCGGCAACTAGTGTGGTAACAGCCTCTGACTTTGATTCATTGGTACACGGCTAATGAATATATCTTATAAGCATTCTCCTTCCGCAGAGTTGAATCTGAGTCTGAATGGGTGGGTCTTGGACAGAGCTCAAATATTTGTATAACCACATTTGACACTACTCAGTGCCCATCACTGTTCCACCCTGCGGTCAGCCTTCTTGTTCCTAGGATGTCCTGTTTCATCTCTTTGCACAGCCTTGTTCCTCCCTCCCCCTTTAGACTTCATGCAAGGTACATGATGTTCTCACAGCTCCAGGGGAAGTCAGGCCCTTTCCCTAAGTCTGCAGTAGCAAGCGACTTGCTCTCCCGCTCTGATGTCTGATGCATGTTTCACTGCACTTAGCCCCTCACCTTTGTGTTTGTAGTTTTGTTAGGTGCTAAGCAGTGTAGTTGCCTTTAGAAGCAAAATGTCATACTAATCCATAGTTCAAGTACATTTTTCTTTATTTCAGCTAAAATGTTTTGGAGCAAAAATCTGACCATGCCCAGAGATAATCTTGTCTTTCATCTTTATATTGCAAACTGAGTATTCCCAAAATTTTGTTCTCTGAGATTTTAAACTTTCAAACAAGTGACACATTACCTTGAGCTCCATGTGTCATGATATACGTCCTCCATCATTCCTTCCTGAACAATGACCTTAAACTGAATATGCTTATAGGTGTACTCTTTATCTGAGCATGCTCAGCAGTGTATCCACCCTCAACATGAACATGCTTAGCCTCCAGGAATAAATCCCTCTGCTTTTGTTTCAAGAAAGTATAGCTTTGGAAGTAACTTCCATAGTCTCCTTAGTCAGGCTTAGTTTGACCCTGCACTAACCAAAATATGATTTTACTGCACCCATCTAGTTTGGGGTTACAGAAGTTCAATGTTCTGAAACAGGGAATATTTCTTTGCTCTTCATTCTGTCAGCTTCTTTTGGAATGAGTGATGTGTTTCTAGAATTATCTGAAACTGGAAGACTATACTCTTGTTTTAGCAAACAAAGACCACATGCATCAGAACTTTCTAGTACACATCCAAGTAATTTGTTCCAGGAAATTAAGTATCAGAAATTTCAATGTTGGGGTAATAAGGAAGAGAGTAATATGAGCTATAATTGAATATATACTACTGCTTTTTTTAAAAAGTGATTTTATACACCAGATTAAAATGCTCTCATAGATCAACATAGCTTTGTTATAATGTCCTTGACACTGAAGCAGCCATAGTGAAACACAGACCATGGAAGGAATAAATGATAGTCTTTAGTTGACATGAACATTTTATGCTAAAAAAAATTGGCTAATGATCTTAAGCTAGGTGTCAAAATGGTTTCTTGCAACACAAGTAATGTTCTCCTGTGTAAAACCGATGGAAAGAAAGCCTTAGTCAGGATTCTCATTTGCTTTACTTGAAGCCTGGTTAAAATTAAAGTATACATCATACTCATAAAAGAGAGACTACATCACATTTCACTGACCTGCAGGACTTCCGCCTATGGGCACAGTGGAGGTCAGTTTTACTGGGGTGTGATAACTATAAAGTTGGAAACCTGGGTCTCCCTGGAGAAAGGGACTGAGCTTTAGACAGGAGCAGTACAGCACACGACAGGGGGTGCATGTGAAGAGCCACTTGCATTTAAAGATGTTCTCTGCTGATCTTTCTGTGCCTCCAATCCCTAAACTGGTCATTTTTTAGTTATAGGTACTGGGGATGTTCTTTGGATAGATTAAAGGTTGGGTATATAGGTCAAAGAAGAATAGTTTAGTTTTTAAATGAGACAGCTTTGAATTTAAACCCTAATTCTTTAGCCGCAGTGAGACTCTGCTGCTTTGATCCTGGATTTCTCTATCTGTACAGAGTGATGACAATGACATTACAGGGCTGTCAAGAGGTATTCGTAAAATCGTGTAATGAAAGTATCTCACAAAACAACAGTAGCAGCAACAACTGTTGTTGTGATATCTTTTGCCTTTTGTGTTTTAGGGGCCCACTATCCAGTTCCCAAATAAATCACACATGAAGGATTATTCTTAGTTATGAATGGCCAGCATGGTTTGTTTCTTGCCAACTTTTTTTTTTTTAACTTAAATTATCTCTTCTAACTTTGACCTCTGGGCTTTTATCTTTCTCTATTCCTGTATACCTTTTCTTTCCTTCTTACTCCATGTCTGGCTGTGTAGCTGGGTGGCTATGTGGCTGGGCCATGAAGTCCCCCTCCTTCCTCTCTAGTTGACAGACCCTATTGATGGGAGATGTCATTCTGTATATGTTCTCATACTGGTTAGTGAATAAAGCACTGTTGGCCAATAGGAAAGGAGATAGGAGGGACTAGGAGATGAAGAGGAAAAAGGAAGTAGGAGGAGCCAAGATGGAGAGTCTGGAGAAAGCAGAATGCCGGCCAGCTCCCCGTAAGAGAAATATATAGGTCAGCAGAAATGGGTTAATACTTAAGACAGAGCTAGCCTATAAGAAACAAGTACCTGGCTAACCGAATTATATCTACAGTGTCTCAGTGTGTTAATTGGGGCTGGCGTGGCGGCGGGACAAGACCAGGCGGCGGGCAGAAAAACAATACTCCTTACACCCTATATCTTTTCTCTCCTAGATTTCTCCTCATATTTATCATCTCTGTCTGCCAGCCCTACCTATTTGTCTCTTCTACCTAGCTATTGGCCATTCATCTCTTTATGAGATGATCAGGTGTTTTAGACAGGCACAGTATCACAGCTTCACAGAGTTAAACAAATGTGACATAAGGAAAAGTAACAGAGTAAAATAATATTCCCCAACAAACAACAACCATAACAAAAACTAGGTGCAGAGGCCAGTTTTGTTTTGGAACTCTAAATGCCCAAAACAGCACCCTACATAGCAGAGGATGTCACATCTTAGGTTACCAGGTTTTTGGAGAGTAATGTCAGGAAAGCTGAGATAAAATACACGTTTCAAAGGAGAGAGAAAAGAAAGAATGAGGCACTTTTACTAGCAGAAGCTTATGGTCCTTCAGAGACACTGAGGGCAATTGTGACATATTGAAACCCAGGTTAAATGCAAAACTGGAGAACTAAGCATTGACCTAGGGATGATCCCATGCATGTGTTTGCAGCAAATCAGTAAAGCTAAATGGAAGAGGACTTAAACAGCAGGAAATGAGAAATTGTCTGTGGAGTCATGTTGGATTATTGCACAGGGGACAAGCTATTGATCCTAAAGAGCAGTCAGTAGAGTCGGTGCATCATTGGCCAGTACCATCTAGATACTGTGTTTCCTCTCTTAACTTCTAAGACAACAGGTAGCATATGTAGGGAAGTCACTTTGAATCAGGATCAGCTCATAGAAATGGCTCACAAGTCAATAGGACACAACCAGGAGAGAATAATTTAGCTCTTCCTGGATTACCCACCTTTCTAAAGGAAGTGACAAATGTCCTGGTAAACCAAAAGCAGCATCCTGCTTCTTTGCGAATATTTGGATCATCACATTTTCTGACATTGCTCAATATAAAAGGCTTATTTACAAAATATACCAATATGTCCATGGTATAACAAGGAATAGTTATGCTCATAAAATGCAAGGTTTAGATATGGCTCTAGACATTCATAGTTCTTCTGTAATGGACACTTTATCCTGGAGGTGAATTATGACACACTCATCCTGTCCTAGCCTTCCAAAAGTAACTATAGCTAAATCATTTTTCTTCTGTGACTGCTCATTTCTTCATCTCTAACATTAAGCTTCTAACTTTATTGTCTTCTACCTTCAACTCTCACCCTCCAAGGCTGAACTTTATGGACGATTCTGCTTGTTCATTGTGGCTAGCCATGAAAATAAATGAACACAATTCCGTGCATTCGCAGTTGAGAGCACCAGCTTTATGTTGCTTTAGCACTGGCTTTATGTTGCTATAGCAATACCAAGGACATATCTGTATCAAGGTCCACACAAGTCAACATAATCATGCCAGCTAGCCACTTCAGCCTAATAGTTTTTCTTTATATCTACTTGATATCTGAAAGTACTTTAAGCAGTAGTGCTTTAAAAAACAAAATATGTTTCTATCCACCAGAAGAGAAGAACCAACTCTAATTGCAACTCTGCAAAGATAGAAAATGAGTCAAATATCACATTTTTTTATACTGTAGCAAAGATTAAATAGACTGCACAAGGCCTTTTCTTCTACTTTACCTAGAATTGTAAAATAAAAATGAGAAGTCAAAAGTGAAATTATGAAGCCTGAAGAAGTTTGAGAAAATTACCTTTCTGTATAATTAATTTCCTCTGATACAAGTTTCTTCTGTCAAACATGGCCTTTCCTTGAGAATAATTATCTAAATATTGACAAGAACATGAAGTTCTGGAGGATGTTTGGCACTTTTCAGGTATTTGACAAATATTAGTCCTGTTCCTCGGGACATTTGATCCACTTATTTATGGTTGGTAGTTTTTAGAGTAGCATTTTTTAATATTAATAAAAATGAAAGCTTAAAAACATGGTGCTTTGATATCTCAATAGCTAGAGACTAACATTATCTAGGCATCATTTGTTTTGTAGAACAAGAGTGTTAACTGAACTGACTGTATAATGACATTGAGTTTTTATTATTCCTGGGCTCACAGGCCATCATTTAAAACTGTACCTGTAAAAGTATATGAGGAAAGTTAATATGTGATCCTTATGCTTTAAAATAACCAATAGCCAAGTAAATTTTGAACTATAAACCCTGTTGTTTTCTTTAATTTTAAAAGTCAAGCTGAACTCACAATACATGTAACAGAATGAAGATTATGATTAATTCTTCTTACTTAATTCATGCTGTCCCATGTTATAATTACAAAATGTATTGTGCTCTTAGTTGGTAACAAGCATGAAGAACATTTATTAAGTTTAGCATATTTTGTTTTTCATTTATCATAACTAGTTATTAACGAGTGGTTGTGGTGTCTAACAATGAAACTAACTGGTATAAAGAAAATAAAATTTACTTCACATGCTTAGTGGGTTATTTTTAGTCTTTTATACCTATGATACAGATTACATATTGAAATTGATAAAAATGAAAATTGATAAAATGTCTAATGAATTTGAATTAAATATTAATAAATTCTCATTTGAGGCTTGAAAGCAACAGCAAAATAGAGCTGTAAATTAAAGATACATTTATCCAGGGTGCTAATCCTGGATAAATTTACTTATTTATTTAATTTTAAAGAAAGTTACCTTGTTAAAGGTTTGAAACACTGGCTTCTTACTACTGATTTTTGTTTTTATAAATTTTTATTTAAATTAGAAACAATCTCATTTTACATATCAATCCCAGTCCCTCTCCCTCCCATCCTCCCATTCCCCCCACGAACCCCCATCCCACCCCCATCCACTCCCCAGGGAGGATGAAGCCTTCCATGGGAGATCATCAAAGTCTGTCACATCATTTAGGACAGGGACAAGGCTCTCCCTCATGTATCTAGGCTGAGAGAGTATCCTTCCATGGGAAATGGGCTCCCAAAGTCCATTTATACACTAGGGATAAATACTGGTTCCACTGTCAGAAGACCCATAGACTGCCCAGTGAGTCTTCTCCAGGAAGGCCTTGCAGCACCTGAGGCATTGCTGGTATACCACTTCGAAGTCAGAATCATTGCCATAATAGGGATCTTCAATAATGAGTTGTTTCTGTGGATCATACCTCCCAAGTAGCTCAATTTTAGCTTTGTAGTTTTTAACTTGATTACTTTTTCTATTCAAATCTCTCAGATTGCTTTCATCCATACAAAGTATATAATCGAATGTGGCAAAGTCTTGTAATCTGTCTTGCCTTATGGGCTGTGTTAATGCCATGATTTCTTAGGCAGCTGACAGCTCTTGGGTCTGGGGGCCGGCCCACGTTCCAGTTAGAAACAGAACTGCTGTCAATGGACCAATTCTCTGAAACATTTTCATCAGTTACCAATTTTCTTTCTTTCTTTCTTTCTTTCTTTTTTTTTTTTTAGATATAAAGCTGTAGGCCAGTTACTAGTTTCTTATCGGCTAGCTCTGTCTTATTAACCCATTTCTATTAATCTAAGTATTTCCACATGGTCTTACCTTACGGGAGAGAGGGGCAGGCATTCTTCTCTCTATCCTTCATCTTGGATATCCTCCCTACTACTTCCTCTCTCCTCCTTGTCTCCTAGTCCTGCCTATCTTGCTTTGCTATTGGCCAACAGTGCTTTATTCATTAACCAATAAGAGAAAAATATTTACAAAATGACATCTACCATCATCTCCTCTTTTCTGTCTAAAATAAAAAGAAGGGTTTTAACCTAACCATAGCAAAATGTATAACAAAACAGTTATCAAATAAGAACCACAGTTAACAATATTTAGTTCATTAACATTTAGCAAGATTTAAAGAAGCTATTTCATCATCTATCTATCTTTGTGAGTCTGAAGTCCTATATGTAACTTATCTTTAATCCTAACTAAAGAAAACTATAACATAACTGTCTGTCTTCAACTCCTTCAAAGACCACAGAAGGATAATATATAAACTCTAGAAATGACAGAGACAACTAGCCGCCTGGTCAGTCACCTGAGGTTCTTCTGTAATGTTCCATCTTCAGCCTATAGGCCATAGTGTGTCTGGCAGACTCCTCAGCAAAGCAGAAAACTTTAAACTGTCCATCTGTATTGGCAGTTTGTCAGTCACTTTTCTCTGTGTCCTGCAGACTGTTCGGCAGACTCTTCTATTAAGCAGGAACTCTGTAGCAATGTCCATCTTATATCAGCAGTCATTTTCCTGTGGGTCCTGCATGTCCAGTTTATACAGCATAAAGTCAAACAGTCCAGACAAGAGCAGTATCTTGCCCAAATGGCTGGTCTTGCCATATTGAAAGCAAATTCCATAACGTGTTTCTTCAAGGTCCAACTTCCTTTCTGATGCAGGTGGTGTTGCCAGGAGCAGTTGTGCCTCACTGTTAAGAAAAACTCTAAACCATTTTAAATGCCATATTCTGTAGGTTTTTGAAAGGTTTGAAGAATGCCTATCAATCTCAAATACATCTCTGTGTATCTTGAAAACCTAACTAACTTAACTCTAAGTTTTGACTATCATAGGTAACTACCTATAATCTGTATTAAATTATACATTACATTTTTAAATGAGATATATAAACACAATACCTAAACAAGAGGAGAAATATACACATCACAAAATTGACCTTAAATTGTATCAATAAATGAAAATCCATTTTAAAACAAAATATTCATCTCTATACCATAATCCCCATTTTACCTTTAAAAGCATTGGTTGTGATCATTAACCATTTATAACCAAGCCCTTTTAAATGACAACAAACATTTGTAAGCAATATTTGGGAATTTGGGCATCATTCTTTTCAAATTGCTTCCTGCTGGCAGGGGGCACTGTCATGGGGGATCCGAAGGAGATGCAGAAATCCTGACTGTAAACTGTAAGGTTGCCTTGTCCCAACTGTTTTGAATGTTAGATCACCCGGTACTCTGTTTCGGGGAGGGTCTTGCCTGATCAAACCACATTAGTCTAGAAGGAATTCTCAGCTTTTCATTTCTATGGAAACAAAATTAGAAATCCTTTTCACCAGTAACTTGTCCTTAGACTTAAATTTTGAAGTCAAAGCATTTTTTTTTTCAAGCTGATAGATTATATTTTCTCAGGGAAGGCTTATATAGGACCGTGGGCAGGATGTGAGCAGGATTTGAGCGTAGCCAGGGCATGGGCACTGGCACATAGGCAGAGTGAGAAGGTCAGTAGAAGGAATGCCCTGAATTGTTTAGCTAACCTGTAATTGGCTGTAAATTGCAGCAGAAGAAATAGCCCTGAGCTGGTTAGCAACTCTTTAGCTGGTAGAGGCAAGCAAATCTCTGTGATTGCAAAGTTAATTCCAGGACAGATAAAAGTTACACAGAGAAACCCTGTTCTAAAAATTAAAAAATAGAAGTAGAAGAAATAGAGTAATAAAAAAAAGCCATGTAAAGATGGAAAGCACAGAGGAAATTTGGATACTATATGCTGTTCTGTTATCTTTAAATTGTTTGACTGCTGAGGAAATAACAAATGTTAAAAGAAATACTGCTGGATTAATTCAATTTATTTAAAAAATCCAGTTCAGACTGGTTCAATCCAGTTAAAATTGGCTCAGGCCGGTTCTATCCAGTTTAGACCAGTTCAAACAGGTTCACACCGGTTCAATCTGGTTCAGACTGGTACAGACCTGTTTTATCCGGCTCGATCCAGTTTAGAGCGGTTTAGACTGGATCAAACTGGGTCTATCCAGTTCAGACCAGTTTAGACCAGTTCGATCCGGCTCAGACTGGTTCTATCCAGTTCAGACCGGTTCTATCTGGTTCATACCAGGTTGATCCTGTTTGGACAAGTTCAGACCTGTTCGGACCGGCTCTATCTGGTTCAAACCAGTTCAGACTGGATCAAACTGGGTCTATCCGGTTGAGACCGGTTTAGACAGGTTCAATCGAATTCAGACAGGTTCGATCCAGTTCAGACTGGTACTAACCTGTTTGAGTCAGTTCAGACCAGTTGGATCTGGTTCATATTAGTTCAGACTGGTTTAAACCGGTTCTATCTGGTTCAGGCCAGTTCAATCAGGTTCAGACCGGTTTAATCACTATAGATTTGCTTTCTGTTGTATTTAGGAGGATTGGGCAGTCTATGGTTCCTCTAACTATGAATTAGTATTTTTTATCCCTAGTACAAGAATGAACTCTGGGAGCCCATGCCACATAGAGGGATACTTTCTCAGTCTAAACACATGGGAGAGGGCCTAGTCCCTGCTAAAAAAATACCACAGACTTTGAAGACTCTCCATGGAAGGCCTTGCCCTTCCTGGGTAGCAGAAAGTGATGGGCTGGGGTTTTGTGGAGGTGATAGGGGAGGATAGGAGGGTGAGGAAACTGGGATTGACATGTAAAACAACCTTGTTTCAATTTTAAATAAAAAAGGAAAATATACATATATATAACAAAAATTTAAATATACATATAATAATAATTATATATGTACATATATACATACATATATAATTTTATGAAAAAAATAAGTCCTTCAGAAATCTGCTAGAATAATTTTCCAGGTTCTATTTCTCACCATTTCTTTTGGACATCTGTTCCATCCCCAGTTCTTCACCTCTGGTCTCTTTGACATACAGTTTAGTGTCATACACCTGTTTCTTGTGTGCATTTCAAATGTAACTATTTTTTTTTTCAAATTCTTCAAAACAGCTATCTTTGAATACTTTTCCATATGCTTCCATTTAAACAATTATATGGACAGCATAGAATAAATATTACGTTCTATAAATGTTTTTGCCCCCTTGCCTATGTTATTACTTGTTAAGAATTGTTACACAATATATATATATTTTTCCTTTCTGGCCCTATGAAGTGAATGTGTATGGTTTCAAGATTCAGTAAATAGGCATGGTCTTTGTTTAATTAAAGGGTTATAAAGGAAAGGCAAGGGGATAAAATCCATACTAGTTAGAAAGAGAAATAAAACCAATTCTATTTGTGAGTGGCTGTATATCATTCACAAAACAAACAAACAAAAAACTGCAACTACAGGAATATTCTTAGATGTAACTGATGAAATTGGCAAGAGAGTGGGATATGAGATCATGCAAAATAGTAAATTATTTTCCTGCTGGCAAATAATCAGCAACAGGAAACTAAAATTACATACACAAAGCAATCAAAGCATCCCATTATACTAAATAAAACACATAAGTGTAAGTCTACTAAAACAAGTATGAGACTATGCTAAAAAATCTAATAAGGGAAATAAGAGACAAATAAAAGGTCTATGATGACATGAGTTGGAAGATTCAACCAAATACATACTTCAATTATCTTTTTTTTTAATCTTAGCAGTTTAATTCAATTTTTATAAAAATTCTACAGTGCCTTTTGAAGATATGGATAAGATAACTCTAAAATTTACTTGAGCTACAGAGTGAGACTAAAATCAATCAATGAATTCAACAAAAAATATAATACAATGTTTTCTTACCATTTAATTAATACAACAGCCTCAGAGCAACAAAATTATAGTGATGGAGAAAAGATTAGCAAGTACAGGGCTAGGGGAGCAGCGTAGTACTAAGAAATCAATGAGGACATGCATATGATACGGGGCCAGGGAAGACCATGAGATGGTTCTGTACCCAGAATGGTCAGGTTACTTAAACACACACACACACACACACACACACACACACACACAATATTCATGGATTATATATCCCAACCAAAATGATAAATTACAAAAACTGCTGAAATGAAGTTTTTACCTTAATACTATGTTGACATAAGGTTTATAGATTCACAGTTTATGATACATGGGACGAGGTTAATATGGGTTAAGGGTTAATATATTGTATTCCTGGAGAAGTCACTTATGTAAGAAACTGATGGCCTGCAAGTTCCCACTCCAAGGAGCCACACCCGGGCTTCTCTCTGGGACCCAACTGGAACCAAGAGAGCTAGCTGGGCTCAGGGATCCCAGGCCTAGCCTCCCACCCAGTCCAAGTACCCCCATCAGTCTGAACCTGTGACCACCACCCATTGGGCTTGGTCAGTGCAACAGGTGTTGGCTGGGTGGATATCTCACAACATAAGTTCCTGGTTTTGATAACATATTATGATTTGTAATCACATAATATGCTATCATTAGAAGAATCAGAATGGAAGGTATCTGGGGCCTGTCTACACTGGCCTTTGTCAATAGGAATTCTCTGCCATATCTTATCAATTTGGCTGTGAACCTGAAACTACTTTAAAAATACATTCACTTTGGAGAAATAAAATAAAGATAAAAATTAAAAGTCCAGCAATAATTTAATGAATGTGAAATATCTCCTTTTTTTTAAGTGGTGTGGGGGCCAGCATGTCAGTTTCTTATTACTCCCATAGAAGCTGTTACATGTGAATGCAAGTCCCAGAAATGAGTGATTGAATATTAACAGCCACTCAGCACATGAGCATAAAATTCTAGCTAACAGGACAGGGGATCCATTCTAGAGGTAACCTGTGTGAATGTCTGCAGAGTGGTTGCCTCACAAACAGTGTTTTAGTCAGGGGACATGGAGGAACAGAGCCAGTGCGGTATAGATATAATTGTGAGAGGTATAAGACTGACTTTTACACCCACTAGCTGAATAATTTCACAGTGGCTGTAGGGCCCTGCATGAACCCCTGAGGCACCTTGAGCAAACCTGAGCTGTTAGCTGGAACATGCTGCAGTTTTAGCTAGAACATCTTGCACTAGAGTAGGTCTTGGTACTCTTCTTGATTTGTAACACACATCTGCTGGGGAGGAACTAAGCTTGGTAACTTGCACACTTGACCCTTGATTGTTTTCCACTGTGCTGTGAGTCAGTATACAAGCCAGTTCCTTCCCCTCAATGAACAGCATTCGACATTTCAGCATTCCTGTTGCATGAATGACCCTCTGTCATGTCTTTTATTTAAATCTCTAGGCCTTCATCCAATTAGTGGAACAGATTGTAGCATGAGCACTATAAGTGGACAACGGCATGCCCAAAAGCCAGTATATGGTCTATTCAAGAAACTTGGGACAAAAGGGGTCGAAATGTAGACCACTCTGAGGCTGTCTCAGTTAGGATTGTTATTGCTGTGGTAAAACACCATGACCAAAAATAAGCTGAGGAAGAAAGGGTTTATTTGATTTACATCACAGTTCACTAAGGGAAACCAACACAGGAAATCAAACTGGGCAGGAACCTGGAGGCAGGAGTGGATGCAAAGGCCATGGAGGATGCTGCCTAATGCCTTGCACTACATGGCTTGCTTAGCCAGGTTTCTTACAGCACCCAGGACCATCCCAGAGTTGGCCCCACTCACAATGTGCTCAACCCTCCCACATCAGTCACCAATTAAGAAAATACCCTACAGGATTGCTTACAGACCAATGTTATGAAGGCATCTTCTCAGTTGAGATGCCTTCCTTTCAGATGACTTTAGCTTGTGTCATGTTGACAGAAAACTAGCTGGCACAGAGGCTCAAGGTCTGAGCTAACCCTTGTGTGAACTCTTTAATAAGTTGGAATATGCTGTTCAACCTTGTATCCACCTAAGCAAAATTGAGCTTGTGTGCCCATGAACTTCCACTTTCTAACCCATCTTATTGCATATTAGTGCCTAGCCTATTAAATGGTACTACTCAAACTCAGGGTGGATCATGTTCCTATGACTGTTCTTCATTCCTGTTTTTTTGTTTGTTTGGTTGGTTGGTTGGTATTTTTTGGAAATTCTTTTGTGGGCACAGGTAGACTGTGCATTACTTGTTTTCTAGGCATCTTTCAATTCACACAAGTTGAGGACTAAGAGTCATTATCACAGTCAGCATTTTCATAGGTTATAGATTGACAAAGGCCATGCATGTTGTAGCTCAAGTATGCCTTGAAAGAATGTAAGTTCACATCCATTCCAGTGAAATGCAGGCATTAGTATAGTCAATCCCATTACCTAGCATTGGGTTACATCACTGAAAATGACCACTGTCACATGACTGAAGGAATATCTGCAATGAATGAAGATTCCTTTCACAATAGTTCCTGGAAATCAGTTTTGTCCAAAATAGTTAGATCTGCATGCACCCCACTAGAATCTAGATTATACTGGCCACAATGTACCCAGTATTAGCAGCTATTTTGTGAATATTTGGTTTTGCTTCCTTAAGTTTCCACTAGTTATCACAGAGGGAAATTAAAAGCCCCTTAGCAAAGATCTGGTTGCCTAGAGACATATGCACACTGTTATTTGTCCCATCCATTGCTTACCAGACTTGTCAAAACATCCTAGGTCTAAGACTTGCAAGCAAAATTCTCCCTAGATCAAGCCAATGAGTCAATTGACTTGAAAGCCAGAACCATAACTTTACCTAGAGTAGGAAATAGTGAAGAAATATTGAACAGCAGTGATCCTGTAGGATGCCTTTGAGTTCTTACATAAATACACAGACCTACATTGCTGTACAAATCATGCTGATGCAGAAGTTCACGTTGAAAGATGCTTTGAGATGACTATTAAAATCATACTAATCTCAGGTAACCACAATCAATCAATATTATGCTGGGAAGAAGTCTTTAAAACTTTAATGTTCCTCAAGCTTACCAGCAGCTGGGTTTTGAGGCTGTTTTTCCCATTCCCTCCATAGCCACCCACCCATTGACAACAAGGAAAAGCACATTTAGCACCTAGCATATTAAATAGACCCTGAACTCAAAGATTCAGGCTTATTAATAGCTGTACCATTAAGAAAGCCCTTCAAAAGCAGGTCACATCACTTTTGTATGCCAGGTTCCTTCAAGAAAAGAAGCTAAATGTGAAAATAAGGCTTCTCAAGTCAACTTGTTCAGCTGTTGCTGTTATGACAGAGCTAGGTTCTTCTAAAAATAGAGTATCTGACCTTTGTAAAGATACTCAGAATGCCTTCTGCCTTCATCTCTTTTGACCTCAGATAAAACTTTGTCTGCTAGAAAATGCTTTTTTAAAACCCAAGATCTGTTCATGGAGCAATTTCCCCACAACAACCAACATTGTTGACTTTTTTTCTTAGAATACACAAGAATTTATTTCCAAATTGGTACTGTGTTATTACAATAGAATTATCTGTTGTTTGTGATCCTTAGTGTTTCTTTGCCTTAGCATATTATCCACTGTTAGGCGGTGAAAATGAAGTATCAGTTATCTCGATTGAGTATACATATTTTTTTCTGTGAATGGAAAAGAAGGCTCTGATAACCTTGTAGGAGCCATGATACATTATTGTCTCTGCACACTTTTTCACAATTAGTGTGTTTGACATTTAGACAGCTCGCTTTAAAAAGAAACCACACTCCTTAATTATACCAACAGCTATGTCATCTACGAATCTTGTTTCCCAGGCTAATTATTATTCTACAGGTATAACCATTCAATAACTGTTGTACTAACAGAGATTAGATTGGGTTGAGTGAGTGTAAGTGAAAATACTATCCTGCCTCTTCAGTGGATGAAGTTGCAGGATCATTGGATGGAGATTTGCAGAACCAGTTGAATATGAAGAGAATGCCTGGCATCTAGTAAGGATATAACTTGAGGAATAAATCTATGAACAGTATAAGAAATACTGTCCTATTTTGCTTCCCTATTGCTGTGTTTTCTGGCTAGTTTTATGACAACTTGACACAAGTTGTCATAATGATGAAATGCCACCATAAAATTTGGCTGTAAGGCATTTTCTTAATTAGTGATTGATTGGGGAAGACCCAGCCCATAATAAGTGTGCTATCCCTGGGCTGGTGATCCTAGGTTCTGTATGAAAGAAGGCTAAGCAAAGCCATAGAAGCAAGCCAGTAAGCATCACCCTCTATGACCTCTGTTCCTGCCTCCAGGATCCTGCCCTATTTAAGTTCCTGTCCTCATTTCCTTCAGTAATGAACAGTGCTGTGGAAAGAAAACTCAGTAAAGCCTTTCCTCCTCAAATTGTTTTGATCATGGTGCTTCCATCATAGAAATAGTAACCCTAACTAAGACACAAATAAACAAGACTTGGACCAAATCAAACTGAGAGAGGAAATAATTTATTTGACCTAAAAGTTGTAGTTCATCATTGTGCAAAGCCAAGCCAGGAACTCAAGGCAGGAACTGAAGTAAAGAGAATAGAGGGATGTTGCTCATGGGCTTGCTTCCTCTGGCTTGCTCAGCTACTTTGCTTATACATCCTAGTCCTGCTTGCATAGCAATGGCACCACACAGTGGGCAGGGCCCGTGTACATCAATAATTAATCAAGAAAATTGCTCCCATACATCCAGGAACTGTACCTAGCACAGGTGTAGAAGTTCTCTAAGGAAGTTTCAGGGCTTCCTGACCCACTGGAACCAGCTGTGACATGGAAGCAGCTGCAGGAACATAAACATAGAGCCTGAATTGGACTGTGCATGCAATGAGCTGAAGCGTCCACCTTCCTCTAAAAATGTTCAAGGAAGACTTTTATTTCTTAGCTCAATAAGAACCATTCATCTCAACTGATTTGTAAGGACTTTTGTGAGTGTAGCTTACACCCAGTGCATTTTTGTGGCCTCAAAAGCATTTTTATTGGTTCTTTTGGTTGTGCAGATCTGCTGAATTCACAGACAATATGCTTAGCATGCCCACTCAGGTTTAATCAAGCAATGGGGACAGGAAACAAATGGACTTTGGAGTAATATAATCAATTCCAATGGTTTTTTTTTTTTCCTCCAAGAGACTCACTTTGTAGCTCAGGCTAGCCTGGAACTCACAGCATTCCTTCTTCCTCCCCCTCTCTAATTCTAGGATTACACATGGTATGGCATCATGCCTGGCATTTTAGCAGTAGCATATTGATTTGATCCCCAGACTGTCCATATATGAAACATCATATCTAAACTGCCCATGGTCTAGCAATGTTTTCAGAGTCAAAGACCATAAAACCTAATGGCAAGAATGTCTCAGCAAGGAATGGTGATGTTAGTCATCAACCTACTATGTGCCCATGACTCTCTTATAAATGTAAATATAACCACATAATCCCAATAAAATTATTTCTAACTTTGTTTTTCCCTCTTATGATACCAGAATTTTAAGCTAGGTATTTGTATAAATGGAAATTTCAAGTAGAGTGACATCAAAAACATTAAAATTTTAAAGGTCAAACTCACATAATGAAATAAAACCATTTAAATATCATATTAATATCCATATATTCCAATATATTCTGACATAATTGTAAACTATAAAATCTATGTATCAATTGATTTTAATATAACAATCACCTATGATGTTCTGTTGTTAACCCTCAGCATACCTCATTTAGAAACTGATGAAATGTCTGAACTCAGAATATTAAATAATCTTCAAAATCATATATCCATGAAAGAAAATAATATCTCACTTTTTAAGTATGCCAGAATTAACACAGTTATGTTCAACAGACCTGAAAGACAAGTGCTGTGAACACACATTTGAAATGACAAAGTAGCAGGAGCTAACGAAATAGTTTATTAGTTAAGAGAACACACTGCTCTTAAGGAGAACCCATGTCAGGCAACTTCCAATCTCTGTAAATTCAGCTCCAGGGGATCTGTCACCCTCTTCTAGGTCCTGTGAACACCTGCCTTCACAGGTGCTCATACTCTCCAAGCACTCATAATTAAAATTGAAATGAAATCTTTTAAAAAGGAAATGATTGAAATAACATTTTTACATATTAAAGCAACTAGTTGAATTCTTTCATAGGCAGGGTTTGTGTATGCGCTGATGTTGAAATATAGTCATAGGATTACCATAACAGAACAGCTTGGAAGCAACTGTCAAGCATCTTAAAATGCTCATAGCCTTCGAGAAATGGAGACATGAAATTTATGTAAGCGAGTACTGGGCATAGTAGTTATTATCCACTCTGTGTCCCCACATGTAACTGTATTTGGTCTTCCTTTTCTGGTGTTCTTCCATTATTAATGAAAGAACCATGCAGTCAGTATAGAACCAGATACTCTGACTTACTGTCTGTAGCCTGAGTCTGTGCATAGTTTGCATGAAGGATGAAGTAGGTTCGGTTGTTGTAAGAAAAGCACTGTGTGACTGAGTACTGGTACTAGGTACCTATCACCAAGAGAAGCACCAGGCAGAAGGTTCTTTTGACACTGGAAAGTCACATCTGCAAGCGACTCACCAAGTTCACCAGATCCATGATTTTAAGGCATCATAGTGATGTTCCTTTTAGGGATACGTGCAAAAGAATCCTGTCAAAGAGTATTAAAATCAGCAAATATATCTACTAGTAGTAAATACTGCAGTCAGTTCAATCACAGTTACACGAAAAACACACACATACAAAAATAACACAAAGAAAGATATCTGTGATTATCTCCATAGAGCACAATTGTCACTAGCCATACCCCACAACACAGAAGCAAATCCAAAGATATTGTTATGGCTACAACAAAAATAAAACCATACTGCCAATTGTTACGTATATTTAGGGGGAACTCTTTTAAAAACAATCTTAAAAGCTGCACTAAATGAAGGCCACTGTTAGAGAGGATGAGACCAATAATACAAGGTCAAGAATGCCTGCTTTTCATTAAGTTGTTAAAAATATGAATCTAACTACTTAATCAAGTTTACTTACCTACAGAGGGTTTAAGTTAAATATTAATAGAGCTGATGATTAATCTTGGGAATTTAAATTAAAAAATTTTATAAAAATAAAAACTGTCCACGAAGCTTTTATTCTGGCTGAGTGTAATGGTCACTTCGAAAACCTCAGCAGTAAGAGAGGCAGAAATGACTGTGAGTTGGAGGTAACCTGGGCTACACTACAAGTTCCTGTCTCAAAACAAAACCAGCAAACAACAACCTAAAGACCATTCTACAATATAGCAACATTTTAGTTCTCTCTTATGATTTTTTAAATAAATTTTATTTAAATTAGAAAGTCTTATTTTACATATCAATCCCAGTTCTCTTTCTCCCATTCTCCCATGACCCCTTCTGACTCCCCCATCCCATCCCCCATCCACACCCCAGGTAGGATGAGGCCTTCCATGAAGGATCATCATAATCTTTTGTGATTTTTTTTTTTAAAAAGAGTTTCTGCTAAAGTTAACATCATTCTTTTTAATTGAAGAACTTTTTTTCTCAAGCAATCATTCTTTAAAAAGTCATTAAGGAAAGTCAACATTTTCTTCTGTTTATCACCATATGGTTGTGTACACATATACAAGTGTGGACACTTGTATAAGTTAACCTATGTATGACAGTCTGAGGACAATCTCAGAGGTTGAGCCTCACCTTCCACCTTGCTTGAGATCTAGTTTCTCTAGTTGTCCACCATTGTGTATGTCGGGCTATGTAGCCTATGAGCTCTTGGACATTCTCCTGGCTGGGCCTCTATTATACTCTAGAAACACTAGAATTATATACACAGGTTACTGTGTCCAAGTTTTTGTGGGCTCTAGGGAACTAAACTCCGATTCTCATGCCTTCTTGGCAAGCAGTTTATCCACTGTCCATCTCCCCAGTCGCCCAAATGAATGTTTTAAAGTTATATGACATACATTCACTTCTTGTAATTGAGGGAGATTGAGAGGGAGTAAAGGAGGAGGGAGAGAGGGAGGGAGAAGAAAGAGAAGACAGGAGAGGAAAAGAGAGGAGAGGAGAGGAAATTTTCAGTTAGACCACAGAAATTTAAAGTCATGTTTTTAAACATCAGGTTGAGTCTGTTTGAGATGATATGTTCCCAAAGCAACAGCTCACTAAACTTTAATGAACATGCCTAATGTGGAAAAGGAAAATAAACGCTGTTGTGGAAACAACTTAGTACATTACTTGATTGACTCAGAAACACTAGTGTGCATCTGGGTGGGGTAGGCTGATAAGGGGGATAGAAACAAAAGTAATACAAATACAACAAATGTTTCAGCAAATGACACCTGGAGAAAAGATGAGTGCATACTGCACTTGTGGCAAAGTTTAAGAATGTACTCATCTGCTTCGCCATCACCCTCAGGGTAGCATATGGAGGACTCCCTAAAAATATGCAAAGTCATCTCTGATTGGTGATGCAGATTGATTCACAGGACAAGGAATGTTTGTAGACAGTTCAATTGCACACAGATCCTGGACCCCAACTCCCATTTTCAAGGGTGTCCAGGGGCTCCTACTGCTTCTCAAGGGATCTGTTGATAGCGCCAGGCTATGTCTCTAAGTCCTCTGCACAGCCCCAATTCTCATACCGTCTTATTCTCATGTTGTCGTTGGTACATGTCCTAGGTATGTGGCATCAATATTTATATTTCTTCTGCTCAGTATTCTGATAACTTCTCTGTCTATAATGGCGTCTATCTAAGCCTGCCTGTTCGCAAGCCTCACTTAATTACTCAATCCAGGAAACCCTTCCCCCACCTTTTTCCTGCTTCTTTCTTTTATCTGCCATACTTTGAATAGTCATTTTAATTTCTTTCAATTCTGTTTTAAGATAATGTAAGAAAACTTCATTGTAGATAAGGTATTTGACCCATTTTTACTAAATGCTCTCCCTCCCTCCTCCCCCGCCTCTGTGTCTGTGTCTATGTGTCTGTGTGTGATGTCCACTTGCATGTGCACTTGCATGTGCATGTAGAGGCCAGAAGAGGACATTGGATGTGCTTCACCATTACTCCCCACCTCACTCCTTTCAGTCAGGGTCTCTCCCTGAGCCTGGAGCTAGACTGGTGGGCAGAAATCCCCAGTGTACCTCTAAAATCTCAACCACAACCCCACATAAAGGGCAAAGTGACCCAGAAGAAGGGTGCTGAAGTTTAAAGTGAGTCGCCTTGAAGAGCCCCATTGAGATGACCATGTTGGCAACACCAGCATGAGAAGAACAAGGTCAAGAGAAAGCACGGGGTTTGCAGATGTGATCTTAGCTGAGGCACTCAAACTGGGGGTGCGGCAATCCAGCTTTTCCAGTTTGAAATAAATGGGCATGGTGGGGAGAAATCAGATAAGCAAGAACTAATTTTTTAAAAAAGTCCAAACTCTGGCCTTGATAGAATTATAGAAACTTTATGTAGAACTTAACATCTTGGAAATTAAATGTTTTAAAGGAGGAAACCAAAATCCGCACATTTTGTAATACGTCCACAGTATCCAGAACATGGTGGAAAGTTAGAGGAACAAAGAACTAGATATTGTAGCCTATCCTTGAGAAATCAAGTCGCCAACACAGAGCAGACCTTAGGTGACAGACACTCACATTTGCAAAGTGGCAGTGATTACTTGAAATATTTTAATAAAGGGTCAAATTTGGTCAAATTTTGATTCTCTACACTGAAACAAAAAACAATCCATGGAACCCTGATCTAATACCTGTTGGAAACAGGAGCAAACACCCATACATAAACACTGAGTTGAAGTAGAACCCAGATGCAGATGGAGAGGACAAGACCAGGTGGCAGAAACACATAGAGACAGCTTACCTGAACAAGGAGGAGCTAACGGCCCCCAGACTGATAGCTGGGAAGCCAGCATGGGACTGACTCAGGCCCCCCTGAATATGGGTCTCAGCCAGAAGGACTGAGCAGTCTAAGGGACCTTAGACAATGGAGCCAGAATGTAACCCTGGTGCACAAAAGGACCTTGTGAACACATCCCCCATGGAGGGATAACTGCCTTAATCTAGAGACAGGAGAGAAGCCCTAGTCCCTACTTCACATGACCTGTCAGATCTACATGACCCCAACTGGATGACATTCCCCTACATATGGAATTGGGGGAGGGATGGGAGGGGAGGGTGGTTAGAGTGCATGTGAGAGGGCAGAGAGGGTAAAAGGGAGGGAAGGAGAACAACGCCCAAATTCCCAAATATTGTCTATAAATGTTTGTTTTCATTTAAATGGACTTGGATATATATATAATGATAACAACACAAAGTTCAATATCTGAAATGAAATTTTCAATGGATAAAGTTCATGGAAAATTGGAGAGGACAGAGAAAACAGGTCAGCAAAACAGACCTATAGACTTTTTATTGTGAAGAATAAAGATCAAAACAATTGAACTAAAAATATAGCAGTCTCAGTGACCTATGAGAAGTTAAACATTAGTAGTACATATGAATAACTGAGCTATAGAAGAAAAGAATAATGAGATGGAACAGGGAAATTCCTGAAGAAATAGCTGTTTAAATGTTCCTAAATATAGTGGAAATACCTACCTAGAACCCCATTTACAAAATACCCTTCCAACAACTGTGTAACACACACTATTCTAATGTAAATGCTTTGATATAATTTTAATTGACTATGTTAAATAAAATATTATTTAAGGACAATAGTTTAAGTTTCTTCCTCAAGAAGTAAAACAAAGAAGAGCAAATTAAAGTGTGCTTGAAAGAGTAAATAAGCAATGTAAAGGTAATGCTAAATAAAGCAGATAACACAAAGCAAGGAAGAAAATTGTTCAAAACAATTATGGGTTCTCTGAAAAGAACAATGAAATCAAACAACTTCTTAAAAACCCTCAGCAAAATAAAAGAACTTTTTGTTCCTTTATGAGATCCACAAATAACTTCCTACTTAGTAATGAAATATTGGACATGTTCTTATTCAGTGTGGGAAAGGAAGAGAATGTGCTCTCCTTCAGTAAGCTGGGACTATGCCAAATACTGTCAAGTTCATGTGAACACTCGATATTGTCAATATATCTTCCCTCTGTAAATTAATCTACACATGTATCACACTCTAATCCATATCTCAGTGGACTTTATCGAAACATAGAGATGTAAAACGCCTAACATAGTACAAATTTTATTTAAAAAATCAACACTGTATTATTTATCGTATATGATTTCAAGGCCTTCTCTAAAGCTTCAGTATTCAAGATGGAATGGGATTGCTCTGAAAGTTTGCAGCTTGATCAAAAGGACAAAATACACTGAAGTGATTTGATGAAAAGGAAGAAAAGATCTCTCCAGTAGACAGTAAATAGTCTGTTTGAATATCTACCAGGAAGTCAGAGTCTCAACCTCTACTCCATTCACTCAAAGAGGCTTCCAAAATAAAGCTTCTAGAAGAAAACCTCTGTGATTTTGGTAAAAAGCATGAGGGAAATAAATGTCTAAGGACAGCAGAATTGAAAAATTGGGTTTTGTGGTAAAAAATGAAATGAACAAACAAAAAACCCATATCATCTGTTTAACCAGAATTTCATTAAGCAGACACAAAGGCAAGACAAGTGTTAGAATAAAGCCATTCAGGTGATTCACAAAACCCTTCTCTCCAGAGCATAGGGAAAATGGTTCTAACTCAAGAGTATGCTCTATGAACAAACTCTTCATACAGTAACATCATGAATTGTTTAATGAGAGCAGGAAAAGGTGGTTAGCAGTCCTAAACATCACAAAAGTACACATCACAAACCACAGGCTCAACAACATCAGGATGGTTAGTCTCTACAATTAACATCCAGCAGAGGGGAAACATCTGGAAAGCTTACCATTCTTGGCAAGGACATGAACATTAAAGCCATTTTTTTTTTTGCATCTAGGAGAATTGTAGTTTTGCTTGAATCTATGAAAATTATAGTCTATTCTTAGAAAATTAGGTTTTGCTATATATGGCCCAGAGCTTTCAGATCTTGGGGGTACTCAAAAGAAATGAAAGTGTTTCTACACAAAGTCTTACAGATGCCTGTGAATCAATAATCCATTCATTCTATCCCTAACCTGGAAAACAATTCTAATTTCCAACAACCCGAAGAATGAGTAGACAAAACTGTTATAGTTCACAATGAGTTTAAAAAAATCTAAGTGGCTTATATGCAGAACAGAGAGCTATATTCCAGAAGAATCATATTGGGCTAAAGGGCCATTATTGTACAGAGAGCATACTCTAGACAATTTCTTTTTTATGAAATACTAGGGCAGAGGAAGCAACCTACAATGTAATGATTGTACAACATAGATGCTTCTTGTGGTAGAAATAGAGGTCAGGAGGCATCAATTAATTATCAAGGACGAGAGGAGGCTTTCTATATAATATAGATGGTTTATGTTATTTATGACATATATATGTTATAGATTTCATTATCTTATACTTAAGACAAGTGCAATTTATTGTGTAAATCATTATATCTCAATGTGGTTTATCAATACATGAAAAAATTCAATCATGTAAAATACACAATAAGTAGCTGGTACATAGTGTTAATTTTTTATCAATAGGATGCATTTCTTTGCTAAGACTTTACAAAAAAAGAAAAGTAAATCTCTCTTGTTCTGTTTCCATTCTTACTAGTTCTAAGTATTTTAGGCACAAAATGACCACATTCCTCGCTAGTCTCACAGTGCAGTCACACTATAAATGAAAGAGGAGTAAGGAAAGCTGTCAGACAAACTCCAGCCCAATTTCTTTGAGAAGTACTGTCAATGCATTGATAATACTGCTTTTTTAACTTGTGTGCCTCCGAAGCTGGTCAGTTTCAATGATCTATCTGTCCGTATAAACATATTTGTATATCCATTTGTATATGTATTTGTATATACATATGTGTATATGTATAAATGGATGGATAGATTGAATGCCTTTCTTGAAACTACACAGAAGGTTGACAGAGAACCTTGAATTCCAAGCAAGAGGGAAAGTGAAAGTGAGAAGAAAAAGGAAGCATAAAAGGAGGGAGGGAGGGAGGAAGAAAAGAGGAAGTGAGTGGCCCACGACTGCATTGTGCCCTGCCTCCCTGTCTTGCCAAAGACAGGATGAATGAAAGTTTGGGAAATGTGAATGGAGAGGTCACAACCTAGCTTTTAAATATTTTCCTTGCATCTAACTGCTTTTCTTTCAGGGCAGTCCAAATCCCTTTCCGATCTGTGTGCCTGCACTAATCAGTTGTTAATGTTACCCTTCTATTTTAGCTTTTAAAAATCTACTGAGCTGGAAGCCAAAATTGGAGTGGTAAAATATTGAAAATGCCCTTAAGTTTGGGTTACAGGATGTAACAGCAGGAGCAACAGCAGGAGGCTGAGACACAAAATCCTGGGTTCTGAATGACTCTGCAAAGGAGTTTACTGCAGGCCCTTAAAACCTCTGACTTGTCCCCATTTCAAAGCCTAGACAAGACAGAACCAGGGGAACTGAGCAGCCACTTGGGTATTGCAGCTCCTTATCTCACACTTGAAAGATTATTGGGAGATGATGTAATCACATCCAAATGATGCCATGCTTCATATCTTCGTGTGACGTGGGTTTAATATGAGTCTTCGTACACAGCCAAATTGTAACTGGGTCCAGGAAGTTCCATTAAATACCCACATTGTGGCTTCTCAGTAATCAATGCTGGGTATCACTGAGTGACTGTGATGATGCTTGATGAATTAACTAGGAATTTGTCTTCCACGTTTGCCTTAGTCTTGGTTGATAATCTACAGATCAGAAGGAATTAGAGTAGGTGGGGGATGGGGGAGACTGGAAAGATGATTTAGCAAAGACATTTGGATACCTTTTGTTCACTTAAGGTCACATGTGTTGAAAATCATGTTAGGGACTCAGGGAGAAGATATTTCAATGATGTTAAAATCTTGGCAGGGGTGAATTATTGTTCTCTGTGTGTCATTAAAAGCAAATGAGTGGAAACATATAATGTGCTCTTGCCAGAAATACAAGACTTAGAAGAGATAGCTTAGTGTGTTCCACCTCTTCTAGAAACAGGGTGGAGTGGGGTTGTTACAGGAATCCTAGACCAGAATGTACTATGTTCTCAAAATGGGATTACTTTATAGTTTTAATCTCACTTTTGACAATATCTTTCTAATCATGGTCTAGGACATTTATTAATATTCACCTTAGTTTACTTTTCAAATTTAGAGATGCTCAGTTTGTTTTAGGGGCACTGGTGAAAAAAAGGGATTGCAATTTCTTACATAACAAATTCACCAGGTAACTTCCAGTCACAAGAAATTCCAAGACACATTTTTGAGAAAATGCATTATGTTTAAGGCATTGCAGTGTCAACATCTCCTGATGACCTTGATAGCTCTTCCTTTGGCTGGACATTGTGGAATCCATGCTTGATCTTATGAGATAGGCCAGATATGTTTTTGCTGTTTCTGTAGCAGTCTGAGGCAAAATGGCTACCATTCTATATGACAGAGTCAATTAAGTGTCAGTGGATAACAGTTTCACTCAAGTTACTAAACTATGAAGAGCTGGGATTGGGCTTTAGGCATGACCTAGCTTGTTTTAGCATTCATCCCTCGCATAGTAACTCTTCCAGATCACTCAGGACATAAGGCTGGGAAGAAAGAATTGATATGACTTGGGTCCAGAGCTCCAGCTCTCTGTAGAATCTCTGACAGATCTGGACATCATGTGACCAATTTGTAAAAGAGGGTTATGATGCCTCTATTTTCTTTTGCTTTTTGAGATTATATTACATCATTCTGCTGTCCCTTCCCTTGCATCAAACCCTCCCATATATTCCTCCTTGCTTTTATTTTCAAATATATGGCTTCTGTTTGCATTAATTTTGTTGCATGCATATATGTATGTACATTTATATTCCTAAATACAGACTGTTGATGTTTGTACAAATGGGCTCCACTCTATAGTTTGATTGGTTATGGTTTTCTCTTATGACCTCCATCTGTTACAAAGATAAGTTTCCTTAAAGGGGGAGAAAAACTAGTTGGTAGAGATTAATCATTGCAGAGATTAAATAACTTTGTGTCTATGTAAAACACATGGAAGTATCAGTTGTATCTGCTACTAGGTATTTAAGGTACAAAAATAAGACCAAGACTATAGAAAAATACTTCAACTGTGTCCATCAGAACAGTATCACCAGGGAACTTGCTAGAAACCCAGTGTCTTGGCCCTCCCCTCAACCTATAAAATAAAAACCTTCATCTCTTAGAAATCTGTTTATACATTAGCCTTCGAGAAGTTCTCTCGTCTAACCCCTACACCACCACCAATCAGTCTCCTGCCTTTCAGTTCTGCTCCCCTTTCTTATATTTTTTGTTGTGAGCCTTGCATTTAATGGCTGAGCCATCTCCCTTTTCTATATAATGTTATCCAAATTAAATTCCCTCTTTCAAACACATTGCTCTTTGGGAAAGTCCTGACTTCCATCGTCTTCCCCTTACAAGACTGAGTGGGTCACACCATGTGTTCTGATCTGCGGTATGGAAAAAATGATCTGTGTATATGCATTTATGCCTACGCATTTTCCTATTTTCTACACTACAAAAATGCCTTTAATCATAACTATTGATTCGACCATTGCCTCCATCCGTCTTGGTGTTGATTGTCCATGTTCCTGAGGGGCTTCTCTGGGGGAAGGCTGCTGGGTACCTTGCCAGATCCCAAGCATAGTTGCACAATGTTGCATTCTCTGGCAGTTTGCATCTCTTCCCAGCACCCCTCAAAGGCAGGAGGAACTCTAGGAAACTTTAGTCTAGGAAGTCTAAAACATAATTGTTAAGAGTTAAATTCTAGACAAAAAACTGGAATGTTTGCATAAAAAGTAACAAAATTAAAATTGGTTTAAGTAGAATAAAGGCAAGCAAGGGCCCATAGAAGTAAATGTAGAACATAGAAAGGAATCTTAGGACCATTCAATGGAAGCTCCCACCACCCCCAGCAAACAAAGTTCCTTCAGAAAACGGATCCCTCCTCACCTCTTCCAGCAAGCTAAGTTTCTTCCATAAAACAGATTCCCTCCAAATAAGCAAGTTCTTAGGAAAACGGGTCTCCACTCCCCCCAACAATCAGTTTCTTGGGAGAACAATCATGGTATGAATACAAGCACAGGAAAACGGTATTTCTTAAAGGTGAAATTGCCTCCATGAACAGTAGGAAATTGAGAAAACAACAATACAGAATGCCTGAAAGCTACTCTTGGAAGAGACTGATGAACACAGAAATGTGCACCATGGTCTGCAGCCTAGGACAGCATGCCTCTCCCTTCCTGTACTTCTGTGTCCCCTCCGCTCAACCTTGGGCATTCACAGGCACCCAAAGAGAGCTGGCTTAGGAGTCAGGAGGTAAGGATTCATTTAGCCCCATTGAATCCCAATGTCATTCTTACCACAGTTTCCCACATGTGATAGTTTCACTCGTCTATCTCCATGATACTTCCAACTGCAGTATTTATTCTTGGCTTTAAAGATTTCACAGACCTGCTTCACTGTATAGTATCCGAGGCTTTGGACCTTCTTGTTAATGGGTGGCTGTTCATTTCCTTTCTGTACACATAGCATTGCCATCAAGGTTCTTTTGTTTTAGCCTGAGTAAAGACTTTCTTCAGCAGCAGGCACATAGTTGGAAAATAGGATCTTGTGTGGTCCTAAGAGAAAGGAGAAAGAAAAGGGATTTGGAGAGGAAAGACAACACAGAAATAAAAGTGGTAGAACACCTCATCTGTCATGGGGATAGAACATCCCATCTACCATTGGGAGGGAAAAAGAAGGGAGAAAAGAAGGAAAGTAAAGAAGGAATGAGGGAGGATGGAAGGAAGGGGGGGGAGGTAACGAATCCCTTGACACAAGCTGTGGCTACAATGGTTGAGTGACTAGTGAGAACATCAATGATGTGGAGTGGTTACATGCTGCAAGTCCAAAGCCAAATTATCTTGAGAAATCTTTGTTAATAGCCATGTATTGCCCACCTCTGTATGTGATCTCATATATTTATGACTACTGGGTAAACCCTTTGGAAGGTACAGTTCCTACCAGCCAAAGGATTGTGAGTTCTACCAGGATGCTTCTGAAGTCTGTAGCAGTTTCTCTCCCCTCTTTTTGACTCTAATCTGCCTAGGGTTCCCTCAATGTGTCTGAAAAGAGTGTAACTTTATGACTCTCTTGGTTCTGATACAATACAAAGGCACAAAACTGTCACCTCACTGGAACTTGGTATCTGGGGAATGGTGAATCTGTGTTCCTGGGCCTTGGACACTCAAATGAGACTCCAGAATAAGCCATCTCTTTTGTTCCTTTGAGAATCAAGATGTTTCCTTCCTTGACAAGAGGGAGGGACGGAGGGAGGGTGGAAGAAGTAAAATGGCAAAGAAGAGAGGGAGGGAAGGCAGAGCAGAATGTCCCAGGTAACTGCCAAGCAAGTGGAGGGGCCATGTGTGTGTTCCTCCTCACTGCCACCTGCCCTGCAGACACTCGCCTCAAAGGCTCAAGAGGCAGTTGGTGAAAAACTTTAAACGGTGCCACCAGTGGAGCCCAAACTTCTCACGATTGATTTTGCTTTGAAAGAGAACTCCAGAGGAGTGTCCCCTTCCCACAACACCCTTGCTGCTACAGAACGTAGATCCACTTATTTCATATAATTTGACAGAAGAGTGGTGTTATAGCTTCAAGCCCAGAGCCTCAATCATCTCATGGAGACCTGGGGCTGTTGATGGAGTGCACCCTACTGCAGTTTCTAGAAGGAGAGACTCAGCTGATGTTCCAGCATCTATCAAAAGATCGGGCATCAGAGAAACAGGAAAAAAACCGAAGAGCCAAAGCCTGAGTTCCAGCTCGCACTTTGAGGTAAAGTTTTTGTTTGCTCTTGAGAAAGCCAAGTTTGTGATGACTCATTTTCATACAAAGAGAAGGGGAAACATTGTTACTGATTTCCTCCAGGGTGTTGAGAGTACCTATCAGTTTTCCGAGAAATGCACATTTTTCCAGTTCCAGGAATTTACCCTGGCCTGATAGTCCTCATCAAATACGATGAAATAGATTCTTCTCATTTGGGAAAAAGGTTGGAAAGTTGCTTCATCTTGCTAACTCATTTTCAGTTCAATTTGAAAAAGTCAAATATATCTCAATCATATGAAGAAGTTATCTTACTGCTTTGGAATTCAGGTGGGAGGGAAGACCCTTTAAATGTTACTTGGTCTCCAAAAGAGGCTAATTCAAATTGATGGAAAGGTTACATTACAGAACTTCAGAGAAGGATAATTGGTATGTTTCTTTCATTTTTTCACTGTAATTAGGATTTACACAATAGCATTTTCAACTGGCAAAATAATTCTGTACATATGGGAGAAACTTCAAAACTATTTAAACCCAATTTATTCTCTTTAAATTCTTGTTACAAAATTTTATATATGGAATTCTCTTCTCCTCCCCCCAAGAATAGTGACAGAATATCAAATAGTAGATTGGCCAAAGCTAAATTAAAATTCCTCATGTTTCTCATGAAGTCTCTTCAATGGGACAAGGGACAGAATCTTCGTTTTGTCATCAGTATAAGGCCATTAGGGAAAAAATTAATGATAATGTTGGAAAGTGGACCCGCTTTTGTATTCTGTCCTTTTTAAAAGTTTCTGCTAATGAGAAAAATTGATATTTCTATTGGTAGCTTCTTGTGTGACTTGTCCTGGGTACCTACAAGCAAACACCCATTCACACACAGATAGGGTGCCAACAGCAAACCAAAGAAACAACACCACCCATGTCTATCTTGGTGAACCAATAGTTAATCCGATTTACTTACAGGATCATGGGTGAAGGATTATTTACAAGAATATGAATAACTCATACATGGCAGTACTATCAGAAATCCCATCACAGTGCAGGTGACAACTTGTGAAAGCTGTGTCTTCTAAGTGCCATACACAACTTGCAGACAGCTCCACCAAAGAATCTGTGCTTCTCCAGAAGTTAATGTGTTTATAATTTTGGGAAGAACCTTGTGAATCTTAAGACTTTGTGAGCTTCCAGGGTCTTGTAAGTTTTGTGAACATTCTAAGCATAGGAAGTTTCCTTAGCTTCTTGAATCTTATTATGAGCATCCCTCCTTCTAGGAGAGTATGTTTCAATTCTGACAAAAATCTGGGTCCAAAAAGGGTTGTGCATTATAATAACTGTAGGTAACCATTAACAACAGCTTGGAGGAAGTTGTACACAGCATCTCATTGTGCTTGAATAACAAGGAAGGAGACTGGCTTGACAATGCAGAGAGGATTTTTGTAGAAAATGTCATAATTTCTCTTTTTCTTGTTGCTTACAGATCCTGTCTGACAGCTGTTAAGTGTGTGACTACCTTTGAGGATCTCTGATTGGTATACCCTTTTCATGCCAACCACTTTTAACTTATTTCTCATTCCTCAGGATTTCTACCTGAACCAGGAGTTATACCCTCCAAGGTCGTGCCTGGGAGGGATTCCATTTAGAATAACTCAGACAAATTCTGTTTTCAGGGTTTATATCTGGAAGAGAAAATCATAAAGCTTTGCCCATATTCAATACAAGGACAGTTAACTCCCAAGGCAGGCTTCATCTCTCTTTGCCCACTTGACTTAAAATGGATACACACTCTTCTCTCTCTAGGACGAGGCTGTAAAGAGCAGCAAATGCTATCTTGATCACTGCAAGCCTCCTGTGCCTCCTTTCCTTGACTTATTTGACCTCCAGTATTCTTACTCATCATTGAAACTTCAGAATTGCAATAGAGATTACATTATGAATATGCTTAAAAAGGAGGATGTGCTAGACATTCTTGGTTGATACTCTACTGTCATCAACGGCATCCAAACCTTCAGCTAGTTTTAAATGAAAGATAGACACATTTTCTGCCCAGTGTCAGTCTGTCCCTCTCTGTCTCTATTCATATTTTCCCTCTGGAATCTAAACCCACCTTCAGTGTATCAGTGGCTAAAGTATACACATGTGGATGTAAACTAATAAACTATCTTTTACAAATCCCTGCATGAACCTCTGATGTCAGGGTGTTTTAACATAGCCAAGAAAAATAGCATACTTATTTGCCACTGTAAAACTCAACCAGGGACTAATCATTTTTTCCCCTTCTTTATGTAACATTCATGTGCTTTGAGAGTAGAAAAAAAAAGTTAATATTATTTCAGTTGCTACAGATGGTGTTTTCCTCAGTCTTCAAAGATAATTTTTGCTTTGGAGTTTAAAAAGAAAACAATATAGCATTATCCAATACAACCTGATAAAGAACAAATTTAATAAAAGCCACATGTTTCCTCACACAGGGAAATAAGAGGCATAAGCAAAGTGAGGAAGAAAACAAATGTATTGAATAATACACTGACATTGACATTTTGTTTATATTTATAGCCATAGACCATGTTCTGGAGCAGTGAGAGATTCTTCAGAAATAACATGAATGGCACCCAACAATGTCACCTGATTTATTCACTCACATGTGCCCTTGCATACCTAAACACACACACACACACACACACACACACACACACACACAGGTATGTTGACTTTTCTTCACCTATTAATGGCATTTATTCACATTGTAGTTAAAGGACAATTTGTTTTATTTTAATATTCTTACTGTGTTCTAGGGGCAGCTTTTTCTCTTGAGTCACATAGGAAAACTACAGCTTTGAGCCACAGGAAATTGATGATGACTTTATTAGTCAAGGCTATTGATTTTACTAACAGGTCTTGAGACAACTAGTGTAGGTCAGCTCATTCTTTCTAATTTCCTTTTGCACCATCTGTACTCTTGGGTACCACAATTTCTGAAATAGGAAATGGGGGCAGACCAAGAAAGAAGCTTTGTCATTTTAATTGGGAAGAGAAGTTCCCCACAGCATGCACATTTCCTAAGATTCTCCCAAACATAACCCACAGAGTAGGGGAAGGTGGTGGAGTGAAAAGGGCTTGGAAGAGCCTTCCATGTGGACACCAAGCCTTCCATGTGGACACCAACCAATAGTTTCTCTAACAGCTTTTCACTTTTTGATGATTTAATCTATAATATTATCCCAGACACACTTCGAAAGTGAGGCTTAAAGATTTGAAACATATTTCCTGAACTCCACCAACAAAGTAAGTCACAGAACCTGGGCCTCACTGTCACTGCTCAATAGTAAGGACCACATGCAGACAGTTTGCTATACTTTCTTTCCTATTAAACAAGTTAGGCTAAGTATGTTAAAATATGGAAACAGAAATTACTTTTGCATCATACTATATGGGACCAATTGAAGATAGCGAAATTTTGAGTCTAAGAAGAACTGTTTAAAAAATTAACCAAGGTTATTGAAAGAGCTAAAAAAAACAATAAAATGCTAGCCGTCTTTAAGGATGATGGGTAAAATTCTAAAGACCACAACTCTCTTCATGATTATAACATGATTTGAATAAATAGAAGTTTTACAAGAAAAGGTAAACTATGAGCCAAGAGGGAAAGTATATATTAATTCCACAGGTTCCACAGGAACAGGCTCCACAGCTGTTCTTATCAGCTGTGACTTGCATTTAGCTATTTCATATAAAACCTGAAAAGTGTCAATCACATTGTCAAATGAGTATCAGTTATGAATTTATGTTTTGAAAGCTAAAATTATCATTTGTATTCTGTACACGGCTATATCTATTGTTTAAATTAGAGGGAATGCTCTTCCTATTTATCTCAGCTGTCATGTGCTATTGCATTCTTAATAAAAGAAAAGCATCTGTTTTTAGGAATACTTCAGTGTACTTTGCTCCTGTTTTTATAAATGAAGACATTACCAAGTAGTCCATAGGACAGGATGAGCTATTTTCTAGTTGCCATCCAAAAGCAGGTTAGTTCAGCCTTTCCTGTATCTACACAAGTCTCGAGCTCAGTCTATGTAGAAGGATGTTCAATTCTTCACTGCAGGTAAATGAAGCTTTTATAATTGGAGTGGAAATTTTCCATTAGGAACATAGGATGCCAATAGGTAAATACGATGTCTTAGAGTATATAATTATTTGTAAAATAAGATTCCAGTGCCTAAAAACCTGTGTGTGTGTGTTTTTGTGTGTGTGCGCACGTGCACGTGTGTGTGCACCAGCCAAGAGAAGCCGGAAGAGGGCTTTGTAACCTCTGGAGGTGGAATTGTTAGCTGCATTATACAGGTTAGAAACCAAACTGTGTCCCCTGCAAGGGCAGCAAGTACACTTAACATCTGAGCCATGTCTTCTCTCCTACAAAAATCTTCTTAAAGGTTATTTTTGCCTTAGAAAGCTGTAAGTAAGGCAAGAAGAAAGCCAGTATGCTTTTAATTATTTTTTATGTCAGTTACTGCAGCTCTAGCCTTCCCCCTTTCTATAGACAAGAAAACGGATATGCATGGCTCATCAATAGAAGGGCCAAGAATGGAGCTAAAATATAGATGACTTGAAACCATCTCGTGTAATCCAGACTACCAGAGTTCACAGCAATCCTTAGAAGAGATATGTAGAGCAGTATTAGATGAGTAAGAATGAACATAGCTTCTATGCTATCTATGACAACTTTACACAAATGAGAGCCATCTAAGAGATGGGAATCTCAACTGAGAAAATGAATCTATAAGATCAGCTGTGAGTGAACATGTATAGCATCTTCTTAATTAGTGTCTGGTTGGGAGAGCCCAGACCATGTGAGTGGTGCCATCCCTAGACTAACAGTCCTGGGTGCTGAGCAAGCCATAAAGAGCCAGCCAGAAAGGAGCACTCCTCCATGGTCTCATCATCAGTTCCCACCTCTAGATTCCTGCCTTGAGATTCTGTTCAGATTTCCTTCCATGATAGACTATGATATGAATAGTATAAACACAATAAATCCCTTTCTCCCCAGGCTGCCCTTGGAAATGCTGTTTCATCACAGCAATAGAAATACTAACTAAATAGAAATGGTGCTACAATATGGCCATGGTCAAATGGTCTCTGATGTCTGGCCAGAGATCAAGACACAAGCCAGCTCTACTCCACTTTCTGACTGCATCCATTTAACCTGCTTTATTCTCTGTGAGCAACAGCTTTTGCTATTGTTTAACTTCTTCTGATGTTGTCTTCAAGGCAAGTCTACCCCCTTTTCCTTCTATAATGCAACATGGTACAGTGGAAATGATGTGGACAAATAGCTCACAATAAAGTATTAGTTGACTCTCATAACCTATTTTAGTACCTATCTTTTCACTCTTCATTTTACATATGCATGTTTGTGTGTATGTGTATATGAAGTGTTATCTCTTGGTCTCTTGACATGACATGGACATTGCACTTATGAACTGACTGAAATATGGCTAATTACATAAGATCTGAACAATATCAAATCAAGATCAGACAACATCATAGTAGACAGCACTAATTGGATTCAGTGTATTATCGGAGAGAGAGAGAAAAGGAAGGTATGAAGGTCTGTGTTGGATGTGTCTGAGGTGAATGGGTAAGTTGGGGTAGATGTCAAGATACATTGTACATATTTATGAAATTATTAAAATAATAAAAGATATTTTAATAAATGAATAATAGATATTGTCTAGTTTCTCATACCCAGCACATATAATAGGAGCTTAGGATATTAGACAATGCTTCTCCCCATGCTTCATGTCACTTCCATGTAAAAGTCTTCAATAGTCAGCGCCCATGTTCTTATAAGTGACATAAGAAAAAAAATACAGCTCAAAGCAGATAAAACAAAAGACCCAAATTTGTCTCCAGGAACAGCACAGCCTGGGGGCTCATAGCTTTTGTGCTTGCTGTCTTTCAATAGGCTCATTATACAGAGGACTCTTTCATGGTTATCCCAGTTTTTAAAAAATGAGGATTGCACTTGGCTTCCCATCAGTTTCTGTATTTTCAAGATTGGAAGAGCTGTGTGCTAATAGTTGTGTTCCTCTGTTCTTCATTCACCCAGTGGACAGTTACTTCTATCCATAAATAAATTTCTTATGAAAGTGCTCATTTCCATACAAGACTCAGAGACTGGATATCACAGATGAAAAGAGGAGTATTCTCAGTGACCAGAGAAAATAGTAAAGGATGCTGGGTAGGCAGAAGCACTGGACAATCACTTTAGGGGGCTCTATACACAGTTATAATCCTTTGGGATTTGACTGCATTTTAGGGAAAAGAAAAAAACATTGCCTACTAAATATCTTGGCTATTTTTTTTTTGTATTTATTCATGAGATGGGAGATGTGCATGTGGATAAATGAATTATTTAAGTCGCAGGACCTCAAAGAACACTGTTGTTTCAAGAAAGGAAAGCCCTAGAACAAGAAGTGTGATCTGAACTGGGTAAGGATAGAAACTCCAGTGTTCTTGTCACTAATATACCATTTCTCACTTGGAGTATGGACCAGGTCCAAGAAAGAGTCTTGTTCTCATGATTCCACATCAAGAAGGCCACTACAAATTCAAGAGTGGTCTTCAGGGATACAATGAGTGACTTCATGCTGTGGTGTGACAGTGACAGTAAGAGAGTGACTAGGCTGATGAAATCAGGGCAAGCTGTAATGATTTAGAGAATGCTAAGCTTGTCATCTGGCATAACTATAGGCTTAATTTTGTTGCTGTTTATTTTTCTTTATCACAAGAAAAGGACTCTCACTATTAACTTTTATTTTGTTCAACACTTTGTCTACCTCTTTAAGTTATCACAGCTAAAGTCTATTTTAGTTTTACATTATATTCTTCTTTTGACAGTTTTTTTTGCAGTTTCCTTAGTATAAAGAAGACCATTATACATAGAAATACACCTAAACTCTTTGCTTGGAAATCTATTCTTAAACTCTAATATCATTTTGGTTAAATTTTTTAGAACCAATTCATATCCATACTCTCTTGTTCCATATTAGAACACATATCTACTTATTAATAGATGCTTTAAAGTTGTCCATACATGTCCATTTATGATTCCTTCTTGATCCTTTAGTTCATCACTGTTCAACTTGTCAACATTGCCCCTCCACCCATGATCATTACATAAATACAGAAAGAAGAGGGATTTTAATAGGAAGTAGAGGTAATACACACACTCATCATGCCCTTTGGTATATTCCAACTTGTCGTCAAGCAGATAGGTCTCCATCTCTCCTTCTGGAGGGAGGTACTTGGTGTAAAATCTCCAGCTCTTAGTACCCAGTCTCTACCTCATCTTCTGACAACATTTTCTCCTGAGGTCATGTTCTTCCCAGAGCTATCTTCATCTGGATCAATGCAGGATACATTGGGTGTCTAAAATTGTTCCACAACTTTCAGTCAGTCAAACAGTATGGAGTTGCACACTACTTGCCTTCTTTCTCCAAAAAGTTTATCTACTTCTCTTCTCTTTGTCTTTGCAACTTTTTATCCTAATAAATATTTTTTTCTCCTCTGAACTCTGTTTCAATGTGTATTGCCATTGAACATAACTGACAAATCTGGCCAAAATGTCATGCCCAAATAATTTCAACAATTTCTAATAATAGGCATGTTTTATAAAATCCATAATTTTGATTTTTAAAAGCAATTCAGTAAACCTTACCAAACTGGAGAATTTGGATAGTAAGGTTTTCCCCAGAAGGCCAATTTCAATACATTAGTCTTGGGTTCTAAAGGGAGCATATGGGACAGAACAAGTGACATTCAGCATTTGCATACAGTATGATCAGAAACAAACACTGTTTGTTCATAGCTGTATCTTTTTGGTGATAATTACAGCCAGATTCATCATGATAATCAGCATATGCTTCAACTGTCACAATTATGGTTACCACAAAGGAAAGCACACACGACATTTAGTTTTAGCACACATATTTTTGTGATGATTTCTTTCCAGATATAACTGCAGAACAACATATCCTCCCTACTAACAATCCAGTGTATCTTTACCAGTTGGAGTAATGAAAGCAGACATAATTGTGCTAAGGCTGAAGACACTGGCCTGTCATTAAGCAATAAAAGCCAAAATCTGTTTCAACAAACATAGCTACAATTCAAAACTAAAAATGTCTCATTGAAAAGAGAGGTTTCCAAGCCCTGGATTGTCCGTTTCTTTAAAAGAGGCATTTGCCAGGAAAGCAAAGGATCTTTGAAATCACAGGTTATGGCCATCTTCAACTTTGACTTTGTTTCACCATATTAGTGGATTCTCTGCTTTGTTACATTGACTCTGATAGTGACTGTTAATTATAAGGGCCCTCCTTATACATACAAAAATGGAACCAAACATTTACATAAGGTTTAACAATTTAAGTGACTGCATATTAATTCTAGAGAGATGGTTCAGTGATTTTAAATGTGTTTGTTCCACAATCATGATAATTAGAGTTCATATCCCAGCACCTATATAACCAACTGTGTACCTGCAAATGTCTGTAAACTCAGCTCTCAGAGGGTCAGACATGGAAAGGTGTGAGCTCCAAGTTTGCAGAGAGGTGATTCCTAGAAAAAAAAATAGAAGGAAAGTTAGAGATGAGCCTTGGTGCCTTCTTCTGTTGCCTCTACACACACACACACACACACACACACACACACACACACACACACACACACACACACACACCTATGTAAACATGCATTCACAATTACATGCACACACATCATTATTTGATTTCTCACAATTTTTTCTCATTTGTTCTATCTCTAAAAATTGTGCAGTTTTGCTTGCCTCAATACAATGTTTTCACAAGGAAATTATTTTAATGGATCATATTGCCCTGTTTCATTCCCCAACATATTGCTGTAATTATTAAATGTATAATGAATTCCTTTTTTAAAAAAATATTTACTGCCAGACATGAATAAAAGGACCACTTGCATAGGCTAGAGAATAGAAGTTCTACCCCTGGTGACAAGGGTAACGTTGTATTTCTGTTCTGTTTACTTACTGCTGGGGGCATTGTGTCAACTTAAACTATAGATTTGATTTCTTTTTCTGTGGATTGTCTGTTTCTTTTTATTGTTTAGATAAAATTTAACTAAGAGTTTGAAAAAGTACTATTAACAAAATAGAGGTAAGAAGGAGAGGGCTCTGAAGTTAAGAGCACATATTGCTCTTGCAGAGGGCCCACATTCAATTCCCAGCATTCACAATGGATTACTGGATGCCCCCCCCCCCTCTCCCTTACTCACACATACACACACACAGAGAAAAGTATGTTAAAATAAGCAGGAGAGGGAATAGTATGGCCTTGCTGTTTATGAAACAGCCCTGTGCCATACACTAATCTCATAAGATTCAGGGCTCTTAAAACTGTATTTAGATAATCATCAATTGACAACAGTTAAGAATGTTATGTCTCCACTCAAGGTGAAAGATATGACTCAGGTCCCACTCCCTTGGCCACTATTCAGAATCCGGGTGTTTGGTATTCTAGCCCTTAGTAACACAAGATGTAGATTATGAGGGTTGAGTCAATACCAGTGTCTTCCTACCCTCCTGATATGTAACCAAGTAACTAACAAAGTGAAAACACAGTGATAAGGTGGACATTTGTAAAGCAGATGTGGAATGTGCTGACACCTTGGCTTTGAATAATCCAGATTCTAATACTGGCACAAGTAGAAGTGTTTCAACCAGCAATCCCGGTGCTTTGGTACAGACATATAAACTGACCAAGACAGAAGCAGACTTTTCCCCTAAGATGACCTCAGATTATCATCCCCCTGTCTTCAAGTGAAAGCCTGCCCTTATCACGCACATACACTCCAGCAAACTCCAAACCAAACACTTGGATATGTTGGCAGGGACCTTTCTCCCCACTCCAGTCCTTGCTGTTTCCCCTGGATAATGCCATCTCTTCAGTATGTGTCAATGACTTCTTCACTCTGTCCTCTGTCTCATGACCTCTCTGTATCTGAAGATCTTCTCAACTCTTGGAATTTTCTTTCATAGTCTTAACCAGATCATATGATCAAACAGGTATTCCTCACCTCTGACCTCAGAAGCTGGGAAGTAAAACCAGCTGCCTTGCTCTCCAACAATAGCCCCCTCTGTGAACCTCCTACTCATCTACACTATGGTTCTTGCTTCTTGAAAGAAACTCTGACACAAACTTGCTTGTTATGGTCATATATTTTAATCCCATCCTCTTCTCAGTTCCTTCCTTTCTTAGTTTAAGATGCAAGATGCATTTATGAATAATGACACAGCGTGTTCATTTTACACCTCCACATTTGTTATCTGTGCAGTCTCATCTTCATCTATAGCCTTCAGGTTGTGTCAAGTGAAGAAGAGATGAGTAAGGATGATTTTAAGAAAATGTGATGATGATTAAATTGTTCAGCAATGGAACTAATATTGTTTCAAGCATGGAATTTAAGATGACAGAAAGGAAGTATATGCATTGTATTCTCTGTCGATGTAGAAATCATAACAACTGAAAAAGCCAGATGAGAAGAAAGTATATTGGAGGCAGACTAAACTTGTTGATGCCTCATTTATAACAGTCAGGTGCAAAAGAATATCATTTAATGTCAACAAATGGAATAATAAAGGCATCAGAACATTTAATTATACAAAACCAAGCAAGAAGAAAGAGAGCATTATTGGCCAAATGGGATGGCATATGTATACAAACAGTTACATGACCTATGGTACAGAATGAGGATTTCAGAATCAAAACTGCATCCAGAGCAGAATCCAGGGGAAGACAACAGTGAGCTTATAAATCTATACAGAACATACATTGTCCCATAAGGCCCTGGGCAATGAGGGAGTGTTGTAAACCATTACCTTACAATGTACAGCAGAGTGAACAACAAACAATTCAAAACATAATTTTTAAAGTACAAAATTATTGATTTTCTTTGCATGGTTGATTTCTATAACCTGAATGAACACCATCTCTCTTCCCAACTATCTTTGTTCCCCTTTGAGCTTGTATGAGACAGGCCTCCACAGTCCTCATCTCTCTCTCTCTGCCCTTTCATCAAAACAACCCACTAGACTCTGTATGCAGCATTCACAGGCTTCCCTAGCCCAGAGTTTCAAAATATTTCACATTTGTCCCAAAACCAGTTCCAATGACCAGGAACACAATCAGGTTTATCATAGCAACAAATCCGCTTCTTGGTACCAATTTTCTGTCTCATTTTTTTCTTTTTGTTGTGTTTAAAGACACCCTTTAAAAGAAGCTTAAGGGGGAAAGGGTTTGTTTTGGCACATAGCTGGGGGGGGGTATAGTCAGTGCATCACAGCAGGAAACAGTAAGCTGGGAAGGCAGGGTGGCAGGAACAGTGTGCACGCTGCACTCATTGACTGTATACTTAGGAAGGGAGGGAGTGAACACAAGTAGAACCTGTTAGGAAGCTTCCAGTTGCTACCTCTATCAGTAACCTACTCCCTCCAGTCAACTGCTACTTCCTAAATATTCTACAACCTTCCCAAACAGTGTCACCAACTAGGGACCAAGTGTTCTAACATGTGAGCCTGGGAGGGACATTTTACATTCAAATCACAACATCCCCAGACTTTAAAAATGACATCAAATCCAAGTCAAGTCACATGATAAGAAAAGAAAAATATAATTTATGTCACAAAAATAACTAATCTCTAACATGAAGACATTGAGAAGAAAATAGCCAACAACAAATGACTAAGAGAAAAATGGTCAAAGCACATGATTATCAATTAATATGAAAAGATTCTGAACTTCTAATTCATGCTAAATTTGTGTATATTTCTTTTCACCTTCTTTCAGAATGGCAAAAAGCCCCATCCACTGTGGTTTAGAATTCTGATTAGCATCATTCTATGGATAACAACATTGCACTACATATGGATATACATGTTGTCCGGGAAACTCCACTTTCAGAAACTAACATTTCATTTACTTTATCCTACATGCTCTGTTGTTATTCAGTGCACATTTGTTCTTGGTAGTAAAGATCAGAACTCCTACGTATGCACAGCAGTAGGAAATTGAGCAGGTAACATTTATTTCAGGTGTTCATTGGAAGTCACACAGTCATTATTCTGATGCGCTAGATAGTGCCAGTTTTTCTATGCTAATTTAGAAGTTCAAATTCTAGAGACAGACCCACTGTCTGATTTCAGAAGCAGCATTTAGATCAATAGTTACAATAACTGCATCTATTCCTTTGCACATTTTGGATCTGATTGTATTTGTATTAAACAGCAGAGTTGAAAGAATACAATTGAAACAATATAACCGGCAAAGTCCCAAATAGTATATGTCCATGTGTGAAAAATATTTACTTGTCCCTACTAATTACTTTTCCATCTTTCTCTGAACTCATTTAGCCTCCTGAAGGTCTCTATCTCCACCGGCTGCAAACTGAGTTTTTTTTTTTTTTTTTTTTTTTTTTTTTTTTTTTTTTTTTTGCTTCCACTTTCCTGAAGAATTCAACACACTGCTACATACCAATAATCATGCCAATAACATCAGAGGTTTGAGGAGAGAGATTTGACTCTTCCTTCTGGACTGTGGTTCTTTCGGGGAGTTTATCTGACTACTAGTGGTCCCAGGCTCTCATGAAGATTCTGACTAATAGGAAGCTTAAGGTGGTTGTGGTTTGTTGGTTGGGAAAAGGTGGTACAAAGACCCGAAAACATATTTCATTTTGTTTAGTTGCCTTTTTTTCAATGCCGGAGACTGAAATCAGAGTCTCACATATGTTAGATAAACACTCTCTCACTGAGCACATCCTAGCTTTCACTCTCACTAATATTCGAGTTGTCTTAGAGAACTGTTAGACTCACATTAAAAAAAAATAGGAAGTGTAGAAGATTTCCATGTAGCCACTGACTCACACATGTTCATGAGTTTTCCTACTGTCAACATCTTCCATCGGAGTGACACAGGTTACAACCAAAGAGTGTTTAACAACACATAAATACCACTCAGAGTCCATATTTACCTGAGTATTCACTCTTACACTGGTACATTTATTTCCTGTTAGCCAAGAATGTAATAAGATTTTTGTCTGAAGAATATTTTGTAAAATGATTGCCTTAGCCAATGTTCTATTGTTGTAAAGAGACTCCATGACAAAGGGAACTCATAAAAAGAAAACATTTAATTGGAGGCTTGTTTTTACGGTTTTACAGGTTTAGTCCTTTATCATCATGGTAGGGAGCATGGTGGGAGCAGCCAGCCCTCATGGCACTAGGGTGGTAGGCTGAGAGCTGCATCTTGATCTGCAGACTGAAAAAGAGAGAGGGTGTGGGAGGGAGGGGGAGAGAGAGGGCTAGCATGGGCTTTGGAAACTTCAAAGACCATCCCCATTAGTGGCACACTTCCTCCAACAAAGCCACACCTCCTAATCCTTTCAAATAGTTCCACTCCCCTGTACGAAGAATTCATTCGGACATAGGAGTTTATGGAGGCCATTCTTATTCTACAGTGACAATGACCAGATATTTTCAAAACATTCAGGGTAAGGAAAATACAGTGTAATAAAGTGACCCAGGATGAAGGAGCTTCAATATCAGAATTGGCCAAAGGCTTCTCTAAGCCAGCAGTTGATAAACTGAGCTGCACAATTCTATCCTCGAGAGGAAACACACACACACACACACACACACACACACACACACACACACACACACACACGCAGAGAGAGAGAGAGAGAGAGAGAGAGAGAGAGAGAGCAGTTGGGAACTAGATCAAAGCTTGTCACATTCCCAGGAAATAAGTTATAATGGTCCATGACAAGGCTGCTGAGATGGACACGGTCCGACAAGGCAAGTCCACTCAAGGGTCTGTAGAATGCATGAATAAACTGGAAAAGTCTCTTAAACTAAAATGTGGGGATACATCAGAGTATAGCAAGGAACAGATATGAGAAGGACCTGAGGCAGTTGTCCTGTCAGCAGATATTAATAGCTTGGATTTGGTTGATGGTCATAAGGATTGCAAGAGTATGATTGTCCTGATACTCTCACAAGTTACTGATGCTACTGGTTATTGACTGATTACTGGTTATATTTCATGGAACTAAAAAATGGGTGGGACCTACAAACACCTCATGTTGGTGATAAATTATTTATGAAGGTACTAGATCCTAGAAAAAATACAAAGCTATTTTTAAATACTATCCATGATTTTTTTCATTAGAATGTTTCAGAGTATTGAAGCCAGTTCTATCTTAAATCCACAATTTTCAAGTTATTCTATGTGAAAGCTGACCTGCAGAATGAAGGACAAAGGAGTAGGAATTAGGACAGGCAAAATTTATGTGGAAGATTTGAGAAGAGGATGTGTTATTCTCACTGAAAATATACTAACCAGAAGTGAATTACACCATATCTCCTGGTTTCAAAAGTATTTGGAAAACCCCTCCTCTTAGAATACATAACAACTTTAGTGGAAGGCTCTCTGTCTCTAGAGGATGGGCAGCTCCATATTACAAGAAAACAGATGTGTAATCTCATTAAAAGCCATTTAATTCAAGCTCGCTTCTAGAAATGTCTAGCTCAGGGTTGGCCATGTGTGTACCCACAAAAATAAACATACCTCCCCTGGAAGAGCTCATCTTCATGATGATATATGAGAGAAAGGATGTTTTTTTCTCTTTGTCTCCAATGCACAAAGCTAAAGCATGCTAAAACTGCAAAGGGCATCCTTATTCTAAAAAGAGGACAAGGCATCACACTCATTGGTCTGTAGTAATTCTGCAGTTGTGGTCAATGTTCACCCATCCTGGTGGCCTGATTCACCCATCCTGGTGGCCTGAGTGTCTTAGTTTTGCACTCTGGTACCTGCTTCTCTGAGTCATCCTCACTTCTAGAAAACAGGAATATAAATTTCCAGTCCAGCCATTTTCTCAGCCTTCCTGATGCCTATAAAAGGTTGGAAATGGTGAAGGAATTTTTTTTCTTTCATTTTGAACTTTTCCTGCTTCCATTAAATTCCAAGTTGGGAGGGGAAAAAAGAAAGAAGGAAAGAAAAGAAAAAAATATGAGATTCTCACATTTTTAAAAATTGTATTAAAATAGACACCAGGGGAGAAAAGAGGACTGGGCTTAACAAACTTTTCCTTTGCATGCAGACATCATTTAAAATTTGAAATTTGTACAAAGAAGAATTACTTCTGTAAATTATGACTCACTCTAGAGATACAAAAGTATGATCAATTAAAACTTGAAAACATATATGCAGAAATAGTTGCAGTTGATTTCTATTTCCTTTTCCCTAACCTAACTTCCACATCCCCAGTAGTTAAAACCATCAAATGAGTACATACTAGCTACCTCTTCCAATTTGAAAATATGTATGTATATGTATATATATATGTATATATATATAGTATATAAAGTTAATAAGTGAGCAGTAAAATGCTGCCACTCAGAAAGTACCATGTAGGTTGGTTAGTATTAATTTTCAGTGATAGAAACACATAAGTTTCTAATGATTCTAATCGTGAGGTGAATATTCTCTTCCAATCAGCCAATGACAACTGAGCCTGCCTGGATCAAGTTCTGGATCAAGTTTGCCTCCTTTACTGCCTTCCAGCCCCAATTCTACACTCCATAGTCTATAAACATTCATTACTATTGTCATGGGTAGTTGACATCAGTTCAGATGTCACTCCTGGTGTCCACGAGAGACATAAAGCACTCTAGAATTTACTCATGCTGACAACTCAATGGAACACACCTGTGGCTTCAGTCTTCCAATCCCTTCTCTCCTTCCATTTTCCATCTGACAGAGAGCTTGTTCCCTAAACCTTTCTTGTATCCCCATCACCATACAAGGACCCAGACCTGCATTACTTGGTCTAGAGTAGCAAGGCCAACAGCTCAGCTAAATACTGATTCCCAAAACAACATAAAAGACAGTTTCAAGATTTCCATAACAGTATCACTGAAGTTTATAGGAATACCTTATGTAAAACAGTAGACTGGTTACATTGGCATACATACAGTCGGTATGAGGAACACATTTCTGAATATCTGTATGTAAATCCATACTAATTTTTCACTTCAATTAGTCTAGTTTTTTTTTTTTTTTTTTTTTTTTGTAGCTGAAAAGTAATTCTATTGGCATTCACTATGTAATTCACATATAAAACCACAACAGAGAATAATCTGACTGGGTCCAATGAATTAAGTGTAGCAGGATGTCAAGTTAATTAATTATTTTAAAGACTTTAAAATCCCAGTAAAATAGTTATAGGTTTGTACACAATGAAGAGGTAAGTACGAGAATGGACGCCTATTCTCCACACAGAGATTTGGTGGTTTTCTTGGGTTGTAGAGCATGAGGACTGAGAACATGTGGTTCAGAGCCATGTTCCTTGGATTTAATCCTGGTTGTGCAATCTACTAGAAGAGGCCAAGATTGCTGGTGCTCTCCTCAGTCATTTAGAACCTTCTGGAATATCCTCTGTGCATATTCTCCAATTTCTGTGTACTTTTCTTTTATTTGGGGACTACTAGCTCCTCTTTTCTGCTAGAAAAGTGAAGGCATGAACAAATTCATCCTCCGAGGATGGCATGTCCTGACTGAACCACATTGTGGAGACCCCACATCACAACACAAAAGTTACACATATAGTGCTGTTCATGCTCCATGATGCCTTGAGGATCCCGTAAAGGCTGAGACTCAACTTGACATCATCCTGTTCCTGCCTCCTGCATCCGGATCCCTAGCTCTTTACCTTGCTGTCCCTTCTTATTGCATCACTAGATGAACAAATTGTTCCTGGAAGTCATCTTCTGAGAAATCTGGCCTAAAACAAAATGCTACTATGTGAAATCAGCTCTCCTCACTTGCAAATTCAAGGAAGATGGATGGAGTTTTTATAAGCAATTATATGAGATAACTTTTAAAATAAAAACAGCCCACTGCCTATAACATGGATAGCTTGCACAAAATATTTACTAATGGGGGAAAGGGCATAGAGGTTATTAAGCTTAATATGAGTCATGAATTTATGTTCTCGAAATGATGATTATTCATAAAGCGCTGACCTTTTCTGGCAACAAATGCTTGTGTAACCTTGACAACATTTCTTTAAAATGTAAATACACTTAATCTCCACCTTTCAAGGTAAAGATGACATTTTAATAAGAGAAACACTCATGCAACAGAAATATCACTGTGAAAATGAATGTTTGGAACAGCACTGATATGTTGAGAGTAATATAAAGTAGTTCTCATAGAAATCTGCATCCAAGTATTTACAGACTTGGAGCATAACTCTCTGTTGAAGAGTTTCTGTGGCTTATTATTTCACTTTTGAAGACATCAACAGGGCTGGAGCGGGTGTACTTCAGTTGATAGAATACTTAGCTAGCATGCCCAAAGCACTGGGTGCTAGCCAGACCACCACATAGAACCAGGCATGGTGGTGCACACTTATAATCCTAGCATTTTAGAAATGGAAGCTGAGGCAATCTTCTGCTACATAGCAAGTTCAAGGACAGCCTCTCTCTCTCTTTCTCTCGTGGGTGTGAATTATATTATTAACATATTATTATATATTATTATAATATATTATGCATTGTATTGTTTGTATATTACTATAATAACCTAACCCTAAACTCTAAACTGAACCCTAACTTTAACCCTAACATTATCATAATATATACATTAGAAAAAGATTCATAAAAGTGTAGTACCTTGTGATTAGTTCTCAAGAACTAATCTCAACAGATTGATGCATGAAAGAAGAAAATTTACTCCAACATAACTGAAAGTGAAATGATTTTACATTATAAATTATGATATTTAAAAATGTGCAGCATTCATCCAGATCTTGTTGCATTTTGCACTTTATTTAATTATATAATTTTAGCATTGCGATGTAAATGTGCATTTTAAGTAATTTAAATAGAAGGATGATAGGTAAAGACTGAGAATGACAGAGACATGTGTATAAATTTCTATAAGAACATGTGACCAAAAGTTCGGTGAATGAGCTCATTCCTAAAGACTCTTGAGGCCTGGCTCCATCAACAGAGAAACAGAATTTCATACTAAGACATGAAAGAAGAATCAATTGTATGTTTTCTATAGGAAACTCCCTTCATGTGTAAGTTTTAAGTTAAATATGAAAGTTAAGTGAATTCAAGGCCAGCCTAATCTACCAAGGGAGTTCCAGATCAGGTTCCAAAGCTACACAGAGAATCCCTGTCTCGAAAACCAAAAAAGGAAAAAAAAAACTATCAAGAATAGTAGCAAAATATCAAATGTCATAGGAAAAGCCTATTGATTAATATCCAGCTATCATAAGTAAAATTATGAAGACTTAAGTGTATATAAAAATTATACTACATTCCCAAGTTTAAAAAAAAAAAAGAAAACCTTAACATTTAAAGATGTCTGTTTTCCATAAATTTGGGAAATCCCATGTGTTGTCAATCTCTTGAGGAGAGGTGTATGTTAATTGAAAATCTGGTTTCAAAGTTTTCATGAAAACATAAGCATCTTGAATTTATCCTCAGAAAGGAGTTAAAGAATTCACTTCATTGAACTATAAGCTCACTAGAGGCTTTGTAAACTAATAATCAAGATTGTTAACCGGCTGCAAAAGCAGAGACAATGGATTACAGAGCCACACACACATGGACAGTTCTGGAATATGGGAAGGAATAAAAGTATTGTCAATAAACAGTGCTAAGGTGACTGAAAATGCACATAGGAAGGGGAAAGAATCCGTATTTCACACCACAGCCACTTTAATGATGCCAAACAAAGGCAGTCCTCCACTCTCCCCTTTCCCAGTATTCCCAATAGCTCTCAAAGACTGAAAAAGATCCCGATGCCTCTCCTTAGTAGATCTCACGAGTGTCCACCTTCTCTCTCACTAACACTTATGTGATGGACTGGAATGTCTCAGCATCCTCGTCTCACTGTAAAAATAGACATCTGTGGTCCAGTTCCTGTCTATTTCTCTAGTCTTCCACTCTCTGTGCTCATTGGTGTGGAGAATGACTTCAGCTGTACCAGCCTTTTAAAGCCCACCAGTATTTACATGGTCTCCTTTCTGGAACGCCCCTGTCTTCAGGATACCTTTATAAAATTCTAGCTCGTACCCAGTAGCAAATGTCTATTGTGTCTCTTTTCTGAGCCCCTTTGTAGCCCTTGAAACATATATCACATACCTCAAGCCAAAGTTGTATGAGTGGGCCTGAAGATGTCAATACAGTATACATATAAGTATACATAAAATACATACACACAAAACAGAGTATACATACATCTTTAAAAATATAAAAACTCTCTGAAAGCAGCTTCCGGCATCCCCCCAAAGAAACTTGAAACTAAAAATCTGGAACTAAAGCAAACATTAAACTCAGACATAGTATGGAGAGAGAGACAGGACTGGTAAGATGTCACCAAACTTGAAATATTCACTTGCCTATGATGCTCAAGAAATTATTGACCATTTTTGTACATGTGTACATAAAGCTTGCAACATTTCAATGTTAGGATCTTAAGCATCTTGCCAGGCATTGACAAGGAGTGTAAAGGGACAGCAGTGGCAGGCACCACTACAAAGAAGAAGATGTAATGCAGAGGCGGGAAGCATAGAGCCTTGTTTGTGGGCTATGGAGAAAGGCAGACATGATGGCAGCAACAGGTAAAAGAGAGGTCTGAGATCGACTTGCTTCCATTGTAAGATTTTCCAGATGGTGTACAATAGTCCGGAGCTTAAGTAGACACTGACCCAGTCTTTGAACTAACCACCTGACCACAGGATCCCTCTGGCTGTGAGCGACAATGGAAGCAGAGACGAGGAAAGGTTTACTGTCTGGATTGAACCTCTTCAAAGAACCGCTGTGGCCCACGATGCCACTGGAGACCATGTTAGTATCGATGGTCCATGCTGCTGCCCCAGGCCTCTAGAAACCTGAGACCCACGTGGATGTATGCAGTCTGTGCCGCTGTGGCTTTGCTGATGTCATGCTGATGTGAGTGACATCACCCGAGAACACATCGAGGCTTGTCGCCCCTGCAGCCACTTGGGCCTACGAATGAATCAGAGGTCCTTGTTGATACCTAATGGCCTATGTTACCAACGAAGCCCATGAGGATGCCCTAGGTCTGGGCTGCTGCCCAAAGTCATGCTAAAGTCAGTGTGTGCAGGACAACTCGCCCCACCCCTCGCCCGACCACAGCACAGTGATGTGATATAGGCAGAGACTTCTGGCAGGGATGCTGGCTGAGAGAGACTCATCCTCTGTTAGAGGACTGGTCACTAGGAATCTGACCATGTTCATGCTCCAGTGAATATGTGGACAACACAAATGGACTTTTTCCCCCTTGTGGGTGGATGTCACAGGGGAGGAATGGTGGACATGGGATGATCAGGAGTTGAGTGTGATCAAGGTGCATGATGTGAGATGCCCAAATAATAACATTTTTTTTCAAGTAAAAACATAAAACTCCATGGGGAACCCATGGCTGGCCATTCAGAATTATTTAATAAGGGATAAAACATCAGGTAAATACTGTTCCAGAACAGTGAGCATCAAACTTGAGAACCATTGTCCTAGAATATTATATCTTATTCTCCAAGAAGACTTGTACTACTTGCACTTGTACTAGTAAGTTATTTTGGTCAATTTTGGTAGACTGGATTTGGAATCAACTAAGAGATAAGATGCTGTGCACACCTGTGAGGGACTTTCTTGATCATTTCTTTGAAATGGGAAGACACCTGCAAATGAGTGCAGCACCTTCCCTTGGCAGTCAGAAAACAGGAGGTCCCGAGGGGAAAACTTTGCTTTCACCCCATGGTGTTTACATCTAGCTTGTAAGTTCACTTAGCCTGTGCTGCCCCTGTGGTCACTGCCCCTGCTGCTGCTACATTTTTTTTTTTTTTACATCAGGACCCATCTTCTTTTGGCTGGCAATGTAAACTGAAGACCAGTGCCTCTCCAGAAGTCCTCTGAGTCATCAGTACCAAGTTAGGACAGATGAGTCATCCAGTCTCAGGGACTGAGCAGCTACCAGGTTCTTAAAGTGAAGCCAGCCATTGTTGGACTACCAAGATGCATAGTGTGAGTCAATCTAATAAACCCCCACTTATTTTCCATTGGTGCTGGTTCTCTAGAGAAATCGGTCTGAATGGATTGCATAGTAAAGTAATATGGGACACCCTTAAAGCTGCTGACTCTACAGCTTTAGTTCTGTTCAAGAGAAGGATTTCTTGAGAAATAAGGGCTTGAGAGACCAAAGAATAGAACCATCATCCCTGGAAAAAGCTGAATGGAAGCAAGTATCATAAAATACTATGCCTTAGTTTCCCTTCCCGTTGTTGTGATAAATTATTGGCTTTGACTTTTTTCCATCCAATTTACTTATTTTTACATGTTCTTTGTATCTTCATAAGTCCATGAATTTTTACATTCTTAATGCTTATCATATCTCATTTTAAACTATTTTACAACCTTATGGTCTCTCCTAATTCAGTTTCTAATGTTCTTTTATTCTTTTCTTACTCCCAAACTTTCTAAATTCAGTATTTGTCTTGAACCTCATAATTTTTACTATCTATTTCTTTTTGTCATTTACGTTTTATTTATTCTCAACAATTTAAAATATTGATTCTTACTTTTTTCTTATTTTTAAAAGTACTGTGGCATTGTACTATTGAATATTTTCTCATAAATTTTTAAATTTTCTTTTATAACTTTTTGTCACCTTGTTATCATTTTAATTAAATATAGACATAATTCCCACTTTAAATTTCAGTTTATGATTTGGCAGGTAAAATGTATTATCACAGGAAAAAAGTAGTCAAACAAGCCTAGCCCAACACAGTATAGGTTAAGAAACACCTTCACTGTGGCTAGACTTCCTGTCCCAGCTATAGATTTCCTGTCTGGTTTGACATTGGTTCTATAACATATCATTCCTCTGTTGACTCTGAGCACTTAACTATTTGGAAAAGTTGTCATTCTATCAACCTGACAGATCTACAAAATATGGAATAGTACTTTACTAGACATCTTATATTATGTCACATTCTCATGAGATGCTATATTTTGAAACCTACGGTCTCAGCATCTAGCTTTAGGGAAAGGACACTGCTTAAACAGCAGGGGGAGACAGAGAGCAGTACCATTCTGGGTCACTAAGGATCTCTATCAAAGTCATCATCCTTGTCCTAGGTCTCACTAAGATTCCCTGATGGCGAATTTCCTAATGTAAGAAGGATATTAAGTGTCTTGTCCATTTGGATTGATCACCTTTACTCCAAGTCTCAACCTTTTCCTAGAGATCACTTTTGGCCACCCCTTGATGACCAGGATGCTGGTCAGAAGTTGTAAACCAACCAAGTCTGGCTTTAGACAGATCCAGTGGTACTTAGGAAAGGTTACTCATTATGTTATATTTGTAGACTCCAGATGTATGTTATATCATGTAGACTCCAGATACAGCAGATTTCCACAGCCTGAAAATAAGGAATGAGTCTCCTAGCTGCTGGTCCTGGGCTTTGAAACCTTTAGAAAGCATTTTGTGACTTAGAAAGATAAAAGGATATATCTCTATCCATTGCATTTCATCCAAGAGTGGGATTTAGGACACGTAAAATGCTATTAAGGTAGATTTGACCATTTCTCAGGATTTGAGTCTTTTTATTACAGGTTTTAAAACTAATTGTTGTTAACACTGCATGGGTTTGGTTTAAGAGTTGTATTACGGCTGAGAGTATTCAACCTAGATGCCAAACAGTTTTAAAATACCTGAAACCTGTCATTTACATTCCACATAAACCACGCAAAAAAAGGCAAGATGCACAATTACCTAGAATCTTACTTTCCTATTGTATCTTACATTCATGGACCAGCTGTCTAATTTCTGCAAAAATCTCATTGCTAACTTCTCTCTACTGATTCATTTTCCCCAACTCCTTTGCCCATCTCCTTAATACATGGAGAGCCACAGCCTCCTTTTTAAGGAAAGGATGACAGTGAACTGACAATCGTGGTTTTTTGTTTGTTTGCTTGCTTGCTTGCTTTTTGGCAAGCTGAATGGGGAACAATGCTCTGGGAAAGCTTCACATACTCAAAGGTGAGTTATATTTACATAGTTACTGCTGTTTTAATGTCCTTGCAATTGGGAGAGCATTTGTTTGTTTGACCATTGTGTTCATGGAGTCTTTGTTCCCCCACTTGGTGACATTTCTTTTTCTCCAGTACAAAATGTATTGTTGTTATTCCCATTTTCAAATAAGGATATTGAAGCTTAGAGAGAACAATTTACTCAAGTTTATCAGTCAGAGGTAGCAGAGAAGATATTAAATCCTTAGGAGTCTGACTCACATCCAATATCCTTAGCAATCTATGTTGAATAGAATGTCAATTTAAATCCTTGACAGCCTAGGAAATTGGATTCTGGTACCAAAACTAAAATCTCTACACTCTACCCTCTAAGTCTGATTTCTTTCTTAAATTTCTACCTTCTAAATATGATTTCTTTCCTAAATCAGATGCCATTTTCATCAACATTCTTTAGGGACCTTTTGTATTTGTAAGGATTCAGGGATATTTCAACTACTTTTAATTCTCCAAATTGGGTTTAACCTCCATGCATACAAGACAATTGCAGGTCTTCAAAAGACACTGAAACAGAGGAGGCTGCCCTGTCTTTAGTCTAAAGTAAAAGCTGAGTGATGTGCCAGTGGTTGCCATAAAACCTCAGCACTTGTCTTCCTTGCGAAATAACTTTTTGTTCTTGTCTGAAAAGAATCATAACATTATTTCCTTTCCTCACTTTGGCCTTTTCTGGGTAATATTTTCAAAGGTGTGTACATTTTGCCAGTTTTTAGAAGGCTCCTTCCCCAACACCAACAAATATACTTGACAGTGATGAAACCCCATCAAAATGCATTTCTTTTGAGAAATGCTATGAAGGCAGACCCCTCACCGATTATGTACTGTCAACATATTTAAAGTAAGTTGGCATCTTTGGGGGTGGGACTTATTCACAGGAAACTACTCAAAGTTTTAAAGACCCATTCATCAAAATGATAACTCATAGTTCTTGGTATGACTAAGCTGAGAATAATATCTAGCTGCAAAAATTTGTTATTTCCATCGTTTATGTTTTCTTACTAGGGAAACTGTAAAAATTATTAAATTTATAGCAAGCAACAGGAGGAATCATGCCTATGACTAAAGCTAAAATCATCTCCAAAGGGCTGAATCATAGGGTCTAGAAGATATTAAGAAAACTAACTTGAAGCAACTACATACAAGATACTTGCTTCCCTAGGCATGGACCACTTATTCAGAGCAGAGTTGCTCAGAGGTAGTCCAACTCACATACACTGTCTTATTTTCAATACAGATTATTGGATGCTGACCAACCTTCTCCCAGTCAAAATCTCCAGGAATAGAGCTTGGGAAATGTACAATTTTAGCAAGCTCCTTGCACCTAGGGGGCATTCTTATTCATCACAATATCAATAGTGAAAATAAACTGGAAAGAATAACATACAAGATCAGGTTTTATTTTTTTAATTCTACTCATACAGTTTCTATTTGAGGAAAGTAACCATTTGAGTAGTATTTCCTTTCCTATGCTATTGTTGTTACCAATGGGTTGTTATAAGATTAAATGAACATTTTAAATATGTTCCAGATATTGGGGCTACCCAGTTGTTAAGAATTGTAGGGCAGCTAATACAGAGCTCTGGACAGATGAAAAACTCATGCAAATCAAGGTTCCAAAGGAGTCCACTTGGGAAATCTAGAAACTGTTTGTAGCATTCCTTGTTCCCTTTGTTGTCTCTCAAGTCAATCATGATTATAAAATGATCATTTTCAATCCAATGTTTTGTTGTTGTTTTTTGAGTTTTTTTGTTTGAGGGTTTTTGTTTTGGTTTTGTTTTTGTTTTGTTTTGTTTTTTAGCTTTTGTATTTTGCCAGATCCCAGCTACATGCTGGAACAATCAGTTTTGCAGTAGGGGTTGAGGGGTGATTTGTGATGGTGAAAGTTCATCCAAGCTTGCTTGTGAGTAGACATTAATCAGTGTTAAAGTTAATTCAGAAGAGTTCAGATGCATCTTGTCACCCATACAAACAATCTCTCAAACATTCCGTTTAGGTAACAAGACTTAAATCTTCCTTGGATCAACATGTCCTTAGCAGAATTTGCCTTTTCAAAGTAGACAGGTCATTTATATCCTAGGCACAAGAGTATCTGAAAGGAAATTGTAGGAAATATTGTCCTGCCAACTGAAACAGGACAACTGCACAGGGACCATAAACTCCTTTCCTAGTGCTCAACATTTATTCTCTGATCTAAAAACTGGTTGTTGCAATGACTCATAGCACTGTCCTTCTATGGTTGCACTTAAAAGCAGCTAGACCTTCATATGCTTTCTTCCTTGTCTGTTATGACAGGTAATGTGTAGTCTGCTATCCGTTCCCATGTGCTGAATGCTGCCTTACTGCATAACCCATTGTTAGACACAAGTTTGAGGTTTTCGTCTTTTCTCATTTATGGGGCTAGAAAATTCTATAAATGAGAGATGATGTCATAGGTTCCCTCCTGGAATAGATGAAGTGTAAAAGGATCCTACTGAAGGAGACAGTGGCATTACACGGAGAGAGAGGGAGAGAGAGCGAGAGTGGGGGGGGCACAGAGGTCAGCGTTTCTGACCCCACAGGTGAAATTTATTACTGTAGGGTTCATTGCTATCAATCAGGGTTGGAATTCTGACTTACATACAATAAGACTCCTTACAGGCTGTGAACTCGTATGTTCATAAATAAGAAGAATGGAAAGAAAAACCATATTGATACTGACTTTATACCACAGAGCAGGGGATGACAGTAGTAAGAGTATCAAGTACTACTGCTTTAAAATACTTATTGTGAACCAACCCTAAAGAGACTCTGGGATACCCATAGCAACACAGAAATGTGTAAACCTAAAATCATGTAAAAACACATAATCCAACAACAGTGAAGAATAGTTATGGCTATTAGTCTATGTTATATTTAGCATGAGGTCTCCTTGCTAAATATACTGATCCATTTTAAGATACCTAGATAGAATATTTGTTGCATGTTTTTTATTTTCAGAGAATAAAGTCTTTATGATCTCTATGCTTTAAATAGTCTGTAGGGATTCTTTATTCTTTGTCCCTTTTCTCAATCGTATGCCATCAGAAAATCACCAAGTCTGTGAGGAAGAACAGAATTACAAGATGGCTAGCCTAAGGTTAGCAAATGATTTTTTTGTTTGTCAAATGGATATTCTTTCTCTTTTTTTTCTATCTTCTATATAATGAATCTTCCTCTTGAGCTTGCAAATTTAGAAAATAAAAGAAGGATATCTGTCATTTTAATAGGGTTTTCTTAGCAAAGCATAAGAAATGCAGTGGGTATCAAAGAAATAAGTTAAGGCAGTCACCGATAGCATGCAATTCAACTATGTTTGATCTCCAAATCCACATTTTAACTTCAAATTTTGCCACCATTAGAAACATTTCTTTATTGCCTTTGCCAAATGCTCAACCTTTGCCAAATGGACAGGAATGCCTTACATGAAAATGAAACATTAGAATGATATGGTATATAAAGATAGATTGGTCAACTAATGACCCTGTAGGTATAAAATGAAACACTTAGGGTAACTTACCTAATGGCTCTCTAAAGCAGGGACAGTACAAGGGTTAATAATTTATTAATGAGAGCACATTATATAGCTAGTTTGAAAAATGGGGTTTCTGAAAAGCATACAGGAGAATGACTTTGCAGAATGGATAGTAAAAGGAGAAAAGGCTTGATAGTCATTAGCTTGTTCATGTAATTTTTCATTTAATTTCACAACGATGTAGAAGGTATTTATCCTGCTTAGAAATGATACCACATGTATAGACTTTAAAGCCTTATCTAAACTGATGGTAAAAGAAAGGCATTTACTCTGTGACTTGTACCGCCGAAACTTCTGTGTTACAGAGTGCTGGAGAACAAGCAGTTTGGGATTATCTCATTCCCTATAATTTATCATTAGCAATCAACTTTAGAAATTTTCTTGTCTTGATCTTTCAATGGCAACATTTTGGGTATGTTTGGAAAATATTTACAAATGGTATTTGTAATGGCTATTCTTAATTGCCCACTTAATTATTTCTGGAATTAACTAAAACCTCAAAATGGAGGGCACACCTGTGAGGAATTTCTGCTTAATTTGAAGTGGGAAGATTTACTTCTAATCAGGATCTTTGAGGTAGGAAGACATACCTTTAATCCAGATCTAATCTGGGCCTTCTGCTAGAAGTCTATATAGTACATACAGGCATGGAAGAAGGAAGCACTTGCTCTCTGCCTGTTTGTCGTCATGGTGGTTGGCAAGTTCATTCCTTCACTGGTATTAAAGCTTGGTTCTTTGGGATTTCATAAGTATCCTGAAAACCATCTGAGACATCCAGCCTTGTGAACTGAACAACTCTTGGACTTTTTATTAGGAGACAGCAATTGTTTGAATAGTCATAACTCATAACCATAGTTTATAAACCATTCTAATAAATCCTGTGCATACATATGTACACATATGTATGAGAGAGATTTATTCTATTTGTTCTGTTTCTCTAAAGAACCCTGAGTAATGCAGTGTTCTAAGACTCAACTCGGTGCAGCTAATAATTTTGTTTGTTTGTTTAGCTCATAATAATTGAGCAATGGGGATTTACTTTCTATTCAGAGACCTTCCTTCATCTGCTGTCCATGTTCTATCAGGACCAATTTCAGAAGACTCATGAATCTATCTCAAGGATGAAGCTTACTTCATAATAGGGTCACTTGGGGGAAAAGAGCTCCTGGTAAGACACTCTTGGAACTAGTTTATTTATCACAATTTTCTGTTTCCCTAAAAATACATATTATAATACATGTTCATTAAGTTTGAAAGTACTAACAATGGAAGCAAATTAAAATTAAAAAAAAAACAAATAAATAAAATAAAATTAAAACTATGTATAATCCTACCACTTAGAGATAGATAATCACTGAGGTTATGTATGGGTGTTTATTTAACTTTTCAAAATTGAATATAACACATTTTTCTACAAAACTGAGTTCTACTCTACATAATAATTCAATATTGTTCTACACAGTGAATTTTAGTAGTTTTTGATATTCCATTATATACAAATACATATAATTCATCCAACCAAGGTGCCTAGTATAAGGATTTTGATCAGCATGGTGGGATATCACTGTGACTCTGTGACCTTGCTCAACTATTGTCTTCTGCATATGAAAGCAGAAACACCATATCTGAGATGACTGAGTTCAGAAACCTTGGGCTAGGTGTATAGGGAGAGATATCCAATGGATGTTTGCCATCCTTGGCTTTCACTCTTATCCATCCCAACCCATGATGGGCAAGTTCATTTTTTAAACCAATGAACGTAGATGCTACTAAGACTTGAAAAAAATACTCTTACCCCAATGGTAGTAAAGTGGATAAATAACTGTTGGTTGCTATGAGAACTGAGGATTCTGAATCCCTTTCTTAGATTGAAACTCAGATATTCCATTCTACTGAAGCTCCATGAGCAGGGACGCAAGCATGCTGGAGGCAGGCTCTTCCATGTACCCTAAGAAAAGACCATTGAGCGGATAGCTGGCTTGTCTGCCAAGCCTTGCTCTGGGATGGGAAGAGGTAACCAGGAAAATGAATGAAGGATGCAAAGGACAGGGGAGAAATGAGTTCCACTGGAGTGATAGCTACATCCAAGGACTTGAAGGCTCAATTTAAGTCTCAGAGGATCATATCACTTTTCTTGACAATAATCTATAAAATTGTGTAAGCTTAGATGCCATTGCAGGAAAAAGGGAAGGACAATAACAAAATTGTCTGATTGAGCTTTAAAAGACTAATTTAGAATAAAAGACTAATTTAGAATGAATAAAGAGGGGACACAAACAGAGAAGCTTGTGAAATGTGTGTTGTATTGGTTGCACATTTATTCTATACCAGCATTCCTCAAATGTTCAAATCCAAATACCCTAAATTGACTGTTTACAATGTATAATTCAGTAGGTTCTACATTGCTGCATAACCATTCATTGGATCCTATATTTAAAATTTGCTATATACTCCAAAAGCCAATTGTGTCAGTGAATACCTGTAAGGACTTTGTATGCTTCCATCCTCCTTCTAGATTTTGTTTCCATAAATATGGGAAACTATCATCCTGGGTTTTGCCTTTATATACCTGCATATTCTTGAATTTCATATGAATAGATATATATGGTAAAGTCTTTTAGGTTGACTTTTTTTAACCTAACAATAATTCTGGGGCATTTTTAGGTTGTAGTGTCTTATAATGGATTGAGTTTTTTCCCAGCAAAATCAGACATGCTGATGTCCAAGCTCTCAATATCTTGAAATGTGAATGAATTTGGAGATGCATGTTATTTGGGAAAGCCTTTTCCAATAGGGCTGGTGCCTTTACAGAAAGACACCAAGACACATGCATTCAAGAAGCCTGTATAAAAGACAGGGAAAGGACAGCTGTTTACAAACCAAGGAGGAAGGCCTTACAACAAATAAATGCAGGTGACACTGGGAGCTCAGATTTCCAGCCTTGAGAACTGTGATAAAACACACCTTGATTGTTTAAGCCATCTACTTTCTAATGCTTTGTTATGAGAGCCTAAGCCAATTAGTAAACATGTATCTGTACTATAATGTATTAATACTATGATATTTTGTTCCATTTCATGATTGACAATACTGTCAGCTATGAACATGCTGGATCTTATTTATTCATTTATCAGTTGATGGACTGAGGTTGTTCACACTGTTACGATTAATACTAAGAACATTTGTTATGTGGGACCCTATTTCCATTTCTTTCTCATGTATACCTAATAATGGACCTTGGGTTATATGGCAACTCTGTGCTTAACATGTGAAAGATTGATTAAACTGGATTCCAAGGGGACTATGACATTTAGCTCATGAAGTACATTTTCTGTCTGCAGAATGCATGAAAAAGAACAGCTTTTCCATAGAAGAATCTAATGCTGGCATGAATCTGTTAATGATTGACAGGCTTGGATTTCCAGTCCTTTCCATACCCTCCCAGGACATCCAGTTTCACTCACTGACAGCACATACTTAAAATTAATGAGCAAAACACAGATCTAAGAGAAGGTATTCTGTTACCTTTGATTAAAGAGAAATTCAGCATTTTGCCAACTGGCCAAGCTAGCTGCACTCCTGAAATATAGTAAGTAGTTCACAAGCCAACCTTTAGCACAACCCTAATTTGTAATTTTATCTCTAGCATGAACTTTAAAAGGATATTTTCTTCGTGTAACCTTGGACGGGAGTTAGGCAGGTCTGAAAGACAATTGTGGCTGTGTTATTTGTTGTTTGTCTTGAAAATATATGAGTGAGTTGTGTGTAGCTCAACCTGTGCCAACAAGTGCTAAGTAAGTGATAATTATGACTCTCTTTCTTTTATAATTAGGTACTTTAATTTTTATTTATCTTTTTGTGACTTTTATAATATATGTATTAATATATATTATAAATATTACATATATATATATATATTAACATATTTACCCCTTCTATTCCTTCCAGTTCATCTTGGATTCCATTTCAGCACGTCCCATCCCAAATTCATCTCTTCTCTCTCTCCCTCTTTTTAAACTCACTGAATCTAATTAGTGCTTCCTGTATGTTCATGAGTGTGAGAGCATCCACCAGAGCATGGGTGGCCATTCAAGGGCTTCATTCCTGAAGAAAACTGACTCCTTCTCCCACAGCAGACAACAGTTGCCAAGAGCTGTTCAATTACATGGAGTGCCTTATGAATCCTTCCAGCCTCCAAGTCTAGGAGGAGGACTGGCTTGATCTTGTGCAGTCTTGTGCAAACAAACCACAGCTACTGTGAGTTCCTATGTGCAGTAGTCATCATGTCTGAAAGAAAGTACCTCTGCAGTCCTTCTCAATGTATGACCTTTACATCCCGTCTTCTAGGGTATTGTCTGAAGTTTGAGGAGCAGACATGGAAGGGAAATACCATTTGTCTGAGCAATCACAGTCACTTATTCTGTGCACCAGTTGCTTTTCTGTGTAATGACCTCCACTCACTGTAAAAAGAAGCTTCTTCGAAAGGGAAAATAACTGCCTTAACTATCGGTGTAAGGATAAGGATTCAAAAGGTAGTTGGATTCTTTATCATTTCAGAAAAATGAGAGTAGTAGGTTTTCCTCTTCTCTGTCACCTCTCCATTCATATGTTCTTGGCTAGGTTTAGAACATAGAGTATGATTTCCCTTCCACTGAGCAGAGCTAAATCACAAGACAGTTGTTTATTGACATTAGTTCCCAAGATATTAGTGCCACTATTGACCATTGGACATACCTAATTATTATTACAATTTACAGGATTTACAACTGGGTAGAAACACTGATAATTTTTCTGCCTCAGCAGTTGGCATATCACCTTCTTTGATATCAATCGTCTTCTAATACTAAGAAAACTACCTATGCTTCCTGGCCAGTACCACTGGCCTGTGATTGAAGTGTGTATTGTCTACAACAGTGTCTTAGTTTAAATTTCTGGCATGCAAACAAGAACAATGCTATTAGTCTGTATTGTTTTAGGCGTCTCTTGGACTGTGATGACTTACAATTTGAAGAAGTATCCTACATCTGACACTGGGCATTTTGTTCGATAATCTGTGGCTTCTAGTAGCAGCATTATCCAACCCCCAATATGGAGTCATTCCAGTTAAACTGTATGCATGTGTGTGTGTGTGTGTGTGTGTATGGATATACATATCTTACAAAACAGTATAGTTCTAGTAAGGCTGATAGGACACAGGTTCTATGAAAAGTGAAAGGGGAAACCAGTGTGGGGTATTTAAGTGGGTAGAGGGATACGAGCGTAAAGCAGGGAAGAGGGCTAACTAACACTGAGGATATTTGGAATAGAATAAGGAAGCCTATTTTACAAGCTGTTTTAACATTTTTCACATGTTCTATGTACATGATACGTACCATGGAAAAAGCTAAGTTTATGGTGTGGGTATTCTTTAGAAATGGCCATGTAACTCAAATTTAATTTATAAAAATGAAAGGAAATTTACAGAGGTCTTTTTTGTCTCATTAAATGAAAAAGCACATTGAAATAGACCTTAACTCCCTTGTCCCCAGAATTAAAATAATGAAAGATAAGGGGCCTCTCATCTGAAATAGAACATCAGAAAAATGGATATCCAATTTGATGGGGAAAATTATACTCTTACCATGTTCTAAACAGCAGGAACTATTAGGGCCACAAAGTAACTGTTCATTAGGCATGGAAGAGGCTGAGATGATCTGTAACTAAGAGCTTGCTTTATCAAAAATGAGTCATGAGGAAAGTACTGCTGTGGCTACTTGAATTTGAACCATTTGTCAGAATGATAATGTGATAGGGCCTAAGAAACTTTAGAAATCTTTGGAAGAGGAAAGTTGCCCAGTATCACATGACTAACATCTCCCCATCATTCCACTTAACAGCGTTCCACAATTCACTCTTAGATTTTCTTCCTCAGTTCTCATTAAAATATAAGCATACTTGGGAGATATGATGTGCAGTTTGTGTGATTGAAGAGTGAGTGCTCAACAGAAAGTTCAGGAAAGGGTTGGCATTCTTTAGCGTGAGCCACAGATCATTTGCAGCTAAGACAAGCCTGATATGGAGATTTCACTTGAAGGGGCCAGGGAGAAGAAAGACTGAACATGAAGAGACTGGGCTAGGAAGTCATGAGTACCTCACCTTTGTAAGTGTGCTGTCACTGACTCTACTCACACCATAAATCTGGTAAGGACCTCTAAGCCAACAATTCGGCATGTAGTTTAAATCTCTATTTTACTTTTTCAAAATAATTAAACAGTTGTAGAGCTATAGCTTTGCTTTTTCTGAAAAAACAAACAAACAAAACTGCAATATGTGTTTTAGAATGCAAGTAGTGGAGTCAGACTGCCTGAGTTCAATCTACTTAGTAGCGGTCACAATAGCTTCCAAACATGCCTAGAATTAGCCTGGTATGTCACCGGTTTTAAGTCCCATGCCCCTTCACTTCTTTATCATTGCTGTACCCAATGATTCCTTAGTAACTCTTTGTATCAGATGGACTTAGTGGAAGTAGCTGTGGGTAATTTTTTTTTTCAGGCTGGTCAGAAAATACAATGTAGTCATGGGATCCATGCTTCAAAGGAAAAAGGTCACTATCCAAGAAATCCCATTCAACTGAGACTAAATGCAGGCGAGCTCAGATACAGGTGCTAAGAATTAATAGTCAGAATCAACAGCCAAACACATGTACCACATTGACTCTCCAGATAGTAGAGATTTCAGATAACCCAGTGCCAGCCTGTATGTGATACTCAAAGTGAGAGCTACCTACCTGCATCATTCCTGACTTGCTGGCATACAAAATCACCAGCTGATCAAGTAACAAATGAGCTACATCTTACAAGATTGTTTCACCCACATAAACACATTCTAAGTTAAAAATATAGTAAGAAAAATTCATTTAAGACAACCAATCAACTGATATAATGGCTTAGCAAAATAGCACACTGTAGAAAACATATTAACCTTGTGATTAAGGGGAGCACCGGAAGGTGAGGCCCTCTTCTGCAGCCCAGAATTATGAGAGAGTATTATGCTACATAGCAATGTAGCAAAATTCAAAACTTGAACTTCAGTTATTGCTGGATGCGCAATCATGTATATACCATGATAAAGTTGAAAAACTCAAAGTCAGCCTATCAGGTGCCAGGGCCTGTAGGTACCGCATTTTTGCATAATTTGCTACAGAGCAATAGGAACTGAAATGTATTTCTCTGAGTAAGTACATTCATGATTTGAAGTGTTATTACATACATTAGGAGGATAACACTGACCTCTAGTATTCATTTGCTTTTGTTTGCATTTGCTTTTCTTTGCTCCTGTTTTGGAGTGCCTTTTTCTTTCAAATTAAGTACAATAACAGCACAAAATAGTTTAGTTCTCTATGTATCATACTTTGAATTCACAGTCAAGTAACTAGAGGAATGAAAAACTATCAAAAGATTACTATAACCAAAATTTACTCTGATACTATAGTCAAGGTTAAAATCCATTTTAAAGGTTTGTGTTATTTTTATTTGTGTGTATGCATATGTGTATGCACACATGTATACATATGCATATGAAAGCCAAAAATGGGCATCAGGTCCCACATAGCTAGAGTTATAGGTGTCAATGAGATGTCCAATGTGGGTACTGGGATCCAAAGAACAGCAATAACTCTTAATCTCTGAGCAACCCCTCTAGTTCCAGGGAAAACACTTTTCAACATAAAGAACCTATGGGAAGATTTCCTGGAATTCCACAGAATTTCAATGAATGCTTGCATAATATTTCAATGTATAAGCAGAAAGTCAGTAGCACCGACATACTGTCCACTAGATCTGGCAGTAATACAATTATTTGGTTTCTGCACTGATTGGTTGAGTTGTGACCCACCATGGGTGATTTCTAGGCTCTTGAAATGATCACTTAAAAAAAAGAACTTATAATTCAAATCATTACATATGGGGAAATGGATAAATTAATGCTAGCACAATTCTGGAACATTCTAGCTAATCAAGTCTATGATCTAGGGCCTGTAGAGATAGGGAATTTTGTACTTATTCAAATAGCTCACTCAGTCAAGCAGTGGTGGTGCACACCTTTAATCCCAGCACTCAGGAGGCAAAGGCAGGTGGATCTCTGTGAGCTCTAGGCCAGCCTGGTCTAAAAAGCTACACAATGAAACCCTATCTTGAAAAATCTAAAATAAAATAAAATAGCTCACTTAAAATATTTAAGTTTATTAGTAATAAGCAAACGTAGGAAAACTATTTACCACTTTCTAATTTTTAAGACACATGAACATTTCTTACACATCAAGGAGGGACTAAGGCTGTAAATGAAATTCAGGCTTATTTGACATAGTGTGACAGATCTACTTTAAAGGGAATAAGGAAAAAAAATTTCCCTCAACCACATAAGTGACTGTGGCTGAGACACAGGTTTTCATTGTTCAGAGTGACAAACTCTCCCATGGAAAGTTGTTATGTGAACCTCTGTAGTCATGGAACAAAGGAAGTCATCATAAGTCTTTATATTTCACAAGCACACGGGTGAAGGTATTACTTTGGTGAGCTACCTCAAGCATGGAGATATTTTCTTTGAGGTTTCGAATGTTTCAGTGTTCTCAGCTATAGAGTTGTCAGGTGCTAGTGATGGCACTAAACTCACTGACTCTGTCTGGGAGGGAGTTGTATCGTGAGCATTTTAAGACAGAGATCAAAAGTAGTTGATTATTAAAAAGACAAAGCCCAAGATAAGTTTGACTTTTGACCTATAACACTCCATCTCACCACTACCACAGTGTCTCAAGCCCAGGTCAAAGAGTCTTCAGGATCTTTAATATGGTTGCAAGTTCAGTGTCCTCAGAGTCACAGCTGATAATCAGCAGGTGCAATTAATCTGAACTACTTAATTGGGTTCATTATCATTGCAAGGGTCTTTTAAATATACCAGAGAAAGGCAGAAGAGGGTAAGACAAACCAGGTATGAGCACATAGGATCAGAGAAATGCTTCATCGGTAGCTTTGAAGATGGTAAGGGCATGAGCTGAAAATGGGAGCAGCTTCTAGAAACCAGATGAGGAATAAATCAAGAAAGGTTGTCTCCTGAACCATCATGAAAGGTCACAAACCTGTCTTATTTTGATTTTGGTCTGGTGGAACTGTGTTAGCCTCTGACCCCCAGGACTCATCCACTGTATCATCCCAAGAGATGAATTCATTTGCTTAGAGTAGTGTTAGAAAACCAGGCATATAACACACGAGTCTCTTAACCTAAGAGGCCCCTTCAAGAATCCAAATAGCATTCTTTCTCTGAGTTTCTTACTATTCTTTGAGCCTTCGCAACTTCTTCAATTATTCTTCAAGTGCTGTGGTTCTATGCCTAGCCATTCTTGCCAGCATCTGCTAGACCCTAGATGGTCTGACTGAAATAGTACTCAAATAATGCCACCTACTATGGAATATAGGAGTCCACCTATGAGTCTGAGTAGCATTCTGTCTCACACATGCAACTTGTGGTGGTTTGAATAGGTACGGTTCACAAGGATTTATGTGTTTGAATACTTGGCTTATAGGGAGTGCTACTATTAGGAGGCATGGCTTTGTTGGAGTGGGTGTGGCCTTGTTGGAGGTGGACTTTGACGTCTCATATACACCCAAGCTACACCCAGTGTGGTAGACAGTTCACTTTCCGTCGCCTACACGTCAAGATGGTGAGCTCTCAGCGCCTTCTCCAGCATCATGTCTGCGTGCTTCTCAACCTGATGATAATGGACTAAACCTCTGAAACGATAAGCCAGCCTCCATTAAATGTTTCCTTTTGTTGTTCTGTTGTCATGTTCATGGTGTCTCTTCATAGCAACAGAAACACTAATTAAGACAGATTTTATTCATGCCCATCTGTAAAAGGCTGAGAATACCTTAGCTTTTGTGTAAACTGTAGTATGAAGAGAGTTCCAGTTATCAGCTTATATTCCATCCACCCATTGACTCTATACTC